>NC_065581.1:17792500-18093166 GCF_024542745.1 Macaca thibetana thibetana | reverse complement strand
AGGTTGCAGTGAGCCAAGATTGTACCACAGCTCTCCAGCTTGGGTGACAGAGCAAGACTCTGTCTCAAAAACAAAACAAAACAACAAAAACAAAAACAAAAACACAGATTGTGGTTGTTCTTCCCCACCCTAGCCCCAACCACCTGGAGACCTCCCTCCCAATTTTGGATTCAGTAGGCCTAGGTTGAGATTCAAGAATTTGCATTTCTAACCCCAAATCACACTTTCAGGGAAAATAAAATATTTAATTAGAATGGATAAATGGATAACTTTTTAAAAGTGGCTTAATTCGGGATGGATAGTTAAGTGTTAAAGCAGGTGTGTTAAATGTAAATAGTAGAATCGAAAGGACAGGTGCGTGGAAATTCACTGTAAAATCTTCCAACTTGCCTATGTTTGAAATTTTTTACAAGAAAATGCGGCAGGAGCAGCAGCAAGGGGGTAGCGGGGAGACTTAATAAAAGATTAGGAACCGTAATGGAATATAGGCAGCAAATTAGCAGGGACTGTGTTACTACAGAATGAAAGCAACCTGCAAAGTAATGTTAAAATTAATTGCATGTATAGACTAATAAGCTGTTTACACATCACCATCTTCTAAAGACTTAATTGAGTGCTTATCTAACTTGACCTTTGCTTCAGTTTGTGACAGGAAATGATTAAACAGTGTGCCAACAGAAAAACATCAATCAATTGCTGATTAGTACAGGTTAAATCCTGCACAGTGAAGACAGAGCAGAGCTTGTATTGCAAAGTGTGTTCACTTTTTTTTCCAAGCCCGGGATGAGCACTCACAGAAAAAGTATTTTGATAACAATCAGAAATTATTCAATAATCTTATATGCAAATGCTTTCTATAGCCATTCATTCATTCAATTAATTGGACAGCTATTTATTGAAAGTCTACTATGTGCCAGTACTGCAGGAGGTACTGAAGATTCTTTTTTCTTTTCTTTTCTTTTTTTTTTTTGAGATGGAGTGTTACTCTGTTGCCTAGATTAGAGTGCAATGGTAGGATCTCAGCTCACTGCAACCTACGCCTTCCTGGTTCAAGCAATTCTCCTGCCTCAGCCTCCCAAGTAGCTGAGATTACAGGCACCTGCCACCGCACCCAGCTAATTTTTGTATTTTTAGTAGAGATGGGGTTTCACCATGTTGGCGAGGCTGGTCTTGAACTCCTGACCTAAGGTGATCCACCCACCTCGGCCTCCCGAAGTGCTGGGATTATAGGCTTGAGCTACCCCACCTGGCCAAGATTTGTTTTTTTTAACCAATGAATAATGTAAAAGAACACCAGCCCTCATGGAGCTGACATTCCAGTGAAGAGACAAAGATCAAATAAAACACAAGCCACCTGGTGTAAATGCAATGGCGAAAAACGAAGATGGGAAACAGGGTAGGGAGTGCTGGAGAGGAAGTGGGACTGGGTTGTAGTTCTAAATAGGATGTTTAGGAAAGGGTGTTTCCAGAAGGTAACTTTTGAGTAAGACCTGAAGAAGGTAGAGGAGTGAGTCATGTAGGAATCTGAGAGAGGAACCCTTAAGGGAGAGAAATCAGCCTGTGTAAAGGCCAGAAAGTGAGAATACACCCGGTGAATCCAGCGAACAGCAAAGAAGCCGCGGAAGTTGGAGGGGATGAGTGGTAGGAGATGAGAACGGAGAAGTAGAGGTGACAGTTGGAGGAAAACTATGTCAGTCCTTTGAAGCCTTGTGACCAAGGTCACTGTGACCACTGGAGGATTAGTGACATGATTTGCCTGACATCAAATATTTGTTATTACCAGTATACTGTAAAGATGCTGAATGAATATGGCACTAACTCTGCCTGCAGGGAGCTGACCTGCTCCTAAGATGTATTCACAAACACTTAGAACACAGTGATGCATTGCAAAATATAAACCCAGTGAAGGGGAGCTGTTTACCTATGAGGTGATCAGGGAAGCCTTCCCAGGACATGTGAATGGACGCAGAAGAGTGGATGAGATTCTGGCTGGGAAAAAAAGAAAAAAAAGTCATGGAGATGAGAGTGCATAAGCGTACAGGGACTACGGAACCTGGAACTTGTAAGAGGTGGTGGAAGGTAAGACTCAGAGCCTGGGTCATTGAGGCCACCTCCAAGAAGCCCTTGAATGTTGTAAGGAGTTTGGACTTTATAGGAATGAGAAACCACCGGAATCTTTGAACATAGAAATTCATCATTAACTATAAGGTTAATCTGGGCAGTGAGATTTCATTTAGCTTTTTCCTTTCTTCTTTGTTCTTTTTTCCATTTTTAGAAAAATTTTTAAGTTTTAAATGGTGATAAAAATAACATGTAATTTACAGTCTCAATCAATCATTTTTAAGTAAGTTTCAGTAGTTTCTGTGGTGTTAAGTATGTTTACATTGTGGTGCAACAGGTCTCCAGAACTTTATCGTCTTGCAGAAATGAAGCTCTATGCCCACTGAACAGCAACTGCCCATTTTCTTCTCCCCCAAGTCCCTGGCAACCGTCATTCTACTTTCTGTCTCTACGTATTTGACTACTCGAGGTACCTCCTATAAGTGGAATCATACCATATTTATCGTTTGTGACTAGCTTATTTCGCTGAGAATAATGTCCTCAAGGTTTATTTATTTATTTATTTATTTATTTGAGACTGAGTCTTGCCTGTTGCCCAAGCTGGAGTGCAGTGGCGCGATCTCGGCTCACTACAACCTCCGTCTCCCAGGTTCAAGTGATTCTCCTTCCTCAGCCCCCTGAGTAGCTGGGATTACAGGTGTGCAGCACCACGCCCGACTAATTTTTATATTTTTAGTAGAGACGGGGTTTCGCCATGTTGGCCGGGCTGGTCTTGAACTCCTGACCTCAGGTGATCCACCCACCTCGGCCTCCCAAAGTGCTGGGATTATAGGCGTGAGCCACCGTGCCCGGACTTGATGTCTTTCCTTTTTAAGGCTGAATAATATTCCATTGGATGTGTAGACCACATTTTGTTTATCCATGAATGCATACTTGAATTGCTTCCATCTTCTGGCTATTGTGAATAATGCTGCGATGAACATGGGTATGCAAATGCTTCTTTGAGATCTTGCTTCCCATTCTTTTGGATGCCCAGAAGTGGAATTGCTAGATCATATGGTAATTCTATTTTTAATTTTTTGAGAAGCCACCATACTATTTCCATAGCAGCTGCACCATTTTACATTCACAGCAACAGTGCACAGAGTTCTGATTTTTCCACATGCTTACCGACACTTGTTATTTTCTGTGTTTTTGATGGTAGACACCTACAGTGGGTGTGAGATTTCCTTTGTTGGTGGTGGCTTTTTGTTTTGTTTCATTTTGTTTTTGAGTTAGGGTCTTGCTTTGTCACCCAGGCTGGAGGGCTGTGTTGTGATTACAGCTCACTGCACCCTGGAACTCCTGGGCTCAGGCCATCCTCCCACCTCAGCCTCCCAAAGTGTTGGGAACACAGATGTGAGCCACCACGGCTGGCCTCTGTTGTTTTTAATTGACATAGTACCCTCCAATTTCCTTCACCCCTTCTCATTGCCACCATCCTGATCTCCACACCAAGCAGACTTGCGCTAACTGCTCCTATTTCTACCTTTCTGGAATCTGCCGTAACGCATAGGAGTCCAAGCTGGAGAAACTTGGATTATCTGAGGCCCTTTCTTCCCTTCATGCCACTGCACTTTCTTTTGCTTAACATTTCATAGCATAAACTTTGCTTCTTTGCTAGGTTCTGTGAACGTAATGCGATTTTTAGTATTTTAACCAGATTTAACATAAAACATTTCAAAAATCCAGGAGAGAAAGGCATTTTATTTGCAGTTCCCTTAAAAGTGAAAGTGGAGCTCAGTGCCCTCTGGGCAGGATATTGCAGCCTGAACAGCAGGTTGTTTTTGGCCTCTAACAATCCAGGCTTAAAGTGCATCCCATTTTTATTGTTTGACTGTTAAGATGTGTGACTCTAGTTGATTAGATAAGGAATTCTAAGCAAGGCAGTGCAAGGGTGGAGGAGGAAGATGATAACATTAAAGGCTTTTCTCTTTCAGTTGCTGATCTCAGAAGCTCTCCATCATCCTCTGAATTTCCCTCACAAAGATCCACTTAATAACCATGTCTTTGGCAAGTGCTGATTCTTGCTTGAAAGTTTTCTGTTCTGAGCAAAAAGTCTTTAATTTTTTTTCATCCGCCTTAAAAGAAAGAATTGCAGCGTGCCCTGGGCCAAATTCTGCCCTTAGTTACTATTTCTATGGCATTTGTATTGTACACATAAGCAAACCCTGAGGTTGATTCTGGCACGAACTTTTAACAATAACAACTTCCATCTGTATGTCATTTGATATTGTGAAAGTGATTACCTGTACAGTTGCTCGTTTGATCCACACATACACAAAAGCTGTGCGATAAGCCAGAAATATTTTACAGGTGAAGTAACTGAAACTCAGGAGAGGTTAAGTGGCTGACAGAGGGCCACACAAGCACAAGTGGGTCTCAAGCCCAGATTTCCTGATTCTTAAACCTATGCCAAGGAGGGTGTTGTTTTGGCGATTATGACATTACAAATACATACACAAAGATTATTATATTCTTCCCATACCATGTATGGTGCTTCCAAAATAATATGAAAAGTGAGAAAGAAAACATAATTAAGTGAAATAAACCAAATTTGTGAAATACAGGACACGAGTAAGTACTTTGCAGGAACCATTGGGAAGGAATACAATAAATTGCAAACTACTAGAGGGCAGTGGCTGAGGTTAATTTGTCTTTGTATTTTAGATCATCGCCAAGTGTGCATCTTGCACTTAGTGAGTACTGACTGAATGAAGGAATCAGTGAACACAGCTACCTAGAGTCCTAGAGGAACAGGCTTTGATGTGGCTGGGAGAACTTTCAAGTTCTCCCAAGAATGAAAGCCCCAACTGGTTAACCGGAGCCTGATCGTGCACAGCCAGAGAGCAGGAAGAGAGGAAGAAAGGGATAAAGAGATGGCCTTGATTTTCAGTGACTCTCATTCCACCCCCGTGAGAATCATTTGGTTGATAACACATGCAACACTGGGCAGAAAACTTGTGCCGAGAATTTCCAATATTTCTAATCTATTATCATTTTTTATGCATACAGTGATGCGAATGACCTGCCAATTGATATGAATAGCTTGTGGTCATCTGAGGTGGTGCCTGGCCCATAGCAGATGCTCAGGAAATGTTATTGATAGAACGAATGAATGTGAGGAGTTAACAAGGAGCAGACAATACTTTTCTAGGCAAAGAGGTGGCTGGCCCTGCAGAAGAAGCTGTCTTATATACTCTTTTCCCTAACTGTCATTGAAAAGTGGGACCTAGGCCGGGCGCGGTGGCTCACGCCTGTAATCCCAGCACTTTGGGAGGCCGAGGCGGGCGGATCACAAGGTCAGGAGATCGAGACCATCCTGGCTAACACTGTGAAACCCCGTCTCTACTAAAAAGGCAAAAAATTAGCCGAGCGAGGCGGCGGGCGCCTGTAGTCCCAGCTACTCGGGAGGCTGAGGCAGGAGAATGGCGTGAACCCGGGAGGCGGAGCTTGCAGTGAGCCGAGATCGCGCCACTGCACTCCAGCCTGGGCGACAGAGCGAGACTCCGTCTCAAAAAAAAAAAAAAAAAAAAAAAAAAAAAAGAAAAGTGGGACCTTTGGTGTGGAGGAATGGCACTCCTTCGTCACTCTCCACTTCGGACTTAGGAAAAAAATAACAAATTACAAGACAAGACCCCCGGGAAGAATTCTATAGAATTCTATGAATTCGTTTAAATTATGAATTCATAATTTAAACGGTTAAAGGAAAACTGTTAAAAGTCTTAGGTAGGTCGGGTGCAGAGGCTCATTCCTGTAATCCCAGCACTTTTGGGAGGCCAAGGCAGGCAGATCACTTGAGGCCAGGAGTTTGAGACCAGCCTGGCCAATATGGTGAAACCCTGTCTCTACTAAAACTACAAAAATTAGCCAGGCATGGTGGTATGCGCTTGTGGTCCCAGTTATCTGGTTGGCTGAGGCAGGAGAATCACTTGAACCTGGGAGGCAGAGGTCGCAGTGAGCTGAGTTCGCACCACTGCACTCCAGCCTGGACAAGAGCAAGACTCCGTCTCAAAATAAATAAATAAATAAATAAATAAATAAATAAATAAATAAATAAGAATATACTTTAGTAAATTGAACAATTCTTTCATATAATGAAACATCACACCTAAACTTATTGGTTTCCTAAGGAGGTATTTTCATATTTCCAATTTTCTTTAAAGTAAGGCTAACCTATATTTTGTAAGTGGTAATTAAGTCTGTTCATTGATGGTGCTGTTCAGTTCAACTATGTCCTTACTGATTTTCTGCTGTCAGGATCTATTAATTACTAACAGAGCGGTTTCTCCTTGCAGTTCTATCAGTTTTCGCCTCACATATTTTGATGCTCTATTCTTCAGCATATACACATTAAGGACTGTTATGCCTCTTAAATAAGTGACCCCCTTTTTATTGTGTAATGCCCCTCTTATCCATAATTTTCCTTGTTCTGAAATTAATATAGTTGCTCCAGCATTTTTTTGGACGGTGTTAGCATGGCATATCTTTCTCCATCTCTTTATTTCTAACCTACCTCTGTCTTCATACTTATTTATTTGTTTTTTAAAAATTTTTTTGGGGTGGTCGGGGTCTCACTCTATCACCCTGGCTGGAGTGTATTGGTGGGATTGTAGCTCACTGTAACACTAGAACTCCTGAGCTTAAACCATCCTCCCACCGCAGCTTCCCAAGTAGCTGGGACTATAGGCATGTGTCACCACACCCTGCAAACTTTTAAAAATTTTTAGTAGAAACAGGGGTCTCACTATCTTGGCCAGGCTGGTGTTGAACTCCTGGGCTCAAGCAGTCCTCCCACCTCAGACTCTTAAAGTGTTGAGGTTACAGGTGTAACCTGGCCTCTGTCTTTATACTTAAAGTGGGTTTCTTGCAAGCAAGATAGTTGGGTCTCTTTTTTTTTTTTTTTAATCCAGTGTGACAGCCTGTCTTTTAATTGGTGTTATTTAGACCATTCACAAATGAAATGATCATTGATATAGTTAGATTAACATCTACCATGCTTATGACTTTTTTCTGTTGCACTTATTCTTTTTTCCTTTTTATTTTCTCTTTTTCTGCCTTCTCTGGTTTTAAATGAGCATTTTAAATGATTCTATTTTCTCTCATCTCAAAATATCAATTATTCCTTCTTTTCTTTAAAAAAAAATTTTGTTGGGCTGGGCGTGGTGGCTCACGCCTGTAATCCCAGCACTTTGGGAGGTGGAGGCAGGCAGATCACGAGGTCAGGAGACAGAGACCATCCTGGCTAACACAGTGAAACCCCGTCTCTATTAAAAATACAAAAAAAATTAGCCGGGCGTGGTGGCGGGCGCCTGTAGTCCCAGCTACTCGGGAGGCTGAGGCAGGAGAATGGCATGAACCTGGGAGGCAGAGCTTGCACTGAACCAAGATCACACCACTGCACTCCAGCCTGGGCGACAGAGTGAGACTCCGTCTCAAAAAAAAAAATTGTTGTTGCCCTAGAATTTTCAGTACATATTTGCAATTAATCTCAATCCACTTTCAAACAATAGTATACTTCTTTGCAAGTAGTGCAGGTAGCTTTTGCTAGAACATTTCTGATTCCTTTCTCTCTTCCCTTATAACACTGATGTCATTCATTTTACTTGTACATATACTGCAATCATCCAATACATTTTGCTATTATCATTTTGACAATTATCTATTTGATCAATTAAGAATTAAAAAATTCTTATTTTGCCTTCATTTGGTTTTCTTCAGTGCTCTTCCTTTTTTTATGTAGATTTGAGTTTCTGGTATATTATTATTTTTTAATTTCTAAAGAACTTCTTTTAACATATCTTTTAGGAAGGTCTACTGTTGATGAATTTTCTCAGTTTTCATTTGAATAAGGAAATCTTCATTTCTCCTTCACTTTTTAAGGATAATCCCACTGGATCTAGAATTCTAGGTTAGTGGGGTCTTTTAATGCTTTAAATATTTCAGTCCATGTAATCCCAGCACTTTAGGAGGCCAAAGCAAAAGGATCACCTGAGCCCAGGAGTTTGAGACCAGCTTGGGCAACACAGTGAGACCCCATTTCTACTATTAAAAAAGAAAAGAAAACAAAACAAATATTTCAGTTTGCTCTCTTCTTGCTGGCGTGGTAGTGTTTATTTATTTATTTGTTTGCTTGTTTTAGATGGACTCTTTCTATGTTGCCCAGTCTTGTCTGGAACTCCTGGGCTCAAGTGATCCTCCCACCACAGCCTCCCATATAACTGAGATTACAGGCACACGTGCTGCTCCCAGCTCATGACTCCTCCTCCTCCTCCTCCTCCTTCTTCTTCTCCTTCTTCTTCTCAGCCTTTCGCTCAGTTGCCCAGGCTGGAGTGCAGTGGCATGATTTCAGCTCACTGTGACCTTCGCCTCCTGGGTTCAAGCAATTCTCCTGTCTCAGCCTCCTGAGTAGCTGGGACTACAGGCACATGCCACCACACCTGGCTAATTTTTGTATTTTTAGTAGAGATAGGGTTTTTCCATATCGGTCAGGCTGGTCTCAAACTTCTGACCTCTGGTGATCCACCTGCTTCGGCTTCCTAAAGTGCTGGGATTACAGGCATGAGCCACCTCACCTGGCTCCAACATGGTTTTTTATAAGCTTCTCTGAGCTTCCTGGATCTGTGGTTTGGTGTCTGTCATTAATTTTGGAAAAAAAAAATCAGCCATTATTATTTCTTACTTCAATTATTTCTCTGCCTCTTTTTCTCTTCTTCTGGTATCCCAGTTATATATATTTGCAACTTTTGTAATTTTCCCATAGTTATTGCGTATACTGTTCTTTTTTTTTTTTCATTCTTTTTTCTCTTTTTATTTCAGTTTAGGAAGTTTTTACTGACATATCTTCAAGTTCACTGATCCTTTTCTTGGTCATATCCAGTCCACGGATGAGCCCATTAAAAGGTTTTGAAACTTTCGTTAGTGCTTTTGATTTCTAGCATTGCCTTTTGGTTTTTTTCTTAGAACTTTCATTTTTCTGTTCACATTACCCATCTATTCTTGCATGTTGTCTACTCTTTAAAATTAGAGTTGTTAACATATTAATTTTAGTTTTTTTAAATGCCTTATCTCATATTTCCCAAAATCTGTGTCGTATCTGAGTCTGATTCTGATGCTTAATTTGTCTCTTCAGACTGTGTTTTGTTTTGTTTTACTTTTAGTATGGCTTGTCCTTTTTTGCCAAAAGTGGGAATTTGATGTTTGGAACAAGAACTGTAGTAAATAGGCCTCAGTGTGAGGTTTTAGGCTAATCTGGCTAAGAACTGGGCTATGTTTAGTGTTTTATGTGCATATAAGTGCCAGAGACTTCAGTTTCCTTTAGTGTCCTTGTATTTTTTTCACCCTGTTTGCTTTGGATTTTCCTAAGAACTCTTTCTTAAATAGAATCTGTCTTGAAGTTCTTTTAGTTACAGTCTACCATTATTATGCTGGAACCTAGTTGGTTTGATGGTAAGGTGTGGAGAAGGGAAAGTGCTCAATAACCTTATCATTATCAGTAACATTATTAGTCTTTTAGTGGGCCTGGATCCCTGGGACATGACCTTGAGAAGTGTTTCTTATCCTGTTTTTCCCTCCACTTAGGGGAAATATTAAGAGAAGGCAAAAGGAGACTGGAATTGACTAAGTGCTCTTCCCTGAGGTAGGTAACACTCTGGTAAAGGTGTTAGTCTTGGAGAGCAGACCTTGTTATGAGAAACACTCTGGGTGAATTCCAAAACAGTTACTTCCCCTGCCCACCCCTGCCAGAAATATGAGGGGGCTTTTCTCAGATCTTCATCTTGAGAACCAAATGGGGTTCCTGGAGGTAAAACCCACAAAGTATGGGGCACCTCTAAACTGGGCCTCCAGGAATTACTCTAGCAATTTGTCAGAATTGCCATCCAAGTGCTCCTACCAATGTGTGGCTCCAGTGGCTTCCGCTCCAGGTAAGCTGACCTCAGTCATTATTCTCTATATTCACCTGTCTCTCCAGATTTCAGGGTGGGGGTTTGCTCTATGACTTTATGTCTCCAATGGGTCTTTAAAAAGTCATTAATTTTCCATTTATTCAGCTATTTTCTTGTTATAAGGGTAAAAGTGATGACTTCCAAGCATTTCTAAATGTCAGAACTGAAACCAGACCTCTCCTGTATTTTGAGAGACCCAATCATTCCTCCTCTCCTCTAGCTGAGTGCTGAGAAAATTAAGACAATAAGTTATCAAGGAAGGTGGTAAGTGTTGGAATTCAAACGCATTATTACTTCCCAACCCTTAATGCTATAAACTGTGTGCTTATCAGTTACATTCCTCCTTCGCTTTGACTAGGTTATGATAGAAGAAACTATTACCAGGAGAAGAGATTGGGAACAAGCTTGTCTACTCTGCCAAGGGTTTCATTTAAGCATGAACAAACAAGTTCATGGGCACAAATCAGGGGCTTCAAAGTCTACAGGAAGGAGATGTAGCTTCCTTGTTGAAAGAGAACCATTCATGAAATATATAATATATAAAGAGAGACAAGGGAGGCGGAGTCACTTGGCTAGATCTCAAGATCTGACTAAGCCCACTTCAAATGATGTAGTTCCACTGCTTACAGACAGAGAAGCTCACCATTCAGCAATTGTCCCAGTGCCCAAGTCAGCCCTGAGCCTAGGGACACAAGGGTTTGAAGGAGGAACAATGGGGAAAGAGGCTGGAGGGTTTTACCCTTGGTACCCTCACACTTCTTTGTTATTCAGGCTGCCTTTCTTCCATCGTGATGGCACTACCTCTTCTGTCTCCCGAAAATATTCATTCCCCAGTTCTACACGTCTAGCTCTCAGCTCATGGTCAGCCACCGAAGCCTGGATGCTCATGTTCACATCACCAACATTTTGAGCACATGTAAAGGCACACTGTTTCTAGAGAGTATTAAATTTTGACAGAGGGTGCCTTAGAACAAAGAAGCTTCTAAGATAATAACCTACGAGACAGACAGTATAATTTTCAGGCAGAGGATTCAACCTGTACCACTCACACCATGTCACCTAAATAGATGCCAGTGCACCCTTTTTGTAACCTGTATCAATGATTTTTCCTTTCGTCCTTTTACTGGGGGTGAGGGGCATGATCAATAGTAATGTCCTTAAAAGAGAAAAGTAATTTGGGGAACAGTGGTACAGTGCCAAAAGGGTATATGCCTCTATAACAGAAAACATTGAAATACAGTTCATGGGCACCATATATCTCTTTGAAAGGACTGTCAAACACAATTAGTCAGAGCGTAACATTTTGCATTTTTAAAATGATAGAGAAATTTCTTGGTCGGGTGCAGTGGCACACACCTGTAATCCCATGACTTTGGGAGGCAAAGGCGGGTGGATCACCTTTGCCAGGAGTTGGAGACCAGCCTGGCCAACATGGGGAAAGCCTGTCTCCACTAAAAATACAAAAATTAGCCGGGCATGGTGGTGGGTGCCTGTAATCCCACCTCCTTGGGAGACTAAGGTAAAGAATACCTTGAAACCGGGAGGTGGAGGTTGCAGTGAGCCTAGTTCACGCCACCACCACACTCTAGCCTGGGCCACAGAGCAAAACTCCGTCTCAAAAAAAAAAAAAAAAAGAAAAAGAAAGAAATTTCTCACAGAAAGGAGAAACTTGTGATAGAATCACTTAAAAGCCAACTTAGAATAACTTCCTGGTTTTCACCTTCTTTATGTATTTCATTTTTCACAGCTAAATTCTTCTACATTTGGGACAAAAATATTAGAATCCAGTTTGCTTTTCTATTCTGTGACTTAATTTTCACCCACCTCCCAAATGACTTTGAAGTGGGACTTCTGAATGTCAATCTAGACAAAAGCTAATGTGTAAAGGAAAAAAAGAAATCTTTATTTTTAGCTAGAGAAAGAATTCCAAAAATTTTTCACCATTAGTGAGGAAGAACACTGAGATACTTGCCATCCATACACATAGGAGCCCAAACCTGTAATGGTGCATTTAATCCCAGGCAGTTCCTTTCTAGAAAGATAGCTCAAAAATATGGGAAAATTCAAAGAGGAGTGAAAATCTAGTAACAGATAGTGTTAAAGAGAAATATTAAAAGATATTTCAGATACCAGACACTTACTTTTAGTTAGTTAATTAATTGCTTGTTATAATGGCATTGTGGTTACATTTTTAAATGCCTGTAAATTCTGAAATATATATAGATGTATGTAGGGGTGAAACTACATTATACTAGGAATTTGCTTTAAAATACTTCATAAGAAAGGGAAGGAAGGGAGGCAGGGAGGCAGGAAAGCAGGAAGGAAGGAAGGAAGGAGGGAAGGGAAAAAGGAAGGGAAAAAGGGAAGGAGGGAGGGAGGGAAGGAGGGAAGGAGGAATGGAGGGAGAGAGGGAGGGAGGGAGGGAGGGAGACAGAAGTAAAGCAAATGTGGCAAAATAATGAATATGAATCTAGGTGATGATGTGTTCACTTCCTGTGGCTGCCATAACAAATTACCTCAAATTGCGGGGCTTAAACAACAGAAATTTATTGTCTCACAGTTCTGGAAGCCAGAGATCTGAAACCAAAACAGGGTCTTGCTCCCTCTGAAGGCTCTAGGGGAGAATCCTTCCTGCCTCTTCCAGCTTTTGGTGGCTCCAAGGCTTCTTGGCCTTGGGCTCGGGCTCATCACTCCAATCCATGCCTCGTGATCACATGGCCTCTTCTGTGTCTGTGTCTTCTCTGCTTCTGTCTCTTGTAAGAATGCTTATCGTTGAATTTACAGCCCACTAGATAATTCAGGATGATCTCATCTCCAGATCTTTAATTATATTTGCAAAGACCTTCATTCCAAATAGGGTCACATTCATACATTTTCAGCATCAGGACATGCGCATAACATTTCCAACCCACTACTGAACATATTATATTATTATACTATTCTTTCTATTTTCTCTCTTTTTTAAGTAGTATTGAGTACTTTTTAAGATTTTATACTAAAAAAGTTTTTTGTTTTTTGTTTTTTACATTTTCGCTAAGCATTGAATTAGCAGAATTCGAAGAATCTTGTATTACATTTTACTAAGCATTGAATATGGCAGAATTCGAAGCAGAGAACTTTATAGCTGAGGCAGAAAGTACTGGGAATGTTCAGGGAACAGAGAAATGTGAACTGATAAGGAATAACAGGGAGAAGCAACTTCCTTCCTCGTTGTCAGCCAGACACAGATACTGTACATAAAATAGTGCAAAGGAAGCAGAGAATTCCTTTCCAGGCTAACCTGATTCCATTTCCACTAGCAATCCCATCAACCTTTGCCTTTCTCTTTTCTAAAGGGGCTGACAATGCCGGAGAGGAGGGATACGTGAGCCTTAGGCCTTCTTGTAAAACATCATTTCAGCTTCCAATTAGGTCATGTCTATCCTGGGCCACACTGATTCAGGCTGCTTGTCCTCACATTAATGGTAATGTGATTGTTCCTATGCCAGGGCTGGCAGGGCTAAAAGCGTGTCAGGGTTGTTGTCCACACATCTTCCACTTTGTTTTTTAGCGCCTTCATCACCTCGAGGAAGATAACTTTCCCAGATACTGAAGTCAAGAAGCCGCTGGAGCACACTTCCTTAATTCATCTCCAAAAGGGTAAACCTTTTTT
The DNA here is from genome assembly GCF_024542745.1 of Macaca thibetana thibetana. Taxonomy (NCBI): domain Eukaryota; kingdom Metazoa; phylum Chordata; class Mammalia; order Primates; family Cercopithecidae; genus Macaca; species Macaca thibetana. The sequence continues at coordinate 18,079,468 of NC_065581.1, read as the reverse complement.
ACTCTGGGCCCAGGACACACCCACAGCACAGGGAGCATGCAGTGGGCCACGCAGTGCATGGTGTATGGCAGGAGGACCTTTCAATGGGAGGAACAAGGAGAAGGATGGGACTTCTTTTCTGCTTGTTCTCTCTTCCATGTAGCTGGAAAAGTAGGAATGGCCTGGGGGATAAAAGCCAGGCTAGGGTACAGATGCTAATGTGAAAGGGGACGGCCTGGAGTCGTGCAAGGCACAACCTACACAGCTATATGTGGTGGCCCAGCTGGTCCCCACCTTATCACAGCAAGGAATACCAGATGGGGATTTAGGGTCATAGCAATATTAAAGAATGCTCATTTCGGCCGGGAGCGGTGGCTCCTGCCTGTAATCCCAACACTTTGGGAGGCTGAGGCAGGTGGATCACTTGAGGTCAGGAGTTCGAAACCTGGCCAACATGGTGAAACCCCATCTCTACTAAAAATACAAAAAATTAGCCAGGCATGGTAGTGGACACCTGTAGTCCCAGCTACTCAGGAGGCTGAGGCAGAAGAATCGCTTGAACTCGGGAGGTGGAGGTTGCAGTGAGCTGAGATCGTGCCATTGCACTCCAGCCTGGGCAACCGAGTGAGACTCCATCTCAAAAAGAAAAAAAGAAGAAGAAGAAGAAGAAGAAGAATGCTCATTAATTTGTGTTGCCATGCTAACTACCCCTCAGAAAAGTGTGCCAGTTTCCTCAGGCTAATAAACTAATATTGCCGGGCATGGTGGCTCATGCCTGTAATCCCAGCACTTTGGGAGGCCGAGGCAGGTGGATCACTTGAAGTCAGGAGTTCAAGACCAGCCTGACCAACATCGCGAAACCCCGTCTCTACTAAAAATACAAAAATTATCTGGGCGTGGTGGCAGGTTCCTATAGTCCCAGATACTCAAGAGGCTAAGACAGGAGAATCGCTTGAACCCATGAGGCAGAGGTTGCAGTGAGCTGAGATAGAGTCACTACACTCCAGCCTGGGTGACATAGTGAGATTCCATCTCAAAAACAAACAAACAAACAAACAAACAAACACTGAAGCAAATAGCAACTTTTTGGCCATCTCCAGTGTGAGATTCCCACAGCGTGACTCACCCTGCCATGGAATCCTGGAGGGGAGCACTGGTAAAGCAGCTAAAGCCTTGACTGCTGTAGTCATCATGGCCTCCAGGAACAACAGTGCTCTGCTGAGCAGGCTCCATGGGCCCTGCCCACTGACATCCACTTATCAAAGTGGTGGGGTTAGGCAGCATGTTTTCTACTAGCCTCTTATGGATGTGGGACCAGGATGGAGCCTCTGACCCAGGCAGGTATGGGCTGACTGTGACTTCTAGCCTAAACGTGGCCAGTTTCTTTCTGCCAGCAACTTGAATGGAAAAGTAACAAGAAAAGGGGTCAGTTAGCAAGAGAAAGAACAGAAAACAAAAGGATGCAGAGACTGCTGTCCGAGTATTACAAGATCTCTGGGGTGTCCATTTTTCTGGTGGGAAACCTCTGTGGCCACAGCACCTTTGTCCAAGTTCTCATCCTGCCTCTAGGAAGAATGAGGTACACAGACAAGCGCAGGGTGGAGAAGAGTTTTATTTAGTGTTAGAACAGCTCAGAGGAGTGCGTAGCTCCTCTCTGTAGGCAGGTTGTCTGGTCGAGTGTTCAGCTCTTAGCAGAGAGCAGGCCCTGGAGAAGGTGGCTCCTCTCTGCAGGTATGTCTTTGCAGGTCTCTGAAGGTCCCAGCAGAGAGGGCAGCTCCTCTCTTCCAGCAGGTCGTCTCTGCAGCTCTCAGCGGAGAGGGGACTCCTCTCTGCAGCTGGCCTTCCCCTCGTCTCCAGCTCTCAGCAGAAAGGGTACTCCTGTCTGTAGCCGGTCATGGGGTCTCATCATCTCTCTGCCCTCTTCATCCTCTGGCCATCCTCTGCCCTGCTCTGGCTGAGCCTAGGGCTTTTATGGACCTCAGAGGGGAGGAAGTACATGCTGATTGGCCCATGAACAGCCACTGATAGACCCGGAAGAGGTACCATGAGTTCCCACTCCAATTTATGGGACTGGCAACCTGGCCCCAAGCCGTCAGGCCCTCCCTGGCATGAAGGTGGGGCCTTACTGGGGACCCACGCCTTCCACCCAGGACTCTGTCTGCCTCTTGCTGCTATTCATGGCCCTGGGGCTCAGCTGCAACCCTGCTATGAGATCGGAGCAGGCCCCAAGATTGGAGAGAGGTCAGGCAAACACCCCTGAGCCTGCAGGGACGGGGTAGTGGGGGGTCCTTCCTGGGGTCGCTGAGGGTGCAGGCTGCAGACACACCCGGCTCCTGCATCTAGGAGGGTGGCTGCAGCCACACCCTCACCCAGAAAGGCAGATCCTGCCTGCTCCTGGCCCTCCCCCAAGAGCACAGGAAAGCTCAGATGGATCCACAGCTACAGTTTGGGTTCCTGTAGCCCCACTCAGGAGAGTGGGGCTCCTGGCTGCTCTGTAGAACAGGAGGCCTAGGTCTGCAGCTGCATTGGGCAGCTACAGCAGCACCGGGGCAGCTCCTGTCCCAACTCAGAAGGGGCGGGGCTCCCACCAGCTCCGTGGAGTGTGCTGCCATCACAACTAGGTTTGTGGCCAGGATGGCCAAGCCAAAGATAAGAAGGAGCAAAAACTATGAATATGCAGAAGAAACTCCCCCATGGGGTGAGGAGAGGATACAAGGAGAGAAGCAGGGGACCTAGCGTGTCCTAAGAGACCACAGGGAAAATGACAAAGGAAGAGCAGAGCTCTCTTTGTTACGGGACTGGAGAGGCAGAGGTGGAGTGTCATTCAAAAAGTCATGTGAAATATCCTAACACAAACTTCTCTTGGAAAATTTTACAGTAATACAAAGTACCAAATGTGAAGTTTAATGAATCTTGGCTGTTGGCAAACCACTGATGATGGTATGTCCCTGGAAATCTATGTCAGAATCTCAGCTGGGGGAGGATGGAGCATGTGTGAAGCTGAAGTGCAGTTTTATCTAAGAGGGCAAAGGTTTAAAAAGATTGAGAAACTGGCCAGGCGCGGTGGCTCAAGCCTGTAATCCCAACACTTTGGGAGGCCAAGGCAGTGGATCACCTGAGGTCAGGAGTTCAAGACCAGCCTGGCCAACATGGTGAAACCCCATCTCTACTAAAAATACAAAAAATTAGCCAGATGTGGTGGCACGTACCTGTAATCCCAGCTACTTGGGAGGCTGAGGCAGGAATCGCTTGAGCCAGGAGGCAGAGGTTGCAGTGAGCTGAGATTGTGCCATTGCACTCCAGCCTGGGTGACAAGAGCGAAACTCCGTCTCAAAAAAAAAAGATTGAGAAACTCTTCCATTATACTTTCCTCACTTTTTCAATTTTCTGAATCCTCACTCTAATTTCCCCTTGAAGATGCCCTTCTTTGATACCTGGGGAGCAGACTAGAGCCTTTATAAGATCTCTTTCTTCTATTTTAATGACATTGGTTTGCCTAAGAATGAAATATTAGTCCAAAAGTATACGTGGACATTAATAATAGAAGCCAGTTATGCCAAGCCAAGAAAAGCACTTAAAAAAAACCAAACAAACCAGCATCTAGAGGGAGCAAATAATTTTAGCTGTCAAATCCAAAAATTGTGTATCTAACCCACTGAACTGTGAAATTATCCTCAGAATTCTAACATTCAGTGCCTGAAAATGTCATAAATCAACAAATATTCATTGGCTTGTTTTCTTTTCTCACATATAAGTGTTAAAACTTCATTTATTTTCTTATATAGCAAAATATTCCTCAACTTAGTCAACAATCAGGCTACAAATCTCCACACATCCATTTTTTCTTTAAAAGCAAAAAGTGTACATCAGTGTATTTAAAAAATTTTTTTTCTCTTCTGTAAATGTTATATTCTTAAGTGTAAATTCTTAATGTAATGCACATCTTCAGGCCTATTAGAGAGAACACAAGGAACAAATTGCTCAGTGGAAAGCACATGAACTTCCAAATTAGAAAGGAGTCCCAACTCTGACATCCCCCTCCTTTCTAGCTGTTTGATTTGGGAAGAATTGGTTTAACGGTTTAACGACTGTTTTTTTTTTGGGGGGGGGTGGGGGGTACAGAGTCTAGCTCTGTAGCCCAGGCTGGAGGGCAATGGTGCAATCTCAGCTCACTGTAACCTCTGCCTCCCAGGTTCAAACGATTCTCCTGCCTCAGCCTCCTGAGTAGCTGGGACTACAGGTGCACACCACCACACCTGGCTAAATTTTTGTTGCTGTTGTTGTTGTTGTTGTTATTGTTGTTGTTCTTTTGAGACAGAGTCTCGCTCTGTCAGCCAGACTGGAGTGCAGTGGTGTGATCTTGGCTCACTGCAAGCTCTGCCTCTCGGGTTCATGCCATTCTTCTGCCTCAGCCTCCTGAGTAGCTGGGACTACAGGTGCCCGCCACCATACCTGGCTAATTTTTTTGTGTTTCTTTAGTAGAGACAGGGTTTCACTGTGTTAGCCAGGATGGTCTTGATCTGACCTCATGATCCACGCGCCTCGGCCTCCCAAAGTGCTGGGATTACAGGCGTGAGCCACTGCGCCCAGCCAATTTTTTGTATTTTAATAGAAATGGAGTTTCTCCATGTTGCCCAGGCTAGTCTCAAACTCCTGAGCTCAGGCAATCTACCTGCCTCAGCCTCCCAAAGTGCTAGGATTACAGGCATGAGCCACCGTGCCAGGCTAACAACATTTTATCTTCCATTTCTTGATCTATTGAATGTTTAGCGTGTGGTTTATTCACAGGGCTTTGGTGAGACAAAAATGAACTTTTTTGAAGGGTGAATAGTACTCCCCATTTAGTTGTCCAAGTTAGAAACTTATGAATCATTCCTAATACCTCCTACTCTCTCACTCCCCACATGTAATCCAAAATAATCCAGGAGGTTCAGCCTTCAAAATATATCTCAATTATTCCCCCTTGTCTCCATCACCACCGCTGTTATCAGTCTTAGACGTCATGGTTTTTCACGTTCACTGCTGCTCCAGTCTCCCAACTGGTGTCTCCACTTGTTTTTCCCCCGGTCCCCAGTCTACCCCATATAGCAGCTCGTTTTTTAAAAGCATAAATCATGCCATTCTTCTGCTTAATTCTTTCTGATGATGTCCCACTATATATACTTTTTTTCTTTTTTTTTTTTTTTTTTTTCTTTGAGACAGAGTCTCACTCTGTCGCCCAGGCTGGAGTGCAGTGGTGTGATCTCAGTTCACTGCAAACTCCGCCTCCCAGGTTCAAGCGATTCTTATGCCTCAGCCTCCCGAATAGCTGGGATTACAGACGTGTGTCACTACACCCGACTAATTTGTGTATTTTTAGTAGAGACAGGGTTTCACCATGTTGGCCAGGCTGATCTCCAACTCCTGACCTCAGGTGATCTGCCTGCCTCGGCCGCTCACCACTATAATTTTTAAATGACATCTTCATTGAGATATAATTCACATACTATAAAACTCACCCTCTTACAGTATACAAATTAAAACACACAATGTGGTTTTAGTGTTTTCACAATGTTCAATCATAACCACTATCTAATTCCAGAACACTTTCATTATCCCAGAAAGAAACCGAAAACTCATAAGTAGTTACTACTATTCCCACCCCTTCCAGCCCCTAACAACCACTAATTGATTTTCTGTCTCTATGGATTTGTCTGTTCTGGACATTTCATATAAATGGAATATTATAATATGTGACTTTTGAGGTCTGGCTTCTTTCACTTAGCATAATGCTTTTAGGATTGATCTGTGTATTGGCATGTATTAGTGCTTCATTTATTCTAATTGCCAAGTAATATTCCACTGTATGGATATACCATATTTTGTTTATTCACTCATGGACATTTGGTTATTTTCGCTTTTTGACTATTACAAATAATGCTGCTATGAACATTCAGGTGCACATTTTTGTGCTGACATGTGTTTTCAATTATCTTGGGTACATTCGGAAGAATAAAATGCTGAGTCATATGATAACTTTATGCTTAACTGTTTAAGCAACCGCCAAACAATTTTCCAAAGTGGCTGTACTATTTACAATCCCCCCAGCACTGTATGAGGGCTCTAATTTCTTCACATCCTCACAAACACTTGTTATCTGTCTTTTTGATTGTAATCATTCATGCAGTGGTTTCTCACTGTGGTTTTGATTTGCATATCCCTAATGATTAATGATGTTGAGCATTTTTTCATTGCTTATTAGTCATTTGTATATTTCTTTTTTTTTCTCTTGAGACAGAGTCTCACTCCGTCACCCAGGCTGAAGTGCAGTGGCACAATCTCAGCTCACTGCAACCTCTGCTTCTTGGGTTCAAGCAATTCTCCTGCCTCAGCCTCCCAAGTAGCTGGGATTAGAGGTGTGCACCACCATGCCCGGCTAATTTTTTGTATTTTTAGTAGAGACAGGGTTTCCCCACGTTGGCCAGGCTGGTCTCGAACCCCTTACCTCAAGTGATCCACTGCTTTGGCCTCTGAAGCTGGGATTACAGGCGTGAGCCCCATGCCCAACCTACATATTTCTTTGAAGAAAATTCTATTCAAATATTTTGCTCATTTAAAAAACTGGGCTGGGCATGGTGGCTCACACCTGTAAACCCATCACTTTGGGAGTCTGAGGCTGGATGATGGCTTGAGGCAAGGAGTTCAAGATCAGCTTGGGCAACATAGTGAGACCCTATCTCTACAAAAAATAAAAATAAAAAACCTGTTGGGCATGACGGCATGTGCCTGTAGCCCTAGCTATTCAAGAGACTGAAACAGGAGGATCACTGGAGCCCAGGAGTTCAAGGTTACGGTGAACTATGATTAAACCACTGCACTCCAGCCTGGGAAACAGTAAGACCCTGTCTCAAAAACAAAAAGGGTTATTTGTCTTTCTTTTTATCGCTAAGTTGCAAGAGTTCTTTATATATTAGATATAATTTACTTAACAGATATATTGTAAGCAAATATTGTCTTCCATGGTGTGAGTTATCTTTTTCACTTTCTTAACGATGGAGGTAATTTTTACTTTTTCTTGCCTGATTTTTCTGACTATGACCTTCAGCACAATGTTGAACAGAAGTGGTAACAGTTTTAGCCGTGTGTGGTGGTGCACACCTGTAGTCCCAGCTACTCGGGAGGCTGAAGTGGAAGGATTGCTTGAGAGCAGCAGTTCGAGGCTGCAGTGAGCCACGATTGTGCCACTGCCCTTCAGTCTGGGAGACAGAGCACGACCCTGTCTCTAATTTTTAAAAGGTGGTAAGAGTGAACGTCCTTGTCTTGTTCTTAATCTTAGAGGGAAAGCATTCAGTCTTTCATCATTAAGTCTGATGTTAGCTGTGGGTTCTTTTTTAATAGATAAGCTTTATTAGGCTGAGGAAATTCTCTTCTGCTTCTGGTTTGTTGAGAGTTTTTATCTTAAAAGGGTGGTGAATTTTGTCAAGTGCTTTCTCTGCTACTTATTAATGTGACCATGTGGTTTTTGTCCTTTATCTTATTAATATGTTATATTAAATCAACTGAGTTTCATATGTTAAATCAACCTTACATGTCTGGCATAAATTCCACTTGGTTATAGTGTGTACTTTTTTTAATCCATCATAGTATTCAGTTTGCTAGTGTTTTGTTGAGGATTTTTGCAACTATAATTCATAAGGGATATTGATCTATAGTTTTCTAGTCATGCCATTGTCTAGTTTCGGTATCAGGGTAATATTGGTCTCGTAGAATCATTTGGGAACTATTCTCTCCTTTTTTGGAAGAGTTTGTGAAGGATTGATGTTAATGCCTCTTTAAATGTTTGGTAGAATTCACTAGTAAAGCCATTTGGGCCTAAGGTTTTCTTCATGGGAAATTTTTGTTTGTTTGTTTTTATTACTATTTCCAATCTCTTTACCTGTTAAAGGTCTGTTCAGTTTTTCCATGTCTTCTTGATTCCATTTTAGTAGCTTGTGTCTTTCTAAGAATCTGTCCATTTCACCTAGGTTATCTAATTTGTTGACATAAAATTGTTAATAGTATTCCCTTATAATCCTTTTTGCTTCTGTAAGTTTGGTAGTGATATCCCCTCTCTCGTTTCTGATTGTAGAATTTGATTCTTCTCTCTTTTATTCTTGGTCAGTCTAGCTAATTGTCAATTTTGTTGATCTTTTTCCCACTGCATTTTGAATAGAACCCAAACTCCTTATCTTAGCCTGTTAGGTCCCACGTGAAGAACCCTTTCTACACTCCAAATTCCCCCTGCCCACTCACCTGTCAGTCTGCTGCTGGTCTTTTATAAGCTCCTGAATGCACCAGTCCCTTTGCCAGCTCAAGGTTATCGCAAGTACTGGTTTCCACTGCTGGGAAGGCCTCTTCCCCTAGGTTTTGTCTGACTGGCTCTTTCCCACCCTGCGGAGCTCAAGTGTAGTAAGCCACCTTTCTAATTTGGATTATGTACATATTACCTTCCTTATCTTACCTTCCATATATATACCTACCAATAGCCTCATTTGTAGCATTAGCCAGTTTCCATGATGTAAACAATGCCACCACCATGGCTGATTTCAAGCTGCCAACACAATGTCACTGAACACGAAATAAGGAAAAGAGTCTATAACCTTCCTTATATACTTATCTTATATTTTCTTTACTACTGTACATCCAGCATTTAATTTTTTTAAAAAAGTGGTAAGAGTGAACGTCCTTGTCTTGTTCTTAATCTTAGAGGGACAGCATTCAGTCTTTCATCATTAAGTCTGATGTTAGCTGTGGGTTTTTTTTAACAGATAGGCTTTATTAGGTTGAGGAAATTCTCTTCTGCTTCTAGTTTGTTGAGAGTTTTTGTCTTAAAAGGGTGGTGAATTTAACATAATGCTTGGCTCATAATAGTAGTTCAATAAAGTTTTAAAAGTGAGAGTTTGAAACCAGCCAGGCCAACATGGTGAAACTCCATCTCTACTAAAAAAAAAAAAAACAAAATACAGGCCAGGCGCTGTGGCTGAAGCCTGTAATTCCAGCACTTTGGGAGGCCGAGGTGGGTAGATCACAAGATCAGGGGATCGAGACTTCCTGGCTAACACGATGAAACCCCGTCTCTACTAAAAATACAAAAAATTAGCCAGGCATGGTGGCGGGCACCTGTAGTCCCACCTGCTAAGGAGGCTGAGGCAGGAGAATGGCGTGAACCTGGGGGGTGGAGCTTGCCCTGAGCCAAGATCATGCCACTGCACTCCAGCCTGGGTGACAGAGCGAGACTCCATCCCAAAAAAATAAAAATAAATAAAAAATACAAAAATTTAGCCGGGTATGGTGGCACACACCTGTAATTCTAGCTACGTGGGAGGCTGAGGCAGGAGAATCGCTTGAACCCAGGAGATGGAGGTTGCAGTGAGCTGAGATCACATGACTGCACTCCAGCCTGGGCGACAGAGTGAGCACCCTGTCTCAAAAAAACAAATAAATAAAAATAAATAAATTTAAAGGTGGAACAAAATTAGAACTACGAAATTTACAAAATACTATAGCAATATAACATGATTGTTGTTATTATTAATTGCACAATATTACTTACAGGTTTGCTTATTATTAGATATCAGGACCTGTCACTATTTCTAAAACATGGGCTATCTTTATTTAATGTGAGTGAAATGATGATACTAGATAGATGCCCTCAGGCAAAAGTGGGTTTTGTCTAACATGTAACATTTTTATTTGGCTATTGTTTAATTTTTAAATATCTTGGAGGACGTTCACATTTCAAAGGAATCATTTCTTAGAAAGTACTTAGCCTTGACACAGTGCTTTGTACACAAAGTCCGCTCATGAAATAAGTAAACGTTTATTTGTTCATTCACATATTACTTGAGATTTATTGAGTACATAGTATGTACTAGATATTCACTAAGGCCTTAGGATTCAGAGTAAACTATAAAACTCTTGACTTAAGAGGAGACAGAATGGACCGGGCTTGGTGGCTCATGTCTGTAATCCCAGCACTTTGGGAAGTCGAGGCAGGCGGATCACGAAATCAGGAGATAGAGATCATCCTGGCTAACACAGTGAAACCCCGTCTCTACTAAAAATACAAAAAAAAAAAAAAAATTAGCTGGGCATGGTGGCAGGCGCCTGTAGTCTCAGTTACTCGGGAGGCTGAGGCAGGAGAATGGCGTGAACCAGGGAGGTGGGGCTTGCAGTGAGCCGAGATCGCGCCACTGCACTCCAGCCTGGGCGACAGAGCGAGACTCTGTCTCAAAAAAAAAGGAGACAGAATGTACCGGTGTTCTCCATGAAGAAAGGTGAGGACAGGGACAGAGTCTGTGGGTGGTGCCAAGGGAGGAGCAGCAGGACAGATGGGATGACAATGGTATAAACCAGGAGTCACAAACAAATGCCCCAGGAGCTAGGTGGGCTTGGTGGGCTTGGTGTGGGACACTGTAAGTGGCAGAGTCTGTGGCTGGGGGAAACAGCACGTTCTTTTTTTTTTGAAACAGTTTCACTCTTGTTGCTCAGCTTGGAGTGCAATGGCACAGTCTTGGCTCACTGCAACCTCCTCCTCCCAGGTTCAAGCCATTCTCCTGCCTCAGCCTCCTTAGTAGCTGAGATTACAGGCGCTGGCCACCATGCCTGGTTAATTTTTGTATTTTTAGTAGAGGCGGGGTTTCACCATGTTGGCCAGGCTGGTCTCGATCTCCTGACCTCAGGTGATCCACCCACCTCGGCCTCCCAAACTGCTGGGATTACAGGCATGAACTACTGCACCTGACCTGGAAATAGCACATTCCATTTAAAGACATTTATATCTAAATTTAAAACAAAAATAATGTGGCAGCCAGACAAAATACTTCTTCAGGTGGGATATAGCCCATTGGCCAATAGTATCAGCCTAAGCAAAGCAAATAGCGGAGAGAAAGGAGAAGAATCCAAACCACTGCTGATTTGCCGGAGCTGGCTAGTTCCAGCTCAAGAGAGCCAGGTTCCTACTTTGTGCTCAATGACGTCATGTTGCAGCTGGCAATGAGCCATGGTGGTGGCAGCAGTTACACCAGGGAAATCAGCAAATTCTTCAAATCAAGCTATTGATAGGCAATGCTGAACACATTATTTAAATGTTAAAACAAAAAAACCAGAGATGTGCTCCTATTTGAAGAAAGAAAAATCTTTTCACTTAGGTTTCAGAAACTTCTCACTTCTGCCTTTAAAAATATTATAAGGCCAGGCGTGGTGGCTCACGCCTGTAATCCCAGCACTTTGGGAGGCCGAGACGGGCGGATCACGAGGTCAGGAGATCTAGACCATCCTGGCTAACACAGTGAAACCCCGTCTCTACTAAAAATACAAAAAATAAGGCGGGTACGGTGGCGGGCACCTATAGTCCCAGCTACTCGGGAGGCTTAGGCAGGAGAATGGCGTGAACCCGGGAGGCGGAGGTTGCAGTGAGCCGAGATGGCACCACTGCACTCCAGCCTGGGCGACAGAGTGAGACTCTGTCTCAAAAAAAAAAAAAATAAATAAATAAATAAAAAAATATATATATATATATACACACACACACACACACACACACACACACACACATATAAGCAGTTTTTACTTGTACTCAGGATTAATACATAGTTAAATGTATGTTGTCCTACCAAAAATGAATACATAACTAAGCAAACAAATAAAATGAGTTCAAGAGAAGGCTTGTATTTTTATTTCTTTATGTATATTTTTAGATGATAAACTCATCTGAGAATATGGTTGTGAAAATGATAGGAACTAAGGAATTATCTTAATTACAGGGAATCAACTGTCATTTTCATCATTTAGTATTGATTACTATTTACAGTCTATGAGAAATTCCTTTCATTAAAATCAAATCCCCCAAATGTGGGAATAAGTTCACATTATAGCACTACTTACAGGTCCTAATTTAATAGTAGTTTTTCTAATTCCACTTCCCATTTGAAGAATGTGTAATTTATTTATTTATTTATTTATTTATTTATTTATTTTGAGACAAGGTCTGGCTCTATACCCCAGGCTGGAGTGCAGTGATGCAATCTCTCTCTCTCTTTTTTTTTTTTTTGAGATGGACTTTCGCTCTTGTTGCCCAGGCTGGAGTGCAATGGCGCAATCTCAGCTCACCACAACCTCCACCTCCCGGGTTCAAGTGATTCTCCTACCTCAGCCTCCCAAGTAGCTGGGATTACAGGCATCAGTGGTGCAATTTCTGCTCACTGCAATCTCCCCCTCCCAGGCTCAAGCAATCTTTCTCCTACCTCAGCCTCCTGGGTATCTGGGACTACAGGTGTGCACCACCATGCCTGGCTAACTTCTGTATTTTTTGTAGAGAAGGGTTTCGCCATGTTGCCCAGGCTAGTCTCTAATTCGTGAGCTCAAGCAATTCAACCGCCTTGACCTCCTAAAATGCTGGACTTACAGGTGTGAGCCACTGTACCTGCCCGTTATTATGAAATTTATAAAAATACTTTTAGAACTGGGAATAACCTTGGAGATTATTATGTCCAGGGCAAGCATATAGATTTCAACTCTTCCAGATCATTGGTGGTGGTTGCCTGGAGTCCTGTCCCAGCTCAGCAAGGAAAAAGACCGTGTTCAATATCAACAACTGCCTTTGATACAGGAGGAGAAGGTGCAATCATGAATCCAATCTAGTCCTAATCTAGTCCAGTGTCTTTATTTTACAGGTTGGAAACTGAAGCCGTCATAGGTTAAGAAACTTGTCAAAAGTCATACAATTAGTCAATGGCATAGCCAGGATTGTAAATTCAGCAGGAAGTTGTTATTGAATAAAATTTCTCCCTTTCACCTTCAGGGCCCAGTTGTTATAAAACCTTGTCCCCAAATACCTCCGAAATACATTTCCTCCACCCCAGTTCCACTAATCTTGTCTATTATCGGGAGTCCCTTATTTTTTCTGCCTGTCCCTAATATCTCTCAATATTTCCACATACAATCATCCTCCTTGGCCCAGAACACTTCCAGAGAAGAATTCTAAACACAAATATTATAATGTCACTGTAATGCTTAAACACTTCCATGATCCCAGCACCTTGTAACACCGTGCTTCCATGCCTTTGCTTATTCCCTGCGGTTCCCCTCTGCCCAGCAAACCCTACTCTTCCTTCGGACCAGTGAAAACATCATCTCTTCTGCTAAGCTTTTCTTAATTCTTCCCTCCTCCCTCAACAATCCGTTTAGAAAAGCAGGAACAACGCTATCCTCATCTCAGTCTGTCTTCTCTCTTGTACTGCCTCCAGAGTTCTGCAGAGGAGAATGTCCATTCACGTTTACTGATAAATGATAAGTCAGTCTGGAACTACATGCACCGCCACATCAGGATGCCAGGGCACTATGCCACTAGGCAGAGATTCAAGATGTTAGTTTTTAGTTTTTGCTGCTTCACTCCCCCCAACTTTTTTTTTTAGATAGGGACTGTTGCCCAGGCTGGAGTACAGTGGCACAATCACAGCTCACTGCAGCCTCAGACTGCCCGGCCCAAGTGATCCTCCCACCTCAGCCTCCCGAGTAGTTGGGACTACAGGCAAGTGCCCCCATGTCTGCCTAGCTAATTTATTTTTTTCTTTTTGTAGATACAGGGTCTCACTTTGTTGCCCAGGCTGGTCTCAAACTCCAGGGCTCAAGTGATCCCCTGCCTCAGCCTCCTGAGTAGCTGGAACTACAGGCATGCACCACCATACCCGGCTAAGAAGTTTTTAATGTCATGAGAAAGTGCTATGATATGATGATAAGGGGGAAAAGCAAAATAAAATATATATGTGTGATAAATTTTATCCACATAAATATACACTGAAATAAGACTGGGGAGACTGTTAATGGATGACTGGATTATCAGCAATTGTTTTCAGACTTTTAATTTTTATGTTATGATTATTTATTCATTTACCACTACTTTATTGAAGTATAATTTATGTGTAGTAAAATGCATACATCTTAAGATGAATTTTGACATTGAAAAAAATCAATGAATGTTTGTATATATACACCTCTGTATGATCATCTTCTACATAAACATGTAGCACATTTTCATCACCCCCAAAACTCCCTTTCTGCCTCCAGTTAATACTCACACAAATTGCATTCTGACTTTTATCACAATAGTTTTTTTGTTCTTAAATTTTATATCATGGGATCACACAGTATATATTTTTAATGGTACCTGACTTCTTTCATTCCAACTAATGTTTTTGAACATCTTCCATATTTTTGCCTATATCAATGATTTGTTCTTTTTCTCTGCTAAGTAGTATTTCATTGTATTATTATACCACAATTTGTTTATCCACTTTCCTATTGGTGGATATTTTGGTTGTTTCCACCTTGGGGCTATTATGAATAAGGCTGCTATAAACATTCACAAACAAATCTTTTTATGCACATATACACTTATTTATGGGTATATATGCAGAAGTGGAATTGCTGAGTCATTAAGGTAGATACAGGTTTAACTTTGTTAGAAATTGCCAACCCGGCCGGGCATGGCTCATGCCTGTAATCCCAGCATTTTGGGAGGCTGAGGAGGGCAGATCACCTAAGGTCAGGAGTTTGAGACCAGTCTGGCTAACGTGGTGAAACCCCATCTCTACTAAAAATACAAAAGTTAGCCAGGCCTGGTGGTGCACACCTGTAATCCCAGCTACTAGAGAGACTAAGGCAAGAGAATCACTTGAACCCAGGAGGCAGAGGTTACAATGAGCCGAGATCACGCCATTGCATTCCAGCCTGGGTGACAAGAGCAAAACTCTGTCTCAAAAAAAAAAAAAAAAAGAGAAATTGCCAAACCACTTTCTATAGTGGTTCGCCATTGTATGCTCCCACCAGCAATGTATGAGCGTTCCAGCTCCTCCATATCCTAACTATCATGTAATTGTCAGTCCTTTTAATTTTATTGATTCTGCCTTGTTTGTAGTGGTATCTCATTGTGGTTTGAATTTCCATTTCTCTGATGAATAATTATGTTGAGGACCTTTTCTTTTCTTTTTTTTCTTTTTTTTTTTTTTTTGAGACGGAGTCTCGCTCTGTCGCCCAGGCTGGAGTGCAGTGGCGCGATCTCGGCTCACTGCAAGCTCCGCCTCCCGGGTTCACGCCATTCTCCTGCCTCAGCCTCCCGAGTAGCTGGGACTACAGGCACCCACAACCGCGCCTGGCTAATTTTTTGTATTTTTTTAGTAGAGACGGGGTTTCACCGTGGTCTCGATCTCCTGACCTTGTGATCCGCCCGCCTCGGCCTCCCAAAGTGCTGGGATTACAGGCGTGAGCCACCGCGCCCGGCCTTTTTTTTTTTTTTTTTGAGACGGAGTCTCGCGCTGTCACCCAGGCTGGAGTGCAGTGGCCGGATCTCAGCTCACTGCAAGCTCCGCCTCCCGGGTTCCCGCCATTCTCCTGCCTCCGCCTCCCGAGTAGCTGGGACTACAGGCGTCCGCCACCTTGGCCGGCTAGTTTTTTGTATTTTTTAGTAGAGACGGGGTTTCACTGTGTTAGCCAGGATGGTCTCGATCTCCTGACCTCGTGATCCGCCCGTCTCGGCCTCCCAAAGTGCTGGGATTACAGGCTTGAGCCACCGCGCCCGGCCGTTGAGGACCTCTTCATAGACTTTATAGCCTTTCAGTTATCTTCTTTTGCAACGTGCCAATTCAAATCTTTTGCTCATTTTTAAGGAGAATTGCTTGTCTTTTTATTCTTGGTGTGCAGGAGTTTTTAAAACAGATGTGGTTATAAAAGTCCTTTATCAAATATCTGTATTCTTTTTAGATAATAATATCTAAATATAGATAATTAGAGAAAATAAAAATAAAATACACCTTTACACTTTTTTTTTTTTTTTTTGAGACGGAGTTTCGCTCTTGTTGCCCAGGCTGGAGTGCAATGGCATGATCTCGGCTCACCGCAACCTCTGCCTCCCGGGGTCAAGTGATTCTCCTGCCTCAGCCTCCCTAGTAGCTGGGATTATAGGCATGCACCACCACGCCCGGCCAATTTTTGTATTTTCAGTAGAGACAGGGTTTCTCCATGTTAGGCTGGTCTCGAACTCCTGACCTCAGGTGATCCACCTGCCTTGGCCTCCCAAAGTGCTGGGATTACAGGTGTGAGCCACCGCACCCAGCCTCCTTTTCACTTTCTTAATGGCGTCTTTTGATAGGCAGAGGTTTTTAATTTTAGTGAAGTTTAATTTTCAATTTTGTCTCCTATGCCTTTTGTGACTTGTCTTAGAAATGTTTTCCTACCCTGGCTGGGCACACTGGCTCACGCCTGTAATCCCAGCACTTTGGAAGGCCGAGGCGGGCTGATCACCTGAGGTCAGGAGTTCAAGACCAGCCTGGCCAACATGGTAAAACCCTGTCTCTACTAAAAATACAAAAAAACTTAGTGGGGTGCGGTGGCGGGCATCTGTAGTCCCAGCTACTTGGGAGCCTGAGGCAGGAGAATCGCTTAAACCTGGGAGACGGAGGTTGCAGTGAGACGAGATCACACCATTGCACTCCAGCCTGAGCAACGGGAGTGGTACTCCATCTCAAAATAAATAAATAAATAAAAATAAAGAAAGAAATGTTTTCCTACCCTAAAGTCATAAAAATATTTTTCTATCATTTCTCCTAGAAGGTTTGCAGGTTTAGCTTCATATTTAGGTGTATGATCACTGCTGTTCTTTAGTCATAAGGGGGAAAGGGACTTAATCTTAAGCAAAGAAGTGTAAATGGCAGGCTGCTATTGAGGCCATCCATTATTTACGTTGGGAAAGTTGAAGTTTTGGCATAAACACCGTATCATGTCACCTGGGTGGAAGAACAAGTACATCTGTTGTCCTGGCCTAGTAGAACATTCTGATCCCAACTCTGACTCCATAGATAAGTGGTACCTGGGCTTTCTTACAGTTACAGGGTTGGGAGAAGATTTAAGGGATTTGGGAGGATATTAGGAATAAATAGAATTGTAGAGAAGCCTGGGCATCAAATGACCGCCTATGCAGGGTTCAGACTCACATTTGTCCTGGGCTGTTTCAACAGTTAGTGAAGACTCCAGTGAAAGCTGGGGCCCTGATACCCTCCAACATGGACACCTTCAGAGCTAGGAGACATGGGGGAGAGGGAGGGTGGGGTAAGCCAAGGAGAATCATATTGTTAGTTGTAATGAGCTAGCGTTAAATAGATGTTAGTCATGTCTCCAATGTGGATGTTGAGAAAGATGATCAGAATTTGGAGTCCCAAATTCCTCAATCCCCTCCAGTTGCTAATGAAGCTACTGTCACCCCATGTGAGTTTGCCAAGTATGCAAACTCAAGGCCAGGTGCAAGGACACTTTATGACAACAAAGACTTTTGGTCCTGATCTCAATATGGTCTTCTAGTGAATTAGACTGAACTTTGTGTGTTTCACGGTCTTACCTTGCTGCCGTGGCCTAAGGCTCACATTTAAAAGCAGGAGAGCAATTTCTTTGGCCTTCTCCCACAGGCCAGAAATGACCAACATCTGGCACATGCACAGCCACTCCTACTTCTGTGGCTATAGTGGATACTGTGGTATGCCACCTAGATCTCCCTTTCAGGACCTAGGCATTCATTCCCCCAGCTACCAGGGGTGTTGGCCACCGATGGCTCATAATTGCATCCTTCTCCAGGAATGGCCTTGGTCAAAGGAAGCTGCCTTTCCCAAGCAGACAGACCTCCATAGTCAACGTTGGAGTGAGTGATGGGAAGGGGTTAGTGCTAAGGCCTGGAACTTTCAACACATTTAGGACAACTCAGCTCCAGAGCTCCCTATGAGGTTGGCTAAGGCCTTTGTTGCAACTACAATGTGTCATCTTTCTTCCCTCCTTTCCTTACAAGCTTTGTTTATTTATATTTTAAGAAGGATTCTTGCTCTGTCGCCCAGCTGGAGTGCAGTGGTACAATCTCAGCTCACTGCAACCTCCGTCTCCCAGGTTCAAGCGATTCTCCTGCCTCAGCCTCCTGAGTAGCTGGGATTTCAGGCATGCTTCACCACACCCAACTAATTTTTGTGTTTTTAGTAGAGACGGGGTTTCACTATTTTGCCAGGCTGGTCTCGAACTCCTGACCTCAGGCGATCTGCCCAGCTTGGCCTCCCAAAGTGCGGGGATTACAGGCATGAGCCACCTTACAATTTTGTTCTCAAGCATACTCCCTAATAAACACCCTGCAAACAATTATCTGAGTCTCAGAATCTGTTTCTGTGAAATCTACTTAAAACAATGGCCATGTCACAATACATTACCAATTAATCATATTACTTGCTTTTTCATGCTGAGCCTGGAAAAATACTAAAGTTCCTTCTGAAAACAGCCTTTAAGTAACTTAAAAAAAAAAACCAGGTGGAGTGATAAACAAGTTGAAACCCATTTATCATCCCTGCTTCAAGCCCACATTTTAATATCAGTCCTCTAAATCTTAGTGTTCTGGTGGCAAGAAGAGACAAGGAGAGACATGTCTGAGGAAAAGCACACGGAGGAAAGAGGAGAGATACTTGAATCCAAGTTCTCAAGCAAAGCCAGTCTAAACTGTTTACCCTAACTATCTAAAGAGTCTCCCAGATGGCAGACAGCCCTGGACTGTGTTATATAGGAAAAACTAATATAAAAGTTCAACTCAAGAAAAGGACCTGCTGGGTGCGGTGGCTCACGCCTGTAATCCCAGCACTTTGAGAGGCCGAGACAGGTGGATCATGAGGTCAGGAGATTGAGACCATCCTGGCTAACACGGTGAAATCCTGTCTCTAATAAAAATACAAAAAAATTAGCCGGGTGTAGTGGTGGGTGCCTGTAGTCCCAGCTACTCGGGAGACTGAGACAGGAGAATGGTGTGAACCCAGGAGGCAGAGCTTGCAGTGAGCCAAGATCGTGCCACTGCACTCCAGCCTGGGCGACAGAGCGAGAGGGAGACTCTGTCTCAAAAAAAAAAAAAAAAAGAAAGAAAAAAAGAAAAGGACCTGCCACTTACCCTCAACAGCCTATCTGTCATGCCACATTTCCACTCCCTCACACCAGAGTCACAAGACATCCTTGACCATGACCATTCATACCAGTATCCTCCAACTCTCCCTGGAAGTCAACATGGACTGGAAGTCGGGCGATGTGTGGTCTATTCTAAACACTTCCACAAAAAGTTGCCCATCTTGGGGTAAGACACACTGGGCACTAATTTGGTCATTTACAAAATAAATGTATGAATAAGATTTCTAAGACCCATTCTTGGTCTACTATATAATTCTGTGCATAGGAAACATGCTGAATGTAGGAAAATTTGCTGTTGGTGGTAGTGGCATTGTTCTAATATTAGAGTTGGCCTCTGCCTTGCTCTGTGGCCTACGCAGATGCAGAGCAAAACATAACACAGAGGAAGAAGATGAGGGGGGAAATGGAGGCAAGATGATGACACCATTATGGCCAAGTGACAACTGCAAGGATGGTGGACAGAACAGGCAAGTCTTCCCACAGTTTTTTTTTTGTTTTTGTTTTTGTTTGAGACAGGGTCTTGCTCTGTCACCCAGGCTGGAGTATGATGGTATGATGTAGACTCACTATAACCTTCACCTCCTGGGCTCAAGTGATCCTCCCACCTCAGCCTCCCTGGTAGCTGGGACTACAGACACATGCCGGCACATCTGGCTAATTTTTTTTTTTTTTGTAGAGATGGGTTTTGCCATGTTGCCCAGGCTGGTCTCAAACTCCTGAGCTCAAGCAATCTGCCTGCCTTGGCCTCCCAAGGTGCTGGGATTACAAGCGTGAGCCACCACGCCCAGGCTTCTTCTCACAGTTTTTCTGTGCCAGACATTTCTGGCTCTCAGTTAGACAGTAGGAACCCAAATACCTGCCTCATTATAATTCCTTGGTCAAATCCTTCATTATCTCTGATCATTGTTTCTGAATCTATAAAATGGGATGTATTATCAGAATGCTTTGGTTAACATCAGAAACATAACAGAAAATAACTTATACAGCCACCCCAGGTTCATATCTTTCCATTTTAACAACTCCAGTGCAAAACAATCTTCTCTCTCCAGGAGAGATTCTTAGCAGTGCAAATGAACTCAGATGTTGCTATGTTTGGATATGGTTTGTTTAGCCCTGCAAAGTCCCATGTTGTGATTTGATCCCCAGCGTTGGGGTTGGGGCCTAGTGGGAGGTGTTTTGGTCATGGGGGTGGATCCCTCATGAATGGCTTGGCACCATCCCCTTGGTGATGAGTGGCTTCTTGTTCTTAGTCCACTCAAGAGTTTACAAGAGCATGGCATCTCTCTTGCCCCCTCTCTCACCATGTGACACACCAGCTCTCCTTTTCTGTCATAACTAAAAGCTTCCTGGGGCCTCACCAGGACCCAAGGAGATGCAAGTGTCATGCTTATACAGCCTATGGAACCATGAGCCAAATAAACTTCTTTTCTTATAGGTTACCAGGCCTCATGTATTCCTTTATAGCAACACAAATAGACTAAGACACATGTCCATTCCTGAGACAATCACTGTGGCTGGTTGGCATCCATCCACATTTATAGTCAGACAGGAGGGGACACCACTATTGACGTCCCCACTGGCACTACAGAGTACAGTAGAATGGTTTTCTTCAAGGAAGGATGCTAGTGAATAAAAACATATGTACCATATAGATGTAATCTATTTCCTCTACCTCTGAAACCTCACATCATCTGCTGTCTATTGCTGCCTAACAAATTATCAGTGATTTAATGACTTAAATGAAAACTAATTGATCTCACAGTTTCTGTGTGTCAGGAGTCTAGGTACAGGTTAGTTGAGTCCTCTACTTAGGGTGTCACCAGGCTGAAACATGGTGTGGCTGGGGCTGTGATTTCATCTGAAGCTCATGGTCCTCTTGCCATGGCCATTCAGGTTGTGAGCAGAATTCAGTTCCTTGGAGTTGTAGAGATGAAGTCCCCACTTTCTTACTGGCCATTAGCCAGGGACCACTCTTAGCTCCAAGAGCCACTCTCATATGCTAACCATGAGCTCCTTTCATAGCAGTTCACAACCCGGCGGTTTCTTTCTTCCAGGCCAGGCCCGCTCTAATGTTTCTGTGGTGCTTCACCATCTTGCTAAAGGTCCAGCTGATTAGGGCAGGCTCACCCAGAACAATCTCCCTTTAGATTAACTGAAAGTCAAGTATTCCGTAGCCCAGTCATGGCAGTGATATCCCATCATAGTCACGAATCCTACCCACACTCCAGTGGAGGGAATTATATAAAGCATGTACACCAGTGGGTGGGAAACTTGAGTGTCGTTTTAAAGTTCTGACTTCCACAACCACTAATGGAAAGTAACTGAAAAGAAGAGGAGACAAACCCTCAAACAGAAGAGACAACAGTGGATGAGAGGTGTCAGCAGATCCGTATGCCTGCCAGAAAGGAGTGCTGAGAACCACAGACAATCTCAGGGTGTAAAGAAGCAAGGTATTGCTGAAGGCAGGGCTGATAAAAGGGTTCAAAATAGGCACAATCATTGAAAATCTATCTAAGACAAGCAGTGAGACCCTTCCAGGGTCCCCTTGCTCACCCTTGGCAGGTAGGCAAGAAGTCTCCTCACTGTCCCCAGAAATTTACTCTCTAAAGAAATCTGGCCAGGCGCAGTGGCTCACACCTGTAATCCCAGAACTTTGGGAGGCTGAGGCAGGCATCACAAGGTCAGGAGATTGAGACCATCCTGGTTAATAAGGTGAAACCCTGTCTCTACTAAAAATACAAAAAATTAGCCAGGTGTGGTGGCACGTGCCTGTAGTCCCAGCTACTTGGGAGGCTGAGGCAGGAGAATCGCTTGAACCCGGGAGATGGAGGTTGCAGTGAGCCAAGACTGTGCTACTGCACTCCAGCCTGGGCAACAGAGTGAGACTCTCTTTCAAAAAAAAAAAAAAGAAAGAAAAGAAAAGAAATCTGACCAGAACTTCTCTAGATAAGAACATTAGGTACATTCCAAGGGAGATGTTGTTAAGTGAATATCTACACGCAGCATCGTGAGACCCTTCACAAATCTCTTTCGTTGTCTTTCTGCCAGAAAGTTGGCAGTCAGGCTCCTATTCTTTAGGAAGAAAATTGGAGAGATCTTCTCTATAGAAAATGATCCTGGAAAATAAAATTTCTACAAGCTGACATTTGTGTATTATTCTGGTGTAAAAACCCTTGGCACATGATCACCCTGTTCTGAGGGCCACAGGTTGAAAAGCAGCACACACACACACACACACACACACACACACGCCACCACCACCGCTTCCAATCAGCCCTTCACCGCTTTACCTGCCATCAAGTGAAAATGATGTAGTCAAGACTGGCCTTGAGCAGGTCATAAAAGCAGCTATAATTTGCATTACTTCCACACGACCTACTCCTGCTGCGTGGCTGCCTTTCCTCAACTGATACTTATGGCCTCCAGTGTTCCTAATAGGTAATGGATTGAGGAAAAATAATTCAAGTATAGTTTTGTTTTCTCTGGGTTATTCTGTTTGTTTGTTCCCTTCCCCACTCTCCTCTATGACCACTCCTGAGTGGTGCCCAAAACGTTGCAGCCCTTCAGCTGGTGCCAGCAAATCAGCATATTGTATAAAGGAATTTGCAAACCATACTTGAATTATTTTTCCTCAATCCTTAGGAGGCCGAGGAGGGCAGATCACTTGAAGTCAGGAGTTCAAAACCAGCCTGGCCACATGGCGAAACCATATCTCTACCAAAAATACAAAAGTTAGCGGGGCTTGGTGGCGTGCACCTGTAGTCCCAGCTATTCTGATGCAGGAGGATCGCTTGAGCCCAGAAGGTGGAGGCTGCAGTGAACTGAGATTGCACCACGGCACTTCAGCCTGGGTAACAGCGCGAGACCCTGTCTCATAAAATAAAATAAAATAAAATAAAATAAGATAAAATAAAATAAAGCTGTTATTTTCCTTACTGTTGCCTTTTGAATTCTGCTCACCATAAAATTAAGCCAAATACTTTTTGGGGGGGCAGCAAAAACTTGTCAGATTTATGAAATTCATTAACAGAGCAGAATTCTCAAAGGAAAGGTTTGGAGGCCTGCCACACCTTAGGCTTGACCAAAGCAGATGAAAACCTCAGCCCAGTAATGTTCTTAAATTCATAACTCAACTGGATTATAAATAATGGTGTCATTCTTTGGAAAGGCTATTTCTCAAACCCTCTAATGAAAAAGCTAGGAAATATTGCTATCAATTCATCCTTTCCTCTTCAAGCAAAGAGCATTCCTCCGCCTTGAACAGATGGGGCTCTGTGTGACAAATAGCAGTGTTCCAGGGAGCAGCGACGCACTGACATCTTGTACCCAGTGTTTATAAGCTGGGTTGTCCCTCTGCTTTCATTTCCTTTGACTAGACTGGAGCAGTGTTTAAGATTCAGACAATGGAACGGCAGGGGTTAGTCCCAGTCATCCTCACATTCCAGCCATTCTTTATGATAATGAGCAGGGTGAGTGCCTTCGAGGAAGGATTCCAGAGAAGGTAGGAGGTGCGGAGGAGGAAAGAACAGCAAAGCCTCTCTAGCCCGGCAGTGCCTTCATGCTCACTGTATTACTAGTTCAGGTACTGAAGCTGCAGTTAATTGCTATTCCCAAGGGATTCAGCTGCTTTTTCCATTTACAGAGGCAGCTATAACAAAGAGCATGTGAGTGCATGCGCGCACACACACACCACTGTTCCTGTTTTCCCAACTGCTTGTTGACTGGCTTCCGTGAAGCCCTCACCTTCCCCATCATTATCACAAAAAATACCAGTTATCACTGAGTGAGAAAATCATCCGTCTCTTAAGGAACAGACGGGGCGTTTGCTGTTCTAATGATTTCACCTGCACTGTATGGAGCTTAGAATACGATTAATGTTGCATCAATGTCCCCTTTGGCATGCTCTTGCAGATAAGAGCGAACTGCCCAGCTGTCTTCCAAACAAGATGGTCTATACTTGATGACAGTAAGCGGGAAAGAGCAAATTCATTTTAGAGCAAAGGGACAAGTTTACACTTCTCAACCTGCAATTTGTTCCTATGATATTGAAAATTCTTCATAGGTATTGCGGTTGGATTCGAAACCAATCACATTTATGTATTTCTGCATATAAACATCTTTGAGTGCACTTTTCCCTTCCGCCTCTATCTGACGCCTTATACAAAAAAACCGCCATTTAATGATGACTATTTTCCAGGTCCTTATTAAATGTACATGATCTTTAAACACTCAGTCCTCAGCAAATGTTTATTGAACTCCTATCACTTGTCAGCCAGGTTCTGAATGCTGGGGGTGGCGGATTCTTGCCCTCATGGAGCTTCCAGTCTGGTTACTTACCATGCCCAATTAGTATAGGATCCGAGTTGCAAGAGGTCTGGAGTTTATACTCTTAGGGGTGCTTATTAAGAAAGAGAACACAGGCCAGGCACGGTGGCTCACGCCTGTAATCCCAGCACTTTGGGAGGCTGAGGCGGGCGGATCACGAGGTCAGGACATCGAAACCATCCTGGCTAACACAGTGAAACCCCGTCTCTACTAAAAATAGAAAAAATTAGCCAAGCGTGGTGTCGGGCTCCTGTAGTCTCAGCTACTTGGGAGGCTACGGCAGGAGAATGGAGTGAACCTGGGAGTGGAGCTTGCAGTGAGCCGAGATCGTGCCACTGCACTCCAGCCTGGGAGACAGAGCAAGACTCCGTCTCAAGAAAAAAAAAAAAAAAGGGGGCTGGGCGCGGTGGCTCAAACCTGTAATCCCAGCACTTTGGGAGGCCGAGACGGGCGGATCACGAGTTCAGGAGATCGAGACCATCCTGGCTAACACGGTGAAACCCCGTCTCTACTAAAAAAATACAAAAAAACTAGCCGGGCGAGGTGGCGGGCGCCTGTAGTCCCTGCTACTCGGGAGGCTGAGGCAGGAGAATGGCTTGAACGCGGGAGGCAGAGCTTGCAGTGAGCTGAGATCTGGCCACTGCACTCCGGCCACTGCACTCCAGCCTGGGTGACAGAGCGAGACTCCATCTCAAAAAAAAAAGAAAAGAAAAGAAAAGAAAGAGTACAGAAATTGCAAAAAACTGTAGAAGAGGCACATCTAAATGAAGGACCTGAGGCTTAAGCTTCAAATGTTTCACAGCAAATCCTTTGACGGCAAGGTAGGTAGGATTTTATCTCAGTTTTACAAATAAGAAAAGCTGGGGCTGGGCGTGGTAGCTCACGCCTGTAATCCCAGCACATTGGGAGACCGAGGCAGGTGGATTACTTGAGCCCAGGTGTTTGAGACCAGCCTGGGCAACATGACAAAACCTCATCTCTACAAAAAAATACAAAAAAGCCAGCCACGGTGGTGCACACCTGTAGTCCCAGTTACTCAGGAGGCTGAGATGGGAGGATCACTTGAGCTCAGGAGATGGAGGTTGCAGTGAGCCATGATTGTGCCATTGTACTCCAGCCTGGGCAATAGAGTGAGGTCCTATCTCAAAAAGAAAAAAAAAAAAAGAAAAACTGATGTTGCCAGATGTGCAGTGGCACATGCTTGTAGTCTCAGCTATCTGGGAGGCTGAGGTGGAAGGATCACTTGAGCCCAGGAGTACAAATCTAGTTTGGGCAATACAGCAAGAGCTTGTGTCTAAAATAAATGAATAAATAAATATATTTTTAAAAATCTGATGTTTTCTTAGTAAATGGCTGATTAGGGGTCAATAAGACTCCGAAGCAAGCATTCCTCTGCTTGTCAAACCAAAGAAGTATAAATGATAACCAGAGGGCATCCAGTTGGAAATAGCTCTTCCTCTAACCAGGGCACAGCTCAGATTACGTTGAAAAAACAACAGGCTGCCCAGACATCTCTGCTTCCATCTAAACCAGGGGACAATTTGCCCCTCAAAACATTTATTATAATCTCAGGCCTTGTTTTTCTTGGGGTTTAGGTCATTGCAATTTGTGTATTTTTGAATTTCATTGTAGTTGGATCTCGTCGAAAATTCCTATTTTGCTTTTTTTTTGTGACTCTCCAGCTAAATAAGGAGGATGGATGGAGCAGGTTACCATTTCCCAAACCTTTCTGCATAGCGTTAGTCCTAAAGGATGTGCACCACTGTTACACAAAAAAAGAGATATGTGGACATATTAGCTAGGAAATGTTGGATGAATGAAAGTTAAAATTTTCAGGCTGGGTGCCATGGCTTACACCTGTAATCCCAACACTCTGAGAGGCCCGGGGGGGCAGATCACCTGAGGTCAGGAGTTCAAGACCAGCCTGGCTAATATGGTGACACCCTGTTTCTACAAAAACTACATAAATTAGCCAGGTACGGTGGCAGGCGCCTGTAATCCCAGCTACTAGGAAGGCTGAGGCATGAGAACTGCTTGAACCAGGGAGGCGGAAGGTGCAGTGAGCCAAGATCACGCCACTGCACTCCAGCTTGGGTGACAGAGACTCTGTCTCAAAAAGAAAAAAAAAAAAAGACTTTCTTGGCCGGGTGCAGTGGCTCAAGCCTGTAATCCCAGCACTTTGGGAGGCCGAGGTGGGTGGATCACCTGAGGTCAGGAGTTCAAGATCAGCCTGACCAATATGATGAAACCCCGTCTCTACCAAAAATACAGAAATTAGCTGGGCGTGGTGGCGGGCGCCTGTAATCCCAGCTACTCAGGAGGCTGAGACAAGAGAATTGCTTGAACCTGGGAGGTGGAGGTTGCAGTGAGATGAGATCCTGCCATTGCACTCCAGCCTGGGCAACAAGAGCGAAACTGTCTCAAAAACAAAACAAAACAAACAAACTTTCTTTACTACTGGTCTTTTAAAGGACATAATTTGCTAATATGCATTGTTGCTCTTCAAGAGGGAAATATGGTATGCAGCTTTTCCCAAACTCATTCTATTTATTTAAAAATTATTTATGGAGGCGGGATGCCATGGCTCAGACCTGCAATCCTAGCACTTTGGGAGGATCGTTTGAAGCCAGGAGTTTGAGACCAGCCTGTGCAACACAGGGAGGCCAGGGGTTTGAGACCAGCCTGGCCAACATGGTGAAACCCCTTCTCTACTAAAAATACAAAAAATTAGCCAGGTGTGGTGGCACATGCCTGTAATCCCAGCTACTTGGGAGGCTGGGGCAGGAGAATGGCTTGAATCCGGGAGGCAGAAGTTGCAGTGAGCCGAAATCATGCCATTGCACTCCAGCCTGGACAAGAGCGAAACTCCGTAAGTTTACTAAATAAATAAACAAATAAATAAATGTAGAGCTGCACATTATTTCAGCTGACACACCAAACTGGGATGGTCTATGAACAGATAGGAGCCTTTGAGCCAAGCCTAATAAAAGTTAGTGAGGTAGATTCAGCCTCTCCCTAAAAAAATTAGAGATCGTATAATTTTCTCCTCCCTAAATTCTTGTTCAGATCAACTCCACCCATATGTTGCTCACATACATCCTCCTCTATTCAGTGAAAGAGGCAGAAATATTTAATGATGAGAGATTAAATGTCTATAACTGACATATCAGGATCTAAATACTCAGTGTTAATCAGAGCTGTTAAGTAAAGCATTTAAAAATTCTTTTTTATACAAACACCTAATCAACAATGAAATGGACATGACTGTTCTAGCCCCAAAGACACTCAGAGGAAAGACTCACCGGCAGAAGTCGTCTCAGAGGCATTCCAAAACGTTTATACATCGTACACGCCACAACGTGAAAGAATTTGGTCAGACTGGAAGTCAACAGCTCTCTTGGGATGCATCACATGCTTGAAAGCTAATAACATTATCCCGGAACTCTGAGAAAGGATTAATAACTGAGCTTTAACACTCAGATAACACTGGTTTCTCCAGAATATCAGAAGCCCTGAAGATGGAGAGAGGAAGAACGTTTACCCTTAAATCATAGCTTTGGAAACACTGAACTTCTAGAGTAAAGGCAGGAAGGGTGCATATTTAACTAAATTCAAGGGTGTGTCTGCTCATCATTCTTCAGGGTGATGCATTAATCCTGCTTCACCTACCAACAAAAGTGTGATCTCAGCCTCCGGGAACAGTTCTGTCCTTTGGGTACACCCTCTATGAAACTCAAATTGAAATTACCTCTTTGTGTTATTCATCAGGCACCAATTGTTCTTACCATGAATATTCCATTCATGCCTGCTATGTGACCACTGAAGTCTCAAAGTCCTAACTTACTGCCATATAGATGTAATGATCTGTGACTGCATATCTGTGGGTAAGAGGCAGGATACTATACTGAATTGAGCAAAAGAGCTATTCCTAACACACAATTGGAAAGTGAAGCAAAGATCCAACATACAACTGCTTTTGATGGGTGCGTAGGGAAACTACCAAACAATACATTTAATGGCTGTAAGAATGGGAAGCTCACATTAATTCAGCTCCTCCAAGAATCAGATGTCAAATCAGGACTATGTGCAGGAATTTTATTAGGGGAAGTGCCTGTGTGAGAGAAAATGGGAGAAAGCTGTGTAAGACTGGGAGAAACATCAGACCACCACGCAAACCTGATCCTAAGTGAAGGAGGAGGGAAAGTTGGGCAGAAGTGTCCTCAACTACTCTGCAGTCAAAAGAAGGCTCAGCAAGGCCAGTAGGTAGTCCTGAAGCCCAAGGCAGCTATGAAGCTATGAGAGGCATTCCCTGTCTTCCAGACCTGCCTTAATATCCCTGCTGCCCTCAGTCACGGGCTGGGAGTAGCAGCTTTTGAAAGGCCTCACCTCAGCAAAAACACTTCAGTAAATTTTAGAGCACAGCCGGCTCCTCACTCAATTACACGCCCCCAAACTTGGAGATCCGCAAGGCATAGTCCTGGAGCTGTCTTAAAGCTGCCTACAAATCAAAATGCCGCTAGTATTGAGAAGAGGGTGGTTTGAGTTTAGGATATCAATTAAATGTATGTAGGTTGTTGACTGAAACAAAACAAAACCAGAACCATTCTTTGGGAGAAAGTAAGAAGGTGAGCAGAGAAATGGTAGAATCTGTTTGTTACCCTAACCATAAGCACAGTTCACCAACACGCTAATCTGACCCATAAAAACAATCAAAACTAACACTCGGGGGACCAGGTGCGGTGGCTCCTGCCTGCAATCCCAGCACTTTGGGAGGCAACGGTGGGTGGACCACCCGAGGTCTGGAGTTTGAGACCAGCCTGGCCAATATGGCAAAACCCCATCTCTACTAAAAAACAACACAAAAGTTTGCCAGCATGGTGGCGCGCGCCTTTAATCACAGCTACTCAGAGGCTGAGGCACGAGAATCTTTTGAACCCAGGAGGTGGAGGTGGCGGTGGCAGTGAGCCGAGATCGTGCCACTGCACTCCAGCCTGGGCAACAGAGTGAGACTCCATCACAACAAATAAAACAAAAAACAAAACAAAACAAAAAAATCTGACGCTCAACACCTATTTCACTCTAAAATCAAGATTCGTTGACCAATACTGACAATAGTTATGGTTTGGACAGCAGCCTCAACATATGAAGAAGATTGGATTTTAGCAGATGTAGGATTTTTAAATATTTCCCCCAGAGAACAATTCATCCGTTGCATATATTGCTCTGAATGGAGTTTGAATAGATTTGTGCCAGAGTCTTGGATATATGCCTTTTTTTATATATATATAATACCAGACTAATAAAATACAGGTCAAAGTATCTGGCTGAGGCAGATCAGGAGAAACACCTAAAACCTACAGAAAAAGACCCAAGTCCAAATGGAAATTTACTACCCGATAAAGGTGGCATTTCTAATTAGTAGGAAAAAGATTGTTTAATAAATTGTGTTGGGACAACTGGTAGCCATCTAGAAAACAATGTTTGGATTCTTACCTGATATACTAGAATAAATTCAGAAAGGATTAAGGGTTTAAATGTTAAAATAAAAGTGCTAATGGGAGAATTTCAAAATCCTTTCTGCATGGTAAGGGACTTTCAAAATGTTAAACACACTTTGGGAGGCCAAGATGGGTGGATCACTTGAGCTCAGGAGTTTGAGACCACTCTGGGCAACATGGCAAAACTCTGTCTCTAACAAAAAATACAAAAATTAACCAGGCATGGTGATGGTGTGTGCCTGTAGTCTCAGCAACTTGACTGAGGCGGGAGGATGGATTGAGTCTGGAAGTTCAATGCAGTGAACCATGATCGCACCACTACACTCCAGCCTGGGCAACAGAATGAGACACAGTCGTTCACTTTGGCATTGTTTGTAATATCAAAATATTGTTAACTATCTAAATGTACATTCAATAAGGAACTAATTAAATAAACCCTAAAATATTATGTAGCCTTGCTGGCATGGCGGCTCACGCCTGTAATCCTAGCACTTTGGGAAGCCAAGACCAGTGGATTGCTTAGGCCCAGGAATTTGAGACCAGCCTGGGGCAAAGAGTGAGACCCCCATCTTTACTAAAAATACCAAAAATTAGCCAGGTGTGGTAGCACACTCCTGTAGTCCCAGCTACTCTGGAGACTGAGGTAGGAGAATCCGCTGAGCCTGGAAAGTCGAGGCTGCAGTGATCACGCCATTGCACTCCAGCATGGGCAACAGGAGTGAGACCTTGTCTAAAAAAACAAAAATGTATGCAGCTATAAACAAAGAATAAAGAAGCTCTTCATGTACTAACACAAAACAATATTTAAGGTTTAATGCAGTGGCTCATGCCTGTAATCCCAAGGCTATGAGTGGCCAAGACAGGAGGATCCCTTGAGGTCAGAATTTTGAGGCCAGTCTGGGCAACATAGCATGATCCCATCTCTACAAAAAAATTAAGAATTAGCCAGTTGTGGTGGCATGCACCTGTAGTCCTAGCTACTCAGGAAGCTGAGGCAGAAGGATTGCTTGAGCCCAGGAGTTTGAGGCTGCAGTGAGCTATGATTGTGCCACTGCACTCCTGCCTGAGTGACAGAGCAAGACTCTGTCTCTTAAAATTAAAAAAAAAAAAAAAACTTTAAGATATCTTATTAAGTGACAAAGCAAGGTGAAGAACAGTACAAATAATATGCTAAAATTTGGGTTAAAATAGTGTAAAGGGGGATATAAAGGTACAAATTTGTTTATATATGTAGAGAATATCTCTCAAAGGGAACATAAGAAACAAGTAATATTTCTTGTCCACATTTTTCACTGAATATCATTTTTTCCTTTTGAATTTTGAATCACCTGAATTCAAAAAATAAAAATCTAAAAGTCTAAAAATTACGCGTCTTTCTGACTTGGTGCATGCTACTGCACCAAGTCAGTGAAAAGTGCATAGTGCACACCTAGGGAATATTCACTCAACATAAATTACCTTGGGTTGGCCACCCAGCTACTGACACAGACACTCTTCCCTCACTAAGTCTAAAGATTTAAAATTTGTAAATAAAGAAAACTGTCAGATATGCTGTATCTATCATCCTGGACAAACATACCTTCATAGTGATTTGCAATGTTCATTTATTTTTTATTTACTTATTTACTTTATTTTATTATTATTATTATTATTATTTTTTTTTTTTGAGATGGAGTCTTGCTCTGCCACCCAAGCTGGAGTACAATGGTGTGATCTCGGCTCACTGCAACCTCCTCCTCCTGGGTTCAGGCGATTCTCCTGCCTCAGCCTCCCAAGTAGCTGGGATTACAGGCGTCCGCCATCATGCCCAGCTAATTTGTGTATTTTTAGTAGAGACGGGGTTTTGCCATGTTGGCCAGGCTGGTCTCGAACTCCTGACCTCAAGTGATCCACCCGCTTCAGCCTCCCAAAGTGCTGGGATTACATGCATGAGCCACCGTGCCCAGCTTCATTTTATTTTTTTAGAGACAGGGTCTTGCTCTGTTGCCCAGGCAGGTCTCCAAAGGCATGATCATAGTTCACCACAGCCTCAAACTCTTGGACTAAAGCAACCCCCAACCTCAGCCTCCAGGGTAGTTAGGATCACAGGTGTGCACAACCACGACAGTTAATTTAAAAAAATATTTTAGGCCGGGTGCAGTGGCTCATGCCTGTAATACCAGCACTTGGGGAGGCTGATGCGGGCAGGTCACCTGAGGTCAGGAGTTGGAGACCAGCCTGGCAAATATGGTGAAACCCCGGCTCTACTAAAAATACAAAAATTAGCCAGGTGTGGTGGCATGCACCTGTAATCTAGCTACTGGGGAGGCTGAGGCAGGAGAATCACTTGCACCCAGGAGGTGGAGGTTGCAGTGAGCTGAGATTGCAACACTGTACTCCAGCCTTGGTGACAGAGTGAGACTCCATCTCAAAAATAAATAAATAAATACATACATAAATAAAAATTTTTAAGTAGAGAATGGCAGTTGGGGATAGGGGGAGCTGAGGAGGTCTCACTGTTTCCCAGTCTAATCTCAAACTCCTGGCCTCAAGCATTCCTCCCACCTCGGCCTTCCAAAGTGCTGGAATTACAGGCATTTTATTTTTATTTTTATTTTTTGGAGACAGAGTCTTGCTCTGTCACCCAGGCTGGAGTGCAATGGCACAATCTCGGCTCACTGCAACCTCCGCCTCCCGGGTTCAAGCGATTCTCCCACCTTAGCCTCCCAAGTAGCTGGGACCACAGGTATGCGGCACCGCACCCGGCTAATTTTTGTATTTTTGGTAGAGACGGGGTTTCGCCATATTGGCTAGGCTGGTCTCGAACTCCCGACCTAAGGTGATCTGCCCGCCTCAGCCTCCCAAAGTGCTGGGATTACAGGCATGAGTCACTGTGCCCGACAGCAGCAGCAGCTGTTTTTAAAGTCCCGTGTATGGTTGCTAGTCTGCAGGCTCTCCTCATGGCCATGAGGCAGCAGCCTGCAACTGCTCCTCTTCCAGCTCTTTTGCCTCCTAGGCCAGGTGTGTGTGTTTAGCTCTGGGCGAGAGGCCCTGACTTCTGCAGGATACCCACACCAGGAAGGTCAGAGTCAACAAGAATGGACGTGGACTTTAGTCTCTCCTCATGGGGCTCCAGCTCATGCCAGTGGGTCCCAGCCAGCTCTTGCTCCCCAGCACCCCACATCCATCTTCTTTCCCAGCTCTTCACTCCCTGAACGTCAAGTTCCAGCACCACACACAAAAACAAGTCTTACAGAGCCTGCTTAATCACGTCCACAACTGTGGGAGGTCAAATCCCTGCAACAAATCTCTCTCTCTCTCTCTCTCTCTCTCACACACACACACACACACACACACACACACACACACACACACAGAGGCATATACACAGTATGGCAAAAATCTCCCCTGGCTTTAACTGTCCCTGAGGTTCCCCCTCTACCCACCTTTGTAAAACATTCCCAAACTTTCCTCAAGTTGTCCTGACTTCAGGGGATCCTTGGTTTCATCTTTGAGATCCCCTGACTGATACAAAATTAGAGCAAAACCCACTCTATTCTATTCAGAATCCTCACCATCTTCCAATGATCAAGTCTTTATGTCTGGTCTCTTCTCTCCTTAGAGTGAGTTCTGGCCCAGGAGGCTCTTGAGTTTCACTTTCAAATACATGTTTTTAAGGCTGGTTCTAATAGACTCTCAGAAAACATTTTAGATGTGCCTGTACTCCAATGGTGGCCGGAGTAATGCTGTGACTAAATTCAAATCTGCACTAGAGTT
Organism: Macaca thibetana thibetana; assembly: GCF_024542745.1. Taxonomy (NCBI): domain Eukaryota; kingdom Metazoa; phylum Chordata; class Mammalia; order Primates; family Cercopithecidae; genus Macaca; species Macaca thibetana. The sequence goes on along the minus strand of NC_065581.1, from coordinate 18,045,920 downwards.
AAATCTATGCATAGTGCCTGCTGCTGAAGTCGGTCATGAGAAAGCATTCTTCCATTAGCAGCGTCCTCAGAGACAACATGACCTGAGACACATCGAACCCAAATAGTAACATACAGCTCTGTATGGGATCCTCTCGTTACTATGAGAGCCACAAATGAAGCAATCTCGATCCTGATTTGTTGGATTCATGCAATTCCTACAATTTGTAGGAATTATTCATTCACGTAAGTAATTTGTAAATTTAACTCACATATTTTTTTTAAATCAACTGGTAAAGATATTCAGATTACAGTTAATTTAAATGGATAAGATCAATTTTTATTACAATTTTTAAAGAAACACTAAGAAACAAACTTACTTTTTTAAAACCTAAAAGTACATTTTGAGATTAAGAATAAATGTAAGTAAAACATTTTGTATTATTTTAACTTGATTTCTTTATCGTGCTCATGCTCATGTGTTAAATACCAACATTGTGTCTGATTATGAATTATTGTCAACATTCACTGAAAAACTTAATTTGCTTTTCACTAGGCTTACAAACAATCTACTTCAGGTTCACTGAGTATTATTTTCACTTGCAACATGCATCTGTTTCTTTTGTGAGAAATTACTTATTGGTATGCGGCATTAGAGTTTCTCTTTAAAAAATTTGTTTGTACAATGAGAACACTCGGACACAGGGTGGGGAACATCACACACTGGGGCCTGTCGTAGGGTGGGGGCGGGCAGGGATAGCATTAGGAGATATATCTAATGTAAATAACGAGTTAATGGGTGCAGCACACCAACATGGCACATATATACATATGTAACAAACCTACACGTTGTGCACATGTACCCTAGAATTAAAGTATAATTTTAAAAAATTGTTTTTAAATTGTCCAGACTGGAGTGTAGTGGTACGATCACGGCTCACTGCAGCCTCAACCTCCTGGGCTCAAGCAACCCTCCAACTTCAGCCTCCTGAGTAGCTGAAAACACAGGCATGCACCACCACACATTTTTTAATTTTTTTGTAGAGACAGGGTCTCACTATGTTGCCCAGGATAGTCTCAAACTCCTGGGCTCAAGCAGTAGCCCCACTTTGCCCCCAAAGTGCTGGGATTACAGGTATGAGCCACCACGCCCAGCCTTAAAATTGTTATTTGTACTTATTTTTATTTTTTTTAAACTGCATTATAAAATATTTTTAAACATTCATAAATCAAAAGAATATTATAGGGCTGGGTGTATAATATTTGGGAGGCCGAGGCGGGCAGATCACTTGAGGTCAAGAGTTTGAGACCAGCCTGGCCAACATGGTGAAACCCCGTCTCTACTAAAAATGCAAAACATTAGTCGGGCATGGTGCTGCATGCCTGTAATCCCAGCTACTCGGGAGGCTGAGACAGGAGAATCACTTGATCCCGGGAGGCAGAGGTTGCAGTGAGCCGAGATCGTGCTGCTGCACTGCAGCCTGGGCAACAGAGTAAAACTCTCTCTCTCTCAAAAAAAAAAAAAAAAAATATATATATATATATATATACACACACATATATATATATGTGTGTATATATATATATAAAAGAAACTCCAAAATAACAATCACTTACATTAATAATTGACATTTAGCTGCTTTTACATAATCTTTTTTTTTTTTTTGAGACAGAGTTTCACTCTTTCACCCAGGCTGGAGTGAAGTGGTGTGATCTCAGCTCACTGCAACCTCCACCCACCAGGTTCAAGCAATTCTCCTGCCTCAGCCTCCTGAGTAGTGAGATTACAGGCGCCACCACCACATCTGGCTAATTTCTGTACTTTTAGTAGAGATAGGGTTTCACCATGTTGGCCGGGCTGGTCTCGAACTCCTGACCACAGGTGATCTGCCCGCCTTGGCCTCCCAAAGTGCTGGGATTACAGACATGAGCCACCACGCCCAGCCAAGTTTTTATTAAAAGCTCTTCCAGGGCCAGGTGTGGTGGCCCACGCCTGTAATCTCAGCACTCTGGGAGGCCCAGGTGGGAGGATCCCTTGAGTCAGGAGTTCAAGACCAGCCCAGGCAAGATAGTGAGCCCTTGTCTCTATTTTTTAAAATATTTTTTTAAATATTAAAATAACATCTTTAAAAAGCTCTTATGGGAAAATTTATTGTCATTCTTCTCTCTTCAAATATATTAAGATATTTTGACCTTTTATAATAATGATTGCATGGACTGTGGAGGATAAACTCACACACACAGACACATACATAGCTAAGGCTTTTTTAAGGTCAATTAAGTGGCCGAACTTTTTTTAGGTCTTTTTGAGAAAGCATTCACGTAACAACCAAGGTTCTCCATAGCCTTATAAACACTGCCTTACAATCTATTTTTGGAAACACATCTGTTTGCCGCCATTACAGAACATTCCTCCCTTTACAAAAATGTAGGATTTCCTTGTTCAAAACGGAACAGTCATTTTTAGAGGAATATTTCTTCCACTTGTCTCAGAATTTTGCCAAGGTCTTCAGGAAATGCTTTTTAAAATTCCAAAGCGATACCTGCAGTGCTACCTGGAAAGCAGAGCCAGTGAGCAGGGAAATAAACCGTCTATCAGCAAGTGCTTCATGTGGAAACTGGACCTCCTCCTAGCTCACATGAAGGCGCTTTCCCTGGAGAAAGATTTTGCAGGTTATTGCTTTCCTTTCATTTTGAAGACTTTCTGGGAGACAACTGTACTCGGTGCAGGCAAAGATCTGTAAGAAGTATTTAATGAGGGCCTAGGAGGTCAGGAATCAGTTCAAAAGAGCAGACTTACATGCTGAACCTTAAATCATGAATTTTGAATCCTGAATCCTGAAGCAAAAAGGGCCTTTTCATTTCCAGGAATTGATGCTTTAATTAGTCACAGCTGCCTTAAACTCCAAGCAAGATTAGTTTGTTATTTTCCCTAGTTATCTGTCTTCATATTAACGTGACTAAAAGAAAAACATCTTTTTTTTTTCAGCCAGGCGCAGTGGCTCACACCCATAATCCCAACACTTTGGGAGGCCGAGGCGGGGGGGGATCACTTGAGGTCAGGAGTTTGAGACCAGCCTGGCCAACATGGCAAAACCCCATCTCTAATTAAACTACAAAAATTAGCTGGGCATGGTGGCGGGCGCCTGTAATTCCAGCTAATTGGGAGGCTGAGGCAGGACAATCACTTGAACCCGGGAGGCAGAGGTTGTTGTGAGCTGAGATCGTGCCACTGCATTCCAGCCTGGGCGACAGAGTGAAACTGTGTCTCAAAAAAGAAAAAGAAAAGAAAAACATTTTTTAAAAACTCCTTTACTGACAAGAGCACTGCCACGCCCGCACATCCCCAGTGAGGCCGGAGGGAGGCAGGAGTCAGAGGTGAGCAGGGTGCACTTATATCCTCAGTGGCATGGAACAAAGACACACTAGAGTCCGACAGATTGGGAACCACAGGAAGAATCCACTGGGGCCTTTCTCCACCAGGTTCCACATGAGAATTAAGCCCTGATGCCCCATGGCATCCATTGTTCTAACGAATTAACGTCTCTCCTGTGCATTCAGAGTGGTGCTCATTACGTACCAACCTTAGAAAAAATGAAAAGAGTCGCTCACATCATTTTCAGTGTTCTGGAATTCAGAAGAGGAGCCTGAGCTGCGGAAGTCTTTAGAGCATCACGTTGGAAGGGCTGGGTAGAAAGCCTGGCAGAGACTCAGAAGCAAAATGTTGAGAGTTGACACTGAGTCGATTGCTTCGGTTCTCTAGGTCTGCAACCTCATGGGAAAGGAGTCTTTAAAGAAACACCTTGACATCCATGAGCCCATTGCCCACAACCCCTCCAACTTGGTCACCCTAACCTCGGGCTCTAAGCCCTATTCTGACTGAATTAAGCCCAGCTAATTTTTTTTTTTTTTTTTGGTAGAGACGAGGTTTCAGCCTGTTGCCCAAGCTGGTCTCAAACTCCTGAGCTCAAGCCATCCGCCCGTTGAAGCCTCCCAAAGTGTGGGGATTACAGGCCTAAACCACCGTCCCTGGCCATGGTGAGTATTGGGGGGTGGGTGGGTAAGGAGGGGAGTGAGAGGGGATAGAACCAACTTTTTCTGGTTTTTTTGTTTTGTTTGAGATGGAGTCTCACTCTGTAGTGGCACGATCTTGGCTCACTGCAACCTCCACCTCACAGGTTCAAGCCATTCTCCTGCCTCAGCCTCCTGAGTAGCTGGGACTACAGGTGTGTGCCACCACACACTGCTCATTTTTATATATTTTTTATTTTATTTTATTTCATTTTTTTGAGACGGAGTTTTGCTCTTATCACCTAGACTGGAGTGCTGTGGCACGATCTTGGCTCACTGCAACCTCTGCCTCCCGGGTTCAAGCAATTCTTCTGCCTCAGCCTCCCAAGTAGCTGGGATTACAGGTGGCCACCACCACACTTGGTTAATTTTTGTATTTTTAGTAGAGATGGGGTCTCACCGTGTTGGCCAGGCTGGTCTCAAACTCCTAACCTCAGGTGATCCACCCGCCTTGGCCTCCCAAAGTGCTGGGATTACAGGCATGAGCCACCGGGCCCAGCGTATATTTTTAGTAGAGACGGGGTTTCACCGTGTTAGCCAGGCTGGTCTTAAACTTGTGACCTCAGGTGATCTGCCCACCTGCGCCTCCCAAAGTGCTGGGATTACAGGTATAAGTCACCGTGCCTGGCCTGTATTTTGTATTGTATGTTTTCTTCAACATGTAACCAATCAGTATCTTGTCAATGTAGTCAGCTGATCAACTGACAAAAAAAGAAATGAAAAGAAAAAAGAAAAAACTTGTGATCATGCCGAGGAGCGGGTGAAGCCTATTTAGATACTCTCCTTCAAAGCAGCCACCTTGGGAGGCAACTCACACAGCAGTGACGGCATCTCCGCACTGGGGGGCTCTTCTTTTAGATCACCTTCGCTGCCCTGAGAGCAAGGCAGTGTGGTTTATTTTCATGCATACCTTGATTTTGGACCAACCCATATTTCCCAGCTGATTCACTCATCTTACTGCCAGACTTAACTGCAAATGACTTTAAATTACTTATGCAGGCCAGGCCTGGTGGCTCACACTTGTAATTCCACCACTTTGGGAGGCTGAACCAGGTGGATCACTTGAGGCCAGGAGTTTGAGACCAGCCTGGTCAACATGGTGAAACCCTGTCTCTACTAACAGTACAAAAATTAGTCAGGCATGGTGGTGCACACCTGTAACCCCAGCTGAGGCTGAGGCAGGAGAATCGCTTGAAACTGGGAGGCGGAGGTTGCAATGAGCCAAGATCAAACCACTGCACTCCAGCCTGGGTGACAGAGTGACAAAGTGAGACTCTCTCAAAAAAAAAAAAAAAAAAAAAAATTACTTATGCAATGAAGCCAGTCTTTCTTGATTTGTTACTGACCGGCTATGTGACTTTAGTGATGCCTTATCATTTATCTGTCTAAGGCAAAACAATTGGATTAAATAATCTCTAAGATTCCCTCCAACTTGAAAATACCAGGACTAGGTGATGGATGAAGACCTGCCAGTGCTGAGAATGCTTACCAGAACGTGTCATAGGCTCTGAAGGAAAAAAAAATAGGGAACATCACAGTAATCCATGCATATACTTCCCTGCTGAGTATTTTGACGAGAACAGAGACCCAATTATTCAATTAATTCATTCAGTGAAACTTCCATTGAGAAGGTACTAGATGTCAAGTTCTGTGCCATGGATTGGAGATATTCAGATGAGCAAAGGAAGTTTCCTACCATCTTCAACAACAGTAATAATAAAATGAATACTTTTTACTGGGTTCCTTCCATGTGCCTGCCACTGTATGCACTTGAATTTTTTTCCCCCAGCTTTATTGAGGTATAATTCACAAATTAAAATTCAAGATATATCATACATATTATGTAATGATTACCATAATCAGATTAACACATCCATTACCACATATAATTACCATTGTGTGTGAATATATGTGTGTGTGGTGAGTACACTTTAAGATCTGCTCGCTTAGAAAATTTCAGATAAACACTACAGCGTTATTAACCATAGCGACCATGCTATTCATCAGGCCCTCAGAACTTATTCATCTTTATAACTGAAAGCTTGTACCCTTTGACTGAATATGGAAACCTAAGTGTCCATCGATGGATGAATGGATCCATCTATTTCTCCTAGCCTCAGGCCCTTGGCAACCACCATTTGACTCTGCTTTTATGAATTTGACTTTTTAATTTTTTAGTTTTTATTTTATGTATTTTTTGAGACAGGATCTGGCTCTGTCGCCCAGGATGGAGTGCAGTGACTTAATCGTGGCTCACTGAAACCTCTACCTCCTGGGCTCAAGTCATCCTCCCACTTCAGCCTCACAAGTAGCTAGGACTACAGGCACATGCCACCAGGCCAGACTAGTTTTGTTTTGTTTTGTTTTGCTTTTTTCTATTTTTGGGTGTTTCACTATGTTGCCCAGGTTGGTCTCGAACTCCTGAGCTCAAGTGATCCACCCACCTTGGCCTCCCAAATTGATGAGATTATAGATGTGAGCTACCACACCCAACAGAGTTCAACTTTTTTAGATTCCACATATAAGAAAGATTTGTAAAATTATCAGCCATTGCCCATCCTTTTCTCCCTCCTGTCCTAGCCCTCTGGAGCAAGCACTTTTTTAAAAAGTTTATTTAACTTTATTTATTTATTTTAGAAATGAACTCTTGCTATGTTGCCCAGGATGGTCTCTAAGTCCTAGCTTCAAGCAAGCAGTCCTCCCTAAGTGTTGAGATTACAGGCATAAACCTGTAAGTGTGTGAGGGTGTCATGGCATATGTTATTCACAAGTCTATTCACAAGTCTAGAAGCAGACAAAAGTCCCTGAAGAAGGAAGGGACAGGGCAGCAGGGTGTCCAAAGTGGCCTGGGAACAGCATCAAAGAAAGGCTTTTCCAGCCCAAGACTTTCTTTCTGTGTCTGGCTTATTTCACTTAGCATAATGTCCTCCAGGTTCATCCATGTTGTCACAAATGGCAGGATTTTCTTCTTTGTTATGGCTGAATGTGATTCAACTGCGTGTGTGTGTGTGTGTGTGTGTATCTATTCATTCATCAATGGACACTTACATTTCTGCATTTTGGTTACTGTGAACAATGCCATAATGAACATGGGAGTGAAGATATCTTTTCAACATACTGATTTTATTTTATTTTTTTATTTTTTAAATTTTCTTGAAGAGTCTAGCTCTGTCACCCAGGCCGGAATGCAGTGGTGCGATCTTGGCTCACTCTTACTGCAGCCTCCGCCTCCTGGGTTCAAGTGATTCTTAAGCCTCAGCCTCCCAAGTAGCTAGGATTATAGGTGTGCACCACCACACCCAGCTAATTTTTGTATTTTTTGTAGAGACGGGGTTTCGCCATGTTGCCCAGGCTGGTCTCAAACTCCTGACCTCAGGTGATCTGCCCAAAGTGACCTCCCAAAGTGCTGAGATTACAGGCAAGAGCCACTGTGCCTGACCAACATACTGATTTTATTTTCTTTGGATATATACCGAAAAGTGAGATTGCTGGATCATGTGGTAGCTCCATTATTAATTTTTTGAGGAGCCTCCCTACTACTGTTTTCCATAATGGCTGCACCAATATACCTTCCCACCAACAGTATACAAGAGTTTCCTTTTCTCTACATCTTCACCAACATTTATCTCTTTTCTTTTTTTTTTGATAACAGCCATCCTAACAAGTGTAAGGTGATATGTCACTGTGGCTGTGGTTTGCATTTCTCTAATGATTAGTAATGTTGAACACCTTTTCATATTCATATACCTAGTCCTTTGTATGTCTTTTTCTGGAAAGTGTCTATTCATATTCAGGTCCTTTGCCCCCACCTTTCTTTTTTAGATGGGGTCTCTGTCACACAGCAAGCTGGAGTGCAGTAGTGTGATCATTAACTCACTGCAGCCTCAAATTCCTGGGCTTAAGGGATCCTCCTGCCTCAGCCTCCCAAGTAGCTGGGACTACAAGTGCATATTACTGTGCCTGGCTAATCTTTGTCCAGTTTTTAATCAGATTATTTTGTTTTTTGCTATTGAGTTGTGTCACTCGCTAATTCCTTAAGAAACAGTCCAATGGGGGAACAAACAGTCAAACGAATGGATGAAGACACACTGTGATAATGAAAGCTAACATTAATGCTTACTGTGTGAAGGCACAATGCTGGTCACTTTACACGGTGTGATGGCGTGATCATTAATTTTATGTGTCAACTTTACTGTGTCATGGGGTGCCAAATATTTGGTTAAACATGATTTCTGGGTGTGTCTGTGAGAGTGTGTTTGGATGAGATTAGCGTTTGGGAGACTGAGTAATGCAGATGACCCTCCCCAAAGTGTGTGGGCACTACTCAATCTGTTCAGGGTCTGATTAGAACAAACAAGGCAGAGGAAGACTGAATTCACTCTCTGCCTTGCTGCTTGAGCTGGGACATCAGTCCTCTCCTGCCCTTGGACTGGGACGCACACCATTAGTGCTACTGGTTCTCAGACCTTCAGACTTGGACTATATTTAAACCACTAGTTTTCCAGGGTCTCCAGCTTGCAGATGGCAGATCGTGGCATTTCTCAGCCTCCATATTTGTGTGAACCAATTCTTTATAATAAATCTCTTTATATCCTATTGTTTTTGTTTATCTGGAGAACGATGACTAAGAGATTATCTCATTTCATAAATGAGATAATAATAATAAAACTGCAAAGGAGTTGTATTATTAGTGACATTTTGTGGATGAGGAATCTGAGGTATAGAGAATGTGTGTAACTTGCCCAGGGTCATGCACAGAGCAGGTATGTAAGGTTAAAAGTGGTTGCTCCAGACCAGGAATGGTGGTTTATGTAATCTCAACACTTAGGGAGGACTGCTTGAAGCTAGGACTTAGAGACCATCCTGGGCAACATAGCAAGAGTTCATTTCTAAAATAAATAAATAAAGTTAAATAAACTTTTTAAAAAAGTGCTTGCTCCGGAGGGCTAGGACAGGAGGGAGAAAAGGATGGGCAATGGCTGATAATTTTACAAATCTTTCTACACTATTTGATACTTGAAGTGTGTGAGGGTGTCATGGCATATGTTATTCACAAGTCTATTCACAAGTCTAGAAGCAGACAAAAGTCCCTGAAGAAGGAAGGGACAGGGCAGCAGGGTGTCCAAAGTGGCCTGGGAACAGCATCAAAGAAAGGCTTTTCCAGCCCAAGACTTTCCCTGGGGTCATTTGTCCTTTCCTTCCATTTCATTAAGGTGCTGCGACCTTCTACGGTCTGGGGACAGGACATTTTGTTTATGATTCATAGGTGACAAGATAGTTCAAAAGAATCTCCATTCCCTGCCCCCATGTTTTCCACATCATGTCTTTATGTGTCATTGACTGTGCTTAGTCCACACAGTCTCACAGTTGTGTAAACCAGTTTGGTGGGAAGTGGCAATTCCCATCCTGAGAGAGACTTCATGTTGGAGAGGACATTTAAGCTGGATCCAAAAGGTTCACGGGGTAGTTTGCCAAGCAGGGAAAGAGAATGCCTTAATCAGGTATCACTGGGTTGCAAGAAATGGAGATGAATTCAAACTAGCCGAAGAGAAAAGAAGGCAGGAAAAGAAGACAGTAACTTGAATTCCCAACTTTCCAGACCCAGGCTACAGCCCTGCAGCAACCAACACTTACAAAGTGTTCTGAAGGTGTGGAACAGCAGTCCAGTCTTTGTCTCCTCCACACTGGACCCACAAACTCCTGCTTCCTCCTTTGGCCACTTCCTATGGTTGATTAGACATGGTTCCCATCTGGAAGGGAAACAGAAGGTAGGATCATAGGAGTAGGAGATCATGTGGAGATGCAGTCCATATCTATTTTTCTGCCAAATGAAAGAAAATATCCTTTCTGAATGAACCACAGTAGTGGAGAAAGTTTGGTGGATCTGAGGAAGTTAACTATCAATTCCCACCACACATAGGACCTGAAAATACCAAATTTCCTCCTTCTTTTCTCAGTGTCCCACCACCCGTGACTCTCTCCCTCCTCCACGCTGCTGGTCACTGTCTCTCCCCTGTATGCTCATCCCATGTACTCAGTTGACCCAGCATTTTCTAAAGTCTGTCAATACTTTTTTTTTTTTTTGAGACAGAGTCTTGCTCTGTCGCCCAAGTTGGAGTGCGATGGCTCGAGCTCAGCTCACTGCAATCTCTGCTTCCTGGTTTCAAGCAATTCTCTTGCCTCAGCCTCCTGAGTAGCTGGGATTATAGGAACCCACCACCATGCCCGGCTAATTTTTTGTATTTTTAGTAGAGATGGGGTTTCACCATGTTGGTCAGGCCGGTCTCGAACACCTGACCTCAGGTGATCCATCCACCTCTGCCTCCCAAAGTGCTGGGATTACAGGCGTGAGCCACCGCGCCTGGCCAGACTGTCAACACTTCTGATTCCTGTTTCTTCTCTCTTTATCAGGTACCCCTTCTCCCCCCCAACAAATTCTGACTTTTAACGGAACCCGTATTCACTTAGAAGACAAGACAATGATAGCTAACCTCTGCTTGGTTGGCTATCACTGGGACATGGAACAAGGACATATGCAAAGGGGTCTGAGGTGGTCATTTTTCATTATATGTACAGAGAAAGACAACAAAACTCATGTAGAGAGAGAGAAGAAGAAGAAATTAAATACAGAGAATGGGATGAAAGACCACAGAGCTGAAAAGAAAGAAGGTAGTAACTTAAATTCCCAACTTTCTAGACCCTGGCTACAGCCCTTCATGAGATGTGGTAACTTTTCAAGGATGTGTTCTTCCAATGTATTTCTCTTTTCGCTTCAGCTAGTTTGAATTTGTCTGTGTCTTCCAACTCAGTGATACCTGATTAAGGCATTCTCTTTCTCTGCTTGGCAAACTACCCCCTCAACCTTTAAGATCCAGCTCGAATGACCTCTCCAATGTGAAGTCTCCCTCAAGATGGGAATTGTCACTTCCCACCAAACTGGTGTGTGTCTCCCACTTTAGATTGCATCTGGCTGTCCTCCCTTGCCAGGGAACCCCTTGAGGGCCGAGAAAGTGCTGTTCCTGAATTCCCAGCAACTCTCACAGTATCTCAGATGCTGCCACGCAGTACACATTTGATAAAAGAATGGATTCGCTGGCAGATGGGTAGAGAGAGCTCTTCTACTTTCTGCCCGTGATGTGTAGAATAAAAGCTAAAGTTCACTTGGTCCCCTGCACTCCTTAGGAGCAGCTGAGTTCTCACAATTTCCAATCTGAAGTCTTCACCTATGGATAAATCCTTCAGGAAAGGCCTATGTTTCGTTTTGGCCTTCTTCTTTCTTCTCACTTTGTTTTAGTTGTGGCTAGTTCCAAATGATTCCAAGCTTATACAACAGCCAGGGACAATCCCTCTCCCATCACAAGGTGGGCTGGAGCCTAGTCAAGCTATTCCTAAATGCCAGTCCAGGCCTGGGCTACTTCAGAATCAGGCCAGCCCAGACCTCCAAACCTCTGCCTAAGGGAAGATTCTGGCATCTGAGATGGTTCCAAAGGATGCTCAGCCAGGTGTGGGATCCTGGAGAGGTTATCATGCTTATGAGGCTGGCTTATGGGTCTGTGCATTGTTAGAGATCACAGACCCTATTCTGATCAGATGCCTGTCTTGCTCAGAAGAGGGCAAGGGAAGAGGGCTCTGCCAACCTGGGGCACAGACGGGTATCTCCATCAAGAGATGTGTCCTGAACTTTCTCTTCCTCACCATTGTCCCTGCTGTTATCCCGCTTCTGACCCTCCTCACTTCTAGCTTGGACATTCCATTCCCAAATAATTTTCAGTGTCTGATTTCTCTGGGGTCAACTCTTTTGTATACAATACTTGATTAGATTCCTAAAGCACAGCATTTCATTGTTTTCCTGCCCACGTGCTTAGTTCCTGCTAGTCTCTGCTCTTCCACAGCTATTCATATTGAAATTCTATTGCCTGTAATCTCAGCACTTTGGGAGGCCGAGGCTGCCAGATCACTTGAGGTTGGGAGTTTGAGACTAGCCTGGCCAACATGGTGAAACCATGTCTCTACTAAAAGTACAAAAATTAGCTGGGCGTGGTAGTGTGCACCTGTAGTCCCAGTTACTCGGCAGGCTGAGGCGGAAGAATCGCTTGAACTTGGGAGGCGGAGGTTGCAGTGAGTTGAGATCGCACCACTGCACTCTAGCCTGGTTGACAGAGTGAGACTTCATATTAAAAAAATATATATACACACACACACATACACATATATATACATACATATATATATACACACACACACACACACACATATATATATCCTTTCCTCAATAACAAGAGCTACAACAATACCAATAACAACTACCATTTGTTGAATGTCTGTTACCTATGTGCCAGTCACCACACCAGGAATTTTACATACATTATCTCATTTAATCCTCACAAGAACCCTGTAAAATGGGTACTATGATACCCATTTGACATGCAAGAGAACCAAAGCTTGCATGTCCAAGGTAAACACAAAAAGTAACTAACAGAGGCTGAGCTAGGTGCCATGGCTCATGTCTGTAATCCCAGCACGTTGGAAGGGTGAGGTGGGTGGATTACTTGAGTTCAGGAGTTCAAGACCAGCCAACATGGCAAAACTCTGTCTCCACAAAAAAATACAAAAATTAGATGGGTGTAGTGGCACGCACCTGTAGTCTCAGGTACTCGGGAGGCTGAAGTGGGAGGATCACTTGAGCCTGGGAGGTTGAGGTTGCAGTGAGCCGAGACTGTGCCAGGGCACTCCAGTCTAGGCAACAGAGTGAGACTCTTCTTTAAAAAAAAGAAAAAAAAGTTACAGAGGCTGGAAAACAAACCACAGGGGGTCTGACATCAAAATCTGCTTTTCCTACTCTGCTACTCTGAGTCCAGTTTCCTTTACTCCTTACTTTTTTTTTGTCTTTTTTTTTTTTTTTCCTTTTTGTGGAGAACGGGGTCTCACTATACTACCCAGGCAGGTCTTGAACTCCTGGGCTCAAGCTATCCTCCCGCCTCTGCCTCCCTGAGAGCTAGGATTACAGGCGTGAGCCACCACGCCCGGCCTACTCCTTACTTTTTTTTTTTAGACAGAGTCTCGCTCTGTTGCCCAGGCTTGAATGCAGTGGTATAATCTCAGCTCACTGCAACCTCTGCCTCCTGGGTTCAAGCAATTCTCCTGCCTCAGCCTCCCATGTAGCTGAGACTACAGGTGTGTACCACCACACCTGGCTAATTTTTGTATTTTTAGTAGAGACAGAGTTTCACCATGTTGGCCAGGCTGGTCTTGAACTCCTGACCTCAGGTGATCCACCCGCCTTGACCTCCCAATATGCTGGGATTACAGGCATGAGCCACCGTGCCTGGCCTACCCCTCACTTCTGTCAAAAGAATTATCATCTTTTCTATCTCCCATTAATTTTGTAACTCTTTTGTGGAGACTACATATTGCATTGAACTGTAAAGCATAATACTAACTCAGTATTGTTTATATTGCTTATATTTTTTGTGCCAGAAAAATAGAGATGAGTCAAGGCAAATCCATTATCACCCTTAGAAAAACCACTCACATGCACGTTCCAATTATGTAGGTCGGCAGCTTTATTTCAGAAAACACATCTGAAGCAGTCACACTGTAGAAGTGAGAGCTGTGGTTTTTGAAGACCTGCATTTAAATCCCAAGGCCATCACTTCCTAGGTATGTGACCTTGGGCAAGTTGCTTAAATTGTCTCTTTACTTTTCACTGGTCAGTTATAATGAAGGATGACAGTAATAGTTTGTGCCTCATAGGGTTATTGTGAGGATTAAATAATGGAACTATGCTTGGTAAGTAGTCAGTGTTTAATAAATGTTATCTACTGTTAACTGTTGTGAAATGTAAATGTTCTTGTGATAAATGGTTTGGAGTCCCCCCCTGGGGGAGAATTCTTTTTCCCTGTTCCATTGCTGCTTGGCTTGACCGTGTGACTTGCTTTGTCCAACGAAAATTAAGAAAGGATGTGTACCATTTCTTTTTCTTTCTTTCTTTCTTTTTTTTTTTTTTTTTGAGACAGAGTCTTGCTGTGTTGTCCAAGCTGGAGTGCAGTGGCATGATCTTAGCTCACTGCAATAGCCACTTTCCGGGGTTCAAGCAATTCTCCTGCCTCAGCCTCCCAAATACCTGGGATCACAGGCACCTGCTACCACGCTTGGCTAATTTTTTGTATTTTTAGTAGAGATGAGGTTTCACCATGTTAGCCAGGCTGGTCTCAAAGTCCTGATCTGCCCACCTCGGCCTCCCAAAGTACTGGGATTACAGGCATGAGCCACTGTGCCCAGCCAATGTGTACCATTTCTGAGCAAAACTTGAGGAGCTATTGTGTGGTCTGCCACCCTCTCCTTTCCTTCTGTTACAAAACCAGCGTTGTCTCAGCTAGGGGCTGTTTCGTCAGCCTAGGACTCAGAAAGAAAATGATAGAAGCAAAACCACAAGCAGGCTGTGATGGACAAGTCATGCGTGTAGGGCATAAAGCTTTGTGTAAGCCACTGAGATTCAAGAGTTGTTGGTCACCATACCTTAGCCTACGCTGACTCATGGTTGTTAAACTAGGTTTATAGAAAGCCTCTTATTTAAAAGTATTTGCCTGTTCTATGATTATTCTTTGATTCTCTGCAGACTTAAGACATTAGCAATTTTTAGATCAGCCTGGCAGGCTGATCTGCTGCTTCTGACTGAAATAGCTTTGGAACTTAGTCTTACATCTGAAATGGGATGATTCCAGAGTCCTTGGGATGTTTGTTATCTATCAGTTGTCTGCCAGTTCCTCAGAACCCATGGTGTTTCCGGTTTCTAAAGTAAAGCTATGCTAACAAGCTCTTCCTGACAAAGGAGCATAGACCAGGGCCCTCTTAGTGACTAGTACGCATGGCTGTATTCACTGGCATATGGTGGTCTGTGGGCATTGTAGGGATAGCTGACGGCTGGGCCAGAGTGCTCTGTCAAGGAAGCCTCACTGGTCTTTCCATACCTCAGCCCCAGTCCAGGGCCTCTAGCCAGGCTGGGCCAGCCCTCTGATGGGCCTTTACCTATATGCAGTGGGCCCACACTCTGAGCTGCTTCTCCTTGCTGACTCCAGAATGGGACATTGTCTGTCCAGCATCCCAAACTTTCCTGTTGTCATGATAGAAAAGTCCTTGCATCCCTCCCAAGTAGCTGGGACTACAGGCACACACCACTAGATTGTTGTTTTAAGACACTAAATTTTGGTGGGATTTACTACAACAGTAACCAAAACAGCTCTAGGGGAACGGAAACAGTTCTAGGGGAACGGAAGTCTTCAGAAGGATGTGAAAGCCAGTCTCAAGTATCTGAGGGGCTTCAGGTATAGCAGGAGTTAGATTTGGAGGCTGGGCATGGTGGCTCATGCCTGTAATCCCAGCACTTTGGGAGGCTGAGGCAGGTGGATCACTTGAGGTCAGGAGTTTGAGACCAGCCTGGCCAACATGGCAAAACCCCTTCCCTACTAAAAATACAAAAAATTAACCATGTGTGGTGGTATGTGCCTGTAATCTCAGTTACTCGGGAGGCTGAGGCACGAGAATCACTTGAACCTGGGAGGCAGAGGTTGCAGTGAGCTGAGGTTGCGCCACTGCACTCCAGCCTGGGTGATACAGCAAGACTCCGTCTCAAAAAAAATTTGGCGTGGGAAGCACAAGGAGGCAGCACTTCTGTCACTGGGTGGAATGCCCAGGGATGCAAATCTGATTCTTCACCGAGGCCTTTCCTAGGCAAAGAACTTGATGAGTCCCCTGACTGAATTCAGCTTCTCTTCAAATTTGAGCACTCTGTCACCAGAATTCAAGCACAGAATGGGTGGCCACTTTGGGGGCTGCTGTAAAAAGGTCCACAGGACCCCCAAAGGCACCTTCAAACTCTAAAAAGGCATAATTCCTAATGATGTAAGGCTAAACTGATTTGAAAAATAAATGTTTAGTAAACACATTTTTTTTTTTTTTTTGAGAGAGAGTCTTAGTCTGTCACCCAGGCTGGAGTGCAGTGGCTTGATCTTGGCTCACTGCAACCTCTTGTCTCCTGGGTTCAAACAATTCTTATACCTCAGCTTCCCAAGTAGCTGGGATTACAGTCATGTGCCACCATGCCCAGATAATTTTTTTGTATTTTTAGTAGAGACAGAGATTCACTGGATTGGCCAGGCTGGTCTTGAACTCCTGGACTCAAGTGATCCGCCCACCTCAGTCTCCCAAAATGCTGGGATTACAGGTATGGGCCACCATGCCCAACTAGTAAACTCTTCATAGAAGAGGTGAGGACTAATCTGGTCTTTAAAGTTGGAAAGGGTTGGGAAAGCAGAAAGAAGAGTCATTCTGCAAAGAAGCAGTGGGAACTGTTTTTTTTTTTTTTTGAGACGGAGTCTTGTTCTGTCGCCCAGGCAGGAGTGCAGTGGCTCAATCTTGGCTTACTGCAAGGTCCGCCTCCCGGGTTCATGCCATTCTCCTGCCCCAGCCTCCCGAGTAGCTGGCACTACAGGCGCCTGCCACTGCGCCCGGCTGATTTTTTGTATTTTTAGTAGAGACAGGGTTTCACTGTGGTCTCGATCTCCTGACCTCGTGATCTGCCTGCCTCGGCTTCCCAAAGTGCTGGGATTATAGGCGTGAGCCACCGCGCCTAGCCAGGAACTGCTTTTTTAACCTGTAACACCAAATGAATCATGCCCCTCTCACCTTAAGACCTATTCTTCTCATCCATTCATGGTGTTATGGGCCATCATCCTCCCAATCCCTTTCTCAGTCACTTGCAATCCTTCCCCTCCCTCAATCCTCACATCCCATTGGTTGCTAAATTGTTCCACTTTTCTCGCTGCAGTAAGTTCTGCATCTGTTCCTTCTGCTCCATTTGTGCTATCATTGGCTTTGTTCACGCTATCATCATCACCTCTCATCTGGATGACTACAATAGCCCTCTGGATGGATACAGTGTTGCCAAATTAATTACCCTGAATCAATGCTCTGAATATGTCAATCCCTGGCTCCAAATTCAAATGCTTCATTCAGTTCCTATTGCCTTTGCAATAAACATGAAATTTCTCAGGCACTCAAGGCTTTCATGATCTGGCAGAGAATGAGGGACAAGGAGAAAATGAGACAGAGAGGGGATTGATTAAATTTTGTATAACCAACCTTCCTTCCTTCCTTCCCTCCTCCCTTTTCTTTCTTTCTTCCTTCCTCTCTTTCTTTCTTTTTTTTTTGAGACTGAGTCTACCCTGTTGCCCAGGCTGGAGTGCAGTGGTACAATCATGGCTCACTGCAGCCTTGACCTAGGCTTTCTAGCAATCCCCCTGCTTCAGCCTCCCAAGTAGCTGGAACCACAGGCACATGCCATCACGCCTGGCTAATTTTTTATTTTTTGTAGAGATAGAGTCTCCCTATGTTGCCCAGGCTGGTCTCAAACTCCTGGGTTCAAGTGATCCTCCCACCTTGGCCTCCCAAAGTGCTGAGACTTCAGGCATAAGCCACTGCACCTGGCCTCTGTATTAGTTTCTTAAGACTGCTGTAACAAATGACCATGAACTGGGTGGCATAAGACAACAGAAATTTAGTGTCTCACAGTTCTGGTGGCTAGAAGTCTCAAATCAAGGTGTCAGCAGAGCCACGTTTCCTCTGGAGGCTTCCTTTCCTCTTCCTAGCTTCTGCTGGCTCCTGGCAAACCTTGGCTTGTGGCTGTATCACTCCAATCTCTGCCTCTGTCTTCACATGGTCTTCCTCCCTGTGTATCCAAATCCCCCTCTCCTTTCTCTAATAAAGACACTAGTCAGGCCAGGTGCGGTGGCTCATACCTGTAATCCCAACACCTTGGGAGGCCGAGGTGGGTGGATCACCTGAGGTCAGAAGTTCGAGAGCAGCCTGGGCAACATGGCAAAACCCCATCTCTACTAAAAATACAAACATTAGCTAGGCATGATGGCACACGCCTGTAGTCCCAACTACTTGGGAGGCTGAGGCAGGAGAATTGCTTGAACCTGGAAGTGGAGGTTGCAGTGAGTTGAGATCATGCCACTGAACTCCAGCCTGGGCGACAGAGCGAGACTCTGTCTCAAAAAAAAAAAAAAAAAAAAAAAAAGACACTAGTCATTGGATTTAGGGCCCATCCTAACCCAGTATGGCCTCATCCTAACTTAATTATTTCTGCCAAGACCCTGTTTCCAAATAAGGTCACATTCACAGGTACTGGAGGTTATGGCTTGTACATACCTTTTTGGGAGATACAAATTCAACCCTCTACAATTCCCATTGACAGAAACTGCCAGAGCAATGACTTAGCATAGGGATGGCATCTTGCTTGTGAAAAGGTCCTGGATAAAGTGAAGAATTTCAGGAATGGTGGGAGGTAATATTAAATAGGGTAGGCCAGAGTGGTTTTTTGTTTGTTTACTTGTTTGTTTTTGAGATGGAGTTTGGCTCTTGTTGCCCAGGCTGGAGTGCAACGGCATGATCTCAGCTCACCACAACCTCTGCCTCCTGGGTTCAAGCGATTCTCCTGTCTCAGCCTCCCTAGTAGCTGAGATTACAGGCATGTGCCACCATGCCTGGCTAATTTTGTAATTTTAGAGATGGGGTTTCTCCATGTTGGTCAGGTGGGTCTGGGACTCCCGACCTCAGGTGATCTGCCCGCCTCGGCCTCCCAAAGTGCTGGGATTACAGGCATGAGCCACTGCGCCCAGCCTGAGAGTTTTTTGAACAATAGAATAGCATGCATGATTAACGGATAAAGTTCTAATTTTGTGAAAAATCAGTCTGGAAGCTGGATTTAGGAGTGATTAGAGGAAGGCAAAGCTAGGAAGGTTAAGAAGATGTCTTAGTAGCCCAAAAGTGAAGAGGTATGCACAGACCTAGATTCTTAGCCCCAGAGGGCTGGAAATTTCACCTCTTTCTGGGCAGCAGCCAAAAGTCTGTAGCAAAAGCCTGCAACAGTGTTTGTAACATAGTAGGGCGCTCAGAACACATTTGTTGAACAAGTGAATGGACAGGCAAAGTGAGATTGCACCAGTAGGAATGGAGAGGAGGAAAGATGAAACAGGCCCTTCAGAGGTGGACTGAGATAGCTGGCTCTACAATAAGGTGGGGCTGAAGTAGCTGTCTTCCAGTGTACACAGGGGACTGGCTCCAGGATCATCCAAAACCATTCACACTCAAATCTGACGATCAGCTCTGCAGAACCCACAAACAGGAAAAGTTGGATCTCCCATTTTTAACCTGCCAAATACTGTCTTTTCTTGTTTCTTTTTTTTTTTTTTTTTTTTTTTTGAGACAGGGTCTTGCTTTGTTGCCTAGGCTAGAGTGCAGTGGTGTGAACATGGCTCACTGCAGCCTCAACCTTCCAGGCTCAAGCGATCCTCCCACCTCAGCCGCTCCAGTAACTGAGACTACAGACACGTGCCACCATGCCCGGCTATTTTTTTAATTTTTTTTTGGCGAGATGGGGTTTCTTTACATTGCCCAGGCTGGTCTTGAACTCCTGGCCTCAAGTGATCCTCCCGCCTCAGCCTCCCAAAGTGTTGGGATTACAGGCGTAAGCCACTGTGCCAGAGCACGAATATTGTATTTTCAATTAGACTTTGGTTGAAAAAAAGCCACGTGTAAATGGACTCGTGCAGTTCAAACCCGTGTTGTTTGAGAGTCAAGGGTAGCGTCTTAACATCAGGCCCATAGCTCCGCACCTGGTGGAGGCGGACGAGGCCTCTTCTAGCACCTGCCCCACACTTTCTAGCATAATAGGTCTCCACGCCCTCTTTTCCACCTTAGCGTGTGCTTCTGCATCATGCTATGCATGTTTCTGTGTGTCCTCAACAGCACCCTGCACACAGTAAAACCTCAGTACATCTTCCAATAAGTGGATTTCTAGATTTAAGCAAAATCGAAAGATTCCTGCATCTAAACTCTGGATTTTTGACTTCTGTACGCTTCAAAATGCCTGGCACTCGGTGAGCGCATCTTAAGCACTTGTTGAACCAAACAGAATAAATCAGATTCGCCCAGTTCCGCCCTGGCAGCGAGGTCTGCATTTGGCAGGATGACAGAAACCATTGCTATTAAATTCTTATGTAAGAGTTAATGGCCCTTCCAGCCCACTTGACATCCCTCCCACGACAAGAGAGGCCGGGAAGGGAAGAGAGCACTATTTACAAACATACACTGTTTCGGTGGTGGATTCACAGATTCATTTCTAGTCTCGGTTCACCACAGAGATCTTAAAATACCGCTGCAGGCTCCGTGTGGGACAGAGGGGGCGGCGTGCCGGGGCTCGTAGGGGAAGGCCTGCCCACCCAGTGCGGCGGGCCGTGGTCCTTGCTGCCGTCCCGGGGCTCCGGGTGGCAGCGGCGCCAGAAGGCGGCTGGAGCTCACGGTGTCCGGGGGGGCCCCGCGGGCGCCGGTGCAGGCTTGGCCTGGGAGGTCCCCTGGGGAAACAATGCGTCCCGCCCCGGACTGCAGCCTCCCCTAAGCGCCGCGCCGCTCGCCGCTCCCCTCACTGCCGTCCCGCCGCTCCAGGGGGCGCCGCGCGTGGCCGTGTCCGGCCTCTCCCGAGCCCCGGCGGGTGGCGGGAGCGGAACATGGCGGCGCGGGGCCCCGGGCAGCCGCGAGGGGCCGCGGCGCTGCGGTCTGCGCTGGGGCGGCGCGGGTAGAGCTGCGCCTGGGCCGGGCGGCGAGGCCTCCTCCCCGCCCGCCGCCGCCGCCGCGCCCCGCCCCGCGCGCCTGCCCCTCCCCGGGCCGCGGCCGTGCCCCGCGTCGCGCTCCCCCGGGATGGCCCGCGCGCCTCGGCGCTGCCTCTCGGAGCTGAAGGCAGAGCGGCGGCGGCCGCGCTCGGGGGGCGCGCGGCTGCAGCGGCGGCGGCGCCGCGCGTGAGGGGCCTCCTCAGGCCGAGCGGGCGCGGCGAGCGGCCGGGCTAGCGCAGCCAACATGTCGGATACCAAGGTAAAAGTTGCCGTCCGGGTCCGGCCCATGAACCGACGAGGTGAGGAGCTTTTCGCTCTTTTTTATTTCTGCTCGGGCTGAGGGCGGGGGCAACTTTGGAAACTGCGGGGCCGGGACGGCGAGAGCGCGGCCGGGGCGGAGGCGGCGTCCGCGCTGGCCGTGGTGCCCGGGGCGCCGTCTCCAGGCTCGGCAGCCTTCAGGGACGGAGCCCCGCGCGGCGCGGATGCTGGACTTTGCAACGTCCCTTTCTCTCTGTGCTTTCAGAACTGGAACTGAACACCAAGTGCGTGGTGGAGATGGAAGGGAATCAAACGGTCCTGCACCCTCCTCCTGCTAACACCAAACAGGGAGAAAGGTAAAGCGGGTTCCCAGAGGGCGGCTGGGAGGATCCAGCCTCTCGGGGTCCTGCAAGTTTGAGCCAGGAAAATGGGAGTGCTCTTTCCTATTGTTAGGAGGATGGCTTCAAGTTTGTCGCCCGCTCCTGTTTGAAGCTGTTGCAAGTCCAAGTTCCTCTCCTCCCTCGCCCGCCTTCCCCTCCATCTAGAGCGGCGGCAGGCAGGGCACCCTGGCCACAGCCAGCACCAGTCAGCTGAGTCCGGGCGGGCTGCGAGGCACCCGGGAGGGAGAGGGCCGGATGGGACCCTATAGGTGATTCGCCCAGCCGCCACATTTTACAGACAGGAAAACTGAGGCCCGAGGCCGGCAGGTGACCAGCCCACGTCCTCATTGTTCGTGGAACCCAGTGCCCGGGATTCTTTTCGTCACTGCAGCGTTCGTTTCCTTTGGCAGAATTGTTTAGGGACAGTGTGTGTAAAATGGGAGGAAAAAATAGAGCAAGAGTCTTGTACGATGCAGACTCAGGCTGGGCTAGTTAACACCTATTTTAGTTGTTGTTGCTGCTGAGTTGAGATAATGCCTCAATGTAATGCGCGAATTTTGATTTTCAAAGAAACAAAAGTAGGGCCCTGAACTGTATAGACACTGAGGGACGTTTAAAAAGGGGCTGTATTTACTAGATGGCAACATATTTGCATTTGAAAAGTGGTAACTGTTGGATCCTTATTATGTTCCATGCAGCAGTATGGGATAATGCCCCAAAATAATTTGAATATTTGGCATTTTTCTAGTAAGCCTCTGAGAAGAAATCGGTTGGAATTCATTCAATATAATAATGCAGTAGGTTGTGAATATATATGTGTGAAAAAACGGGATAGTTTACAAAATTAATTTTCATTGGAAAAATGAATATGAGTTTTTGTTTCCAAGAATCACCTGTTGATCGATGGAATACAATTTAGTGAATTTCGTTCTTCAGAGATTTTCACTGAAGAGAGACTCTGATGCAGGGTTTGTTACATTATTTCTTAGAGAAGCGATGCCTCCATTCTATAATGTGTGGTGTTCAAGCTCAGTTTTGCCAAATTTGGGGAAATAAATCATGAGGAGATAAGATTGGAGATTCTTTGCTTTTCGTGTTGAGCATAGCAGTTTTTATCCAGTTTGCAAACATTCTGCTACCTTTAGCAGATTCTAGTGGTGATACTAAATAGCTAAGCTATATTTAAAATGTTTTGTTTAACACTGGATGTAGTGTTTATTGTACATTGTACTGAATGTTGTTTAGTAATGTATGTATTTTTAGATGCATTTATAGCAGTGTAGATAGTATGGTATATTTCATGGTGATAGTAAGTCAACTCATTGAATACATTAAATATTTACAGATTAAATTAGATGCCCATATCACCAACGAATGTACCGCCCCAGCCCCCCGCAAACTGGATATCGTTACATTGTTTCGGGAAAAAATTCTATTGGGTCAGATTCTTGAAAGCAGTCTGGGGGAACAGGTAGAATATTTTTTAGCTCCTGTTGCGTAGCTGCTGCTATTTTTCCTTGCTGGCTTGGCACCTGCTCCTTGTCACTCTTAACCATAAGGAGTGTGACTGTTAGCTACTGTTTAATGACATGAAGTGTTGTCATTTGTGAAGAGAAACAGATTTGATTTTGTGGAATTTGGATACAATCTATAACTGTGGACAGTTGGTTCCAAATGCTAAGTAATCAGTTGATCATTTTCCGGGCTGAACCACGTTAGTTACTAATCAGGATCTTTTAGGTAAAGATTTGAAGAGTGATTTTGGGATCTATTCATCTGCTTACTTACTGTGATAGTCCCTTATCTGGAGTTATAAAAATAGCATTGAAATATGGGTACTCTCGTGTTTTGTCCTTCTGACAGATCTAATTCTTTGAGTAGCAGATGAGCTTTCCATGGGATTCTGTCTGAGTACCGGTCATTTCGTTTACAGACAAACTGAGGAGTCAACACAACAGTGCTCCTTGTACATTAGGATGACTGTCTTTGCACAGATGAAGACACCAAATGCATTTTTATTTTCATTATGCAGCTTGGTTTCATATTTCTCCACAGACTTTTCCCTTAAAGTAACAGTGCGTTTAAAAATAGAAACAATTCCTCCCTTGGGTTCTGGGTTGATTAATTGCAGCAATGCTTCATGCTATGTTTGCAGTTCATTTCTGTCATTGGTTTTTAGATAGTGCTCAGGGCAGGGCAAAGGTGAAGAGTAGAATACTGAGAATGTTATTATTTTTCATACCTACAAGTCCAAGGTTTGAAGTGTAAGAGGTCTTTAAATGCATATTGGCAGACCTGTGTCGAATTGAGAATTACTGTTTTTCTGAAAGTTGTAAGAAATTACCAATGATTAACCATGGATAGAAATTCAAGGTTAGTGGGTGAAAGTTTTCAGTCTTACCAGTAAAAGCAAGTGAGAGTGCACTGATGTCCAGGGAAAACAAACAAACAAACAAACAGATGGGGTCAACTTTCATGATTTCCCCATTTACAAAACCAAAGCCAACACTGTGTAGCAAGGACTAAAAGATCAGAGGATCTCTGAGGTTAAAGATGTTTGTTTTGTTGCTGAAATTCTAGTATTGTAATACATTGCATAGGTCCAGGTTAGTAATTGCTACATATACTGATCACCATTCTGAAACATTAAGACATATGGATTTGTTTCTTAAAATACCATTGCATTGCTCTCCAGGAGACATGAAGTTCAGATCATTTCAATACCATGCTCAGCATAGGGGATTCTAAGATACTTGTGGATCTAGTACCTACACCAGAGTCACTCACCTTGGAGAGATAGGTGAGAGGGAGGAAAAAAATAGTTAAAATACAACGTGGTAAATTACACTGGTGTATACTTTTGCCATTTCCTGAACCACATAATTTCGAAATTCTCTGTTTCCTCTTCTTTCTCTCCCTTGAGGCTGTGAACTCCCTGAAGGCAGGTACCTTGTCCTACTTCTCTTTATGCCTCATGCTCCCGCATACTGGCACTTAGCAAGGGCTTAGCAAATGTGATGGGAGCATTGAGGAGGGGCTGTGGATGCTACCCAAGGTCCTGGCAACTTGCCAAGACAGGTGGTGTTTGTGTGGTCTTATGGATGCTGAGAGTACAGGTTCACTTTTGCAAGATGAGGAGAGAGTCCTTTGCCAATGAAAGTGAAAGCATACCTGCCACATGTTGCTTCTGGGTGATTGTACGTGTGTGAGTGAGGGTGTGGAGTACGATTCAGAAGCAAGGCAGTTCTGGACTGGGTGAGGTGGCTCACACCTGTAATCCCAGCACTTTGGGAGGCTAGGGTGGGTGGATCACTTGAGGCCAGGAGTTCGAGACGACCCTGGCCAACATGGTGAAACCCTGTCTCTCCTAAAAATATGAAAATTAGCCGAGTGTTGTGGAGCATACCTGTAATCTCAGCTGCCTGGGAGCCTAAGGCGGGAGAATCGCCTGAACCTTGGAGGTGGAGGTTGCCATGAGCCAAGATTGTGCTACTGCACTCTCGCCTGGGCAACTGAGTGAGACTGCATCTCAAAAAACAAAACAAAACAAAACAGCAAGACAGTTCTGGGGGTGGGGTGGGTGTGGGTGAAGGGATGGAGTAGGATGAAGGGAGCAATGGAATGAGAATCCCTAACTTGCTATAAAGGCTGACATACACAGTGAAATATCTCCCTCTTCACTCCTGCTGTCATCCCTACTTTGCCCATTTCTTCACCTCTCTGAAAATGGGTAGCCACTGTCACTTAGTTCTCATGCCTTTTTCTCCAGATATATATGTGCCTTTTTAATACACACAACTATGTACACAAATAAGTATCTTATTTATATATATTTTAAGAAATATCTTTGGTATCTTTCTTTTCTTTTTTTTTGAGACAGAGTCTTGCACTGTTGCCTGGGCTGGAGGGCAGTGGCGCAATCTCAGCTCACTGCAACCTCTGCCTCCCGGGTTCAAGCGATTTTCCTGCCTTAGTCTCCCAAGTAGCTGGGATTACAGGTGGCCATCACCACACCCAGCTAATTTTTTTTGTATTTTTAGTAGAGACGGGGTTTCACTATGTTGGCCAGGTTGGTCTCAAACTCCTGACCTCGTGATCTGCCTGCCTGGGCCTCCCAAAGTGCTGGGATTACAGGCATAAACCACCGCACCCGGCTCCCTTTGGAATCTTTCAATACCAGCATATTAAGACTTACTCATTCTTTTTTACATTCAATGTGAATGGTGGTGGTGGTTTTTTAAAATATAAGTGGTTGGCTTATGGGTCTGATCCCCGTGACTTTTAGGATGCTATGCTGTGAAAAGAATACAGTGGAACTTGCTTTCTACAGAAGTTTTGTTCTTAATTATTTTATGTAAGTGAATTGTAAGGTAAGACTCCAAAATAAAGTACGTATCTAACCTGCTGTGTAAAAATAAAATGTTGGGCTAAATATGGGCTCTCAGTAGAAGAGCATGAAAGTTTTTAGCTTCCTGTTCATATTTTCCATATGGCAGGATGAACAATACACCTTGCGAATCGTGCGAGGGAGGGTCAGTGGAAGAAAGCTTCCGCTTAATCAACTTTGTATGTATTTTCTAGTTTATTCACCAGCGATATCCCTTTCTGAACATCTGAAATCCAAAATGCTCCAGATTCCTGGGGGCCAGGCGCAGTGGCTCACACCTGTAATCCCAGCACTTTGGGAGGCCAAGGCAGGCAGATCACCTGAGGTCAGGAGTTTGAGACCAGCCTGGCCAACATGATGAAACCCCGTCGCTACTAAAAAAATAGAAAAGTTTGCTGGGTGTGGTGTTACACACCTGTAATCCCAGCTACTTGGGAGGCTAAGGCAGAAGAACTGCTTGAACCCAGGAGGCAGAGGGTGCAGTGAGCCGAGACTGAGCCATTGCACTCCAGCCTGAGCAGCAACAGGAGCAAAACTCCATCTCAAAAAAAAAAAAAAAAAGAGAAAAAAAAAAATAATTCTCAGTTGGTAGGTATATAATGCATATATTCTAAATTCAAGAAAAATTCAAAATCCAAAACACTTCTGGTCGCAAGCATGGTAAGGGCTATTCAGTCTGTAAATGTTGCAAGTTTTTATTTCTAAGCTGGCTTCCTCCACCATTCTGAAGGCTTCTAGAATGGTTCCTTGGCTCCTGTGTCTCTGTAGACCAGAAATTTAAATATTAGTGAAAGTCATACATAATTAGAAAGATAAGTCACCTAAGAAGCGGTAATACTCCACATTATAAAATCACCTGTGGGACTTTGAATTCTCTTTTCTGTGTTGTTATTCTTATCTCTGCCCATATTACAGAGTTAATTGTAAGAAAGCAAAGAATAAGGCCGGGTGCAGTGACTCACGCCTGTAATCCCAGCACTTTGGGAGGCTGAGGCAGGCAGATCACAAGGTCAGGAGATCGAGATCATCTGGCCAACATGGTGAAACCCCATCTCTACTAAAATACAAAAAATTAGCCTGGTGTGTTAGCGTGAGCCTATAGTCCCAGCTTCTTGGGAGGCTGAAGCAGGGGAATGCTTGAACCCGGGAGGCAGAGGTTGCAGTGAGCCAAGATTGCGCCAGTGCACTCCAGCCTGGTGACAGAGCAAGACTCCGTCTCAAAAAAAAAAAAAAAATTTAGGTTTCACTAGTATAGGAGTGACCATTCTTCAGGCATGACATGAGTGGGAGTTTAAGGAGCATTATAATGGACTATTTTCGTTAGCTATTAACATTTTCAATTTGTTTTAAAATAAAGGTACATGAAATCTTACTTTAAAAAACAAGACATTAGAGCTGGGCATGGTGGCTCATGCCTGTAATCCCAGCACTTTGGGAGGCCAAAGTGGGCAAATTGCCTGAGCTCAGGAGTTCAAGACCAGCCTGGGCAACATGGTGAAACCCTCTCTGTACAAAAAAAGACAAAAATTAGCTGGGCATGATGGCATGCACCTGTAGTCCCAGCTACTTGGGAGGCTGAGGTGGGAGTATCGCGTGAGCCTGTGAAGTTGAGGCTGCAGGGAGCTGAGATCACACCACTGCACTCCAGGCTGGGTTACAAAGTAAGACCCTGACTCAAAAAAACAAAAACAGAAACAAACCAAAACAAAACAAAAATGAAAACGTTGGGAATGAAGAAGTGTTAAGAAAAATAAACAGGCCAGGTGCGGTGATTCACGCCTGTAGTCCCAGCACCTTGGGAGGCCGAGGCGGGTGGATCACTAGGTCAAGAGATTGAGACCATCCTGGCCAACATGGTGAAACCTTGTCTCTACTAAAAATACAAAAGTTAACTGGGCGTGGTGGTAGGCGCCTGTAGTCCCAGCTATTCGGGAGGCTGAGGCAGGAGTATCACTTGAACCCGGGAGGCATAGGTGGCAGTGAGCCGAGATCATGTCACTGCACTCCAGCCTGGCGACACAGGGAGACTCCGTCTCAAAAAAAAAAAAAAAAAAAAAAAGAAAGAAAAGAAAAAAGAGAAAGAAACAAAACTAAAAGTAATTATAATGCAGTGTAGTTTAGAGTTGTTATTTCATATTATTTTGTTGATAGTCAACAGTTAAAAATACATTTTAAATTATGAACTTGTATATGTATATTTCAAAGGTTCATGAGAAAATACTCTTAACTGTATGCGATGTTTTTCCGTCCCCTTCTGTTAGAATTCATTAAAAAAATGATGGCTATGTCTTACTGAATTATTTCTCAACTCACTAATGAGTCACAAACTTATATTTTGAAAACCATAGGTTTAGTGAGTAAGAACTTGGGCCCTGGGTTTTTTTTTTTTTTTTTTTTTTTTTTAAACCTGTGTACACAGATTTAAAGTGTGAAGTAGTTATAAAATTTATAAAAGCTGTGTTAAAAAAAAAAAAAACAGGTCCCCCTCTTCATTTCTTTCCCCAGAGGCAACCACTTTTAGTGGTTTTAGTTCATTGTTTTGGAATTTCCCGCCATATTTCTGAATAACATTCTGGTAGTGCTAGTTTTTTATTTGGTCTCTTTGTTCTCTTTCTCTGCTTTATTCTCACCTCACCCCCAAATTCTTCCCAACTGCTCCCTATTTTTCCAAAATAGTAATTTTGGTTGGATCAATATTTAGTGTTGACATTATTTATATGACTATACCGAACATTGTTGACATTGAGCTATGAGTTGTTCAACGAATTCTTGTCATACAAACCTTTTTGTTTTGCCTGGCGTTAATAATTGTTACTTTTTTCCCTCTTTTTTTCTTTATTTTGCTTCTTTTTCTGTGTACTTATTATGCCAACATCCAAACTCTCTGCTGCTTGCCTAAATCTTTTTTCAAGACTTTCAAACATAAAAGGTACTCTTTGGAGTTCCTCTTCTTAGAGGCATTTCTCCTTGGCTCTTCTTACGTGTTCTGTTGTGATCTGGTAGCCCTCTCAGCTTGGAGCAGTTGCCTCTCTGGGGTTTCCCGCACCATCATTCAGGGGATTCCCTTGACCTTTCTTCTGTGTGGCGTCTCCTATTTTTCTATTTTCCTTCCCTTCTTGGTTTCCTGCTTCCATTTTGTAGAGCACATCCTTCAGTAGTTTCCTAAGAAAGCATGATTGGAAGGTGAAGTTTTTTGAAACTATGAAAAGTATCTTAATTCCACCTACTCACCTTATTGATAGTGTGGCTGTGTATCATATTCTACTTTAAAGACATTATTCCACTGTCTTTTATCTTTCATTGCTTCTGTTGAGAAGTTATTTGGGTTTCTAATCCTTTGGATGTGACCTAGTTTGTTCCCCTCTGGAATCTGTTAGAATTTTTTTTCCCTGTTTTTGTTAAATCACAATAGTGGGCCTTTTTGACCTGGAAACTCATATCTTTCAGTTCTGAAAAAAATATTGTTGAATTAGTTCATTAATAAGACTTTCTCTTTGTTTTCTCTGTTTTTTTCTGGAACACCTAATAGGACATGGGGTTTCCTGAACTGGTCTTCTGATGGTTTTATTTTTTCTTTTTACTTTTTACCTCTTGTCTTTTTGTCCTACCTTTTGAGAGATTTCCTACACTATATCTTACAAGCCTTATGTTTAATCCTTATGATTAATTTTTCTTTTCTGCTGTCACATTTTTAATTTTCAAGAGCTCTTTTTTTGGCCTCCTTTTTTTTTTTTAAGCATTTTATTCTTGTTTCTTTTGTGGTATCTTCTCTGTCTATCTGAGGATGTTAATGATAATTTTCTCCATATAGTTTGCTTTTTGTTTTCTCCCTAAAGCACATTGTTTTGTTTGTTTGTTTTGGTGTATTTTATGTTAAGGACATTTCTCAGATGTAACTGTATCTCAGCTAAACTCTGGGGTTTCTCCAGAGCAAGAACTATACATGATTTATCGTTGTGTTCTCAGTGCTTAGATTCAAGAATGCCCCACACCAAAAGCATTTTGTAAATTCTCTTTGCAGTTACTATTATTATTAAAAGTTTTTGTCAAATCCCTTTTCTGTTGAACTTCCAACAATAAAAGCAATAATTTTCTTTTTCTTAAGAACTTCGATAAATGCTAGAATTGAAGGTAGTAGCTACTGTAGACAACTCAGTTACCCACATTCATAAAGATAGTTTGTTACTACAAAAAGCTGGAATTTTTTTTTTTTTTTAGATGGAGTCTCGTTCTGTCGCCTAGGCTGGAGTCCAGTGGCACAATCTTGGCGCGCTGCAACCTCTGCCCCTCAGGTTCAATCGATTCTTGTGCCTCAGCCTCCCGAGTAGCTGGGACTACAGGTGTGCATCACCACGCCTGGCTAAATTTTTGTATTTTTAGTAGACATGGGGTTTCGCTGCATTGGTCAGGTTGTTCTCGAACTCCTGGCCTCAAGTGGCCTCCTGGTCCGCCCTCCTTGGCCTCCCAAAGTGCTGGGATTACAGGCGTGAGCCACCATACCCGGCTGGAAAATTTTTAAAAATTATACTTTTTGCATCACTGTTGCAAAAATTTTAGTTAAGAAGTTGTTTTGTCCGTTTTAAAAAGGTGTATGCCTATTAGGCTGGAGGAAAATGCCATATTATTATATCTTTTGTCTTACATCTTTTCAGAATGGTACCAAAATGGCTAGTTTATCATCCCACTACTTAACTCAGCTTCCTGTGGCGAAATCCAGCTAGAAATAGTGGAAAACTTGAACTGTCTCCAATTTTCAATAAAATTGCACATGCCATGTACTCATATTTTTAAGAAAATTTACAGGAATAAGTTTCCCTCAAATAGTAAACATTCTCCAGATATCAGTTTATTGGAGTAATCCAACTAAAGTTACCCTTTCTCAAATCTTCCCTGGAACAAGAGCAGAGAAGATGTTTATATGTTTAGAATTTAAAGAAATTTTCAGAATATTACCTGCAAAGGAAACAGAATAGCAGAGAAATAAACAAGACATTCAGAAGCACTTAGTGAGATTACTTTGTACCTTGGCATATGAGAAATTTTTATTAATGTCAGAGCTATCAACAAGGGATGTAATGGAAATGCTAAAATTTAGATGAAAACATGTATTAAAACAACAGTTGATTTATGTGAGATCCAGTGGCTATTTTTTCAAAAAAGACCACTCTACAAAATATTTCTGGATATTTAGACATGCAAATGTAAGAAGAAATTCCTCCTTGGAAATTAGTTTATTTGGTATTTTACTGCTGAACAACTAGGTGAAAACTAAATAAAAACAAAATAAAGTTTTCACAGCTCTCTGTAAAATTTTATTTGTGAAAAATGTATAATTCTTATATGCGATTGTAGATCTAAGGTTAAACTCTGTAAAATTTTATTCGTGAAAAATGTGTAATTCTTATATTCAGTTGTAGATCTAAGGTTAAAAAGGAAAAGTAGAGAGGAGAATCCTCCTAGACTCACAGGACTAGAAAGACCTGATAGTTCACCAGTCCAAGCCCCCTCATTTGATTGAATCCAGTGTTAATTTCATGTTATTGTGAGATTAACAATTCGGTGAGTCATTGATCAAGTAGGACTATTTTATCAAATTATCCTTGCAATGTACTTTTCATGTCAAAGCACAATCGTGTCTTTTTTAAAAGTTGCATTGTTAGGCACTCTAAAATGTTTTTGCATAGGTAACTTTGTAAGAAGCATGACAGAAACAAAAAAGGGATGTGAGAATCGTTGTCCTACCAAGCTTAACAAATCAGTTATTTTTCCTCGACGTTTATTTTGTCCTTGCCCATGTAATACAAATATTTGCT
This sequence comes from Macaca thibetana thibetana, assembly GCF_024542745.1. Taxonomy (NCBI): domain Eukaryota; kingdom Metazoa; phylum Chordata; class Mammalia; order Primates; family Cercopithecidae; genus Macaca; species Macaca thibetana. The sequence goes on along the minus strand of NC_065581.1, from coordinate 18,014,363 downwards.
GTTATAATTTTGTGTTTTGCTTTTCTTCCACTTATATTTTGTCATGCTACATATAGTCATAGTCATAGTTTTCGCATTTATAATTTTAATAATTGAATATAGTCTCTTGAATTTTTAACCATTTCTATATTTTTAGGCCTTACAGTTGTTTCTATTAGAGATTACAAATAAGAGCATCTTCATGAAACATTTTAGTGTCCTTTGCTTGCTAGTTGAAAGGCATTTCTTCTCATGATTGCCAGCACAAAAATACATCTTTGCAATTGTGTGACAACATGAACTATTCTTTTACATTATAGTGAAGCTAAAAGTTGATAATTTCCATATTTAAGTACGAGAGACGACATGGCAAAAATGATTTTGTATGGGCAGTAGTAACAAGATAGGTGGTATTCAAACTTGAATGTACATCAGAATCACCTGGAGGGCCCCACCCTGACAGGTTCTGATTTGGTAGGTCTAGGGTGGAGCCTGGGAATGTGCATTTCCTTTTTTTTTTTTGAGGCGGAGTCTCACTCTGTTGCCCAGGCTGGAGTGCAGTGGCACCATTTCGGCTCACTGCAAGCTCTGCCTCTCGGGTTCACGCCATTCTCCTGCCTCAGCCTCCCGAGTAGCTGGGTGGTGGCACATGCTTGTAATTCCAGCTACTCAGGAGGCTGAGGCAGGAGAATCGCTTGAACCCGGGAGGTGGAGGTTGCAGTGAGCTGAGATCGCGCCACTGCACTCCAGCCTGGGTGACAGAGCGAGACTCCGTCTCAAAAAATAAAAATAAAAAACCAGGTTCCTAACATAAGGACTCTCTAAACAGATGTATTTAATTAAAGTGCATCTTGCTATTTGTTTTTACTTGAATTACAGTAGAGGGGAAAGAATTACCTAACTTATCTAAATGCAGAGTACTTGCCTATCCTTCACCTGATACTGACTTGTTAGAAGACACAGGTTGTTTCTCAGCTTTCTGGTTTGAGAGTTTTGGGCTTCAATTCCCGGTTTCCAGTCCTGTAATGATGTGACAATTCCAGCAAAGCCATGGGGACCCCATCCATGCAGAGGCTCTGGTCTGGGCTGTGGAGAAGCAGCATGGCACAGTGAACTGTGAGAAGTCTGGGTGCCATCTGGTTCTGCCACCGACTTGGTCTGCTTCTTTGAGATAGCCGTTGATCCTTTTGCAGCTAAGTTTCTTCATCTGTAAAATTGAGGGCTGGACTAGATAGTCTGTAAGGGTTTATTTTCTTTAAGTTGTAATGTTCAGATTGATCCCAACTGTACTTAAATACAGAGTTGAGTTAAATAGAGTAAGTAACATTTATAGGAGCTGAAATACGTTGCATTTTAATTTACTTCTTGGCCAGGGTGTTAGGTGAACTGAATAGGACAGGGTCACCATTCTTGGGAGGCTTGGTTTGCATGCAGTAGCTGATAGAGAATGGAAGGTGTCAAATGAAATAAAGCAGCAGCATGAAGTCGTTATCAGCTAGCTGAGAATCCTGGATTCCTTACAGACATTCTACATGCCTCCTTCATTGGCTTGGGTAGTAGCCTTTGCCTGTGTCTACAGAGCATTATAAGAAAATCATCTGATTTGAATCTTTTAATTAGTCTTCATCTTATACAGTTGTGTTATTTGTGGGATCCAGTGATTCTTAAGCTGTTCTTAAAGGTATACAGCTGTTTTATGCAACAAGTATATATGTGTGGGAGTGGAGAAATGACATTTATTGTTGGTTTAGAACTTCCTTGGGCATTGTGTTTTGTTTCTGAGGATTCTGTTGCAACCCTACCAAACTCCAGTTCATCTCCAATATTTCCTGTCTTCCACTGTGGAATAAACTCAGGTTAGTGTGTCTGTGTCTCTGGTTTATGCCCTTTTTCCCTTTCTTTCAAAAGCAGAGTGGTTATTGATTCTGTGGGGCTCTTCAAGGTCTGGTCTGTAGGTTTGTTGAACTGGCTGCTGTTGGAAGAGGCTTGAGGGAAACCTCTGTTCGTAGTTCCCTTAGGGAAAAAAGTTTGGAGCCTTGTTTTTTTTTTTTTTCTCTCTCTCTCTCTCAAAGATGAGGAACAGGAAGGAAGCCTTTGAGGAAAGGGAAGCTTTGTTCTTTGCTGTTGGCCCTTTGTATTGTCTTAGGGAGACACTCCCTAGACTGCACACCCACCACAAATGACCATAAATATTTCTGTGTATCAAGCTGGAGCCTCAGGAAAACCAGAAAGCATAAACGATGAACTGCATAGGCATCCGTTGTGAGTGTTGGAAAGATCTGTCCCGGATTTTGGAAGGGCCACATACAATAAACCAACATGTAGTTTGTTGGACAGATTAACAAGCCTTTAAACATACTTACGTTCTGTTCTAGGGTTTAATAAAACAAGTCCTCAGAATTGATGCCTTTGGTGCCCACCTATTTTCCCAGCTAAAGAGAGAATGTGTAAAGATTTATAGCTGAACTTGCAGTTATAATTGGACCTTTGTAATTGTAAGGTTTTTAAATGAAATACCGTTTTTGGTTTTGTTTTGCCTTTTTGCTCTCTACTTCTAATCATACAGTTAATTAAAGTTTAGTATTCACTATACAAATTGTAACAGGGAATGGTTACATTATGACATTGAGAGAGATCCTTAAAATTACTTGTTTCAAGGATAATGTGTTGAGTAAAGAGGAAGGAGGATAGTAGTGGGGAAGGTTTATCAAGATAACGGTGTTAAATTTGAGCAGCCGTATCCACTTTTAAGCATCTGCTTTTTGAGTCTAGACTTACAAAGAGTTACAGTACAGATAAGTAACATTAGCATGGTAATGCCATTTTAAGTTTTTTGAAGCCTTGAAGTATTGTTGGCTTTGATGGAATAGTATTCCTCTTTCTAGGATTACAGCCTAGTCTACATTTTTATGATGAATTATGCATTGGAAATAGTTTTCAAAAATTGCTGGTCTACTGTAATCCTAAAGAACTTTTTTTAAAGTTCTGTAGCTAGATTATTTAACTAGTTTTTTTCTTTTTTTCCCCCAAGAGTGAATGTTAGCTACCCTTGCTCATTGGTTCTCAGACTTAAGGATTTTTAAAAAACAGTAGAAATAAAAATTTGGATAAACAGAGAGTTCCCAACCTCTTTTAAATGTGCCAAGTAATCACACTGAAACAAGAGCAAGCCAGGCATGGTGACTCACGCCTGTAGTCCCAACTCTTTGGGAGGCAGAGGTGGGAGAATCGCTTGGGCCCAGGGGCTTGAGATCAGCCTGGGCAACATGACAAAACCCCATCTCTACAAAAAATAAAAACATTAGCTGGGTGTGGTAGTGTGCACCTGTAGTCCCAACTACTTGCAGGGCTGAAATGGGAGGATCACTTGAACGCAGGTGGTCTAGGCTGCAGTGAGCCATGATTATGCCACTGTACTCTAGCCTGGGCCACAGAGTGAGACCCTGTCTCAAAAAAAAAAAAAGAAAAAGAAAAACAAAAGCACTACTAAATCTTAATATTTTATTGTAAAATAAAGGTCAGCTTAACACCAGAATAGGAGAAGGGACATAATCTCAGGATGTAAACCTTGGATACATTTAATTTTGTGAAGTCATCACATTAATTATCTTTTTCCTGGAAATTGATAGAACTATCACCATAGCTATGTGACCCCTGAACTGTGAAGTGCAGTTAGATGTCCCTGGTGCATGCAATGTCTAACAGTACCTCAACTATTGGAGTTCTGAGAATCTTGGGTCCTTCAGGCCAGATCATACTATGAATCATTAAAGGATATTTTCCTTTAAAAATTGACCTGTCTCTGTTATTTGTATGTAGACTGAATTTTTTTAGTGGTAGGCTACATCTTTGCTTTTGTATTTTGATGTATTGAAATAACCTCACCAATCTTTTTAAAAGTTAGCCGAAATAAAATTGAAATTTGTAAAAGTGTTGTAAATTACTTTGTCTCTGAGCTGCAACTTCTCCCCTGGGAATCTCTTATTTGCCTTTTGCACTGTTTTGATAGATCCCTGTTGAGTATAAATAAGTAGTTTTGTAAAGCACTATCAAGTGTTGTGGCCAAGAGTGTGCTCTTTGGAGACAAACTGCTCAGGTAAATAGATACAAGGCTTTTAAGTGATTATAACCTATGTCTGTTCAGTACTCCTATCTGAGCCTATCACTAACATCCTTAGAAAGAATTCAGTAAGTAAGAGGATTAGGGAAAAGGAGGTGCCTGTCATTAACACTCATGGCCAGGCCTACCCAGGATGCAGATATTTAAGTCAAATATTGCATTAAGATTAATAAAGAAAGAGGGGGGCGGGTGAGAAAAGAAAAGGAAAGATAAAAGAAAACTACCTGGTAATTGAAGCAGGCAAAGTGCTGGAAGCATGTAACCGATCTGAAATCTATTTACTTTCACACTGTCATTGGATCTCCTCTCTCAGCATCCTGATATATATATAATTTTTGTATTTTTAGTAGAGACAGGGTTTCACCACGTTGACCAGGCTAGTCTCAAACTCCTGGCCTCAAGTAATCTGCCACCTTGGCCTCCCAAAGTGTTGGGATTACAGGCTTGAGTCACCATGCCCGGCCTGCTTTTATGTATTTCTATACACAGAAACTTAAATTGAATAAATGGATCGAAAACTGTTCTAAGAAAGCATGCATCAATCCCTTATTTAAGAAGACACAAATACATATACGGGCGTTTAGGTTTGTATGGCATATTTTAAAACTTTTTAAAAGAAAATAATAAATTCAAAGGAAATTAGAATGTTTCTGTTAAATATCCTAAATATAGTCTCCAAATTTTAGTGGATCAGTAAATGAATGCCAAAAACCAAAAGATTTCCAAAGTAAACATTTCTGGGGTAAAATATATTCGTGTAAGGGATGCCAGGGAGCCAGATATGCGAGTAAAAATATTTCTCTATTCTGAACTTTAACAGAGAGGCCCTCCAGTTCATCCTTTCCAGGATGGTAAACCCTGGAACAAGAGTCCTCAGCATCAGTATGGGGATAATAAAGTCAGTTGCCTCAGGAAGAAAAATAAAAGTCTAGAAACCTAATATTGTTGAACACAGTATGTCACTAGCTTCAGCCAATCATTTCCTCAGAAATCATTTATGACTAAGTAGTATTGGCAGTCTATGAATCCCCTATGCTAACTAAAGCCTAGTAACCTTATATCCAATTAATATAAATATAATTACGTAGTACAACAAACATTTAGTGAGTATATACTGTGTCTAAGATGGCAAAGGGCCAGCCCCCAATAACTAGAGTACAAAGCAGAAGATACCACGATTGGAGGCAGAGCCTCCAGCCATGTGGTCAAAACCTATTGCTCTAAATAAAGACAGTGACCAGTTCCATGTCCACGAATAATCTGCACAAATGGCTTATCATACCCTGTAGAGTATCAACTCCTTGTGAGCGGAGCCCCTTGTCTTACTTGTCTTTTGTTTCTTCCCTCTTTCTCGGAGCAGCTAGCATATGCTTTGTGCATAGTAAGTGCCTTGTAGATGTTTTATAGTTGAATACAATGAAGGATGTGGATATAGACTTTATAAGAGCTGTGCCTAGGTAGATGAGTCTGTGGATGGAGAGTCCTCAGGTTGTGTCTGTCACATCACTGGTGGTTCTAGTGCTTCTAGTCTGGTCCCTCTGAGACCTCTAATTTCTGCATTAAATTGTTACATAATGATAGCCTTTGTGCTGTCATGTGGCTTCTGGGGGTAATGGCAGTACAAATGTAGCTCTGGACCCTTCCAACTTTGGCTACCACTGCCTTTGGCTGACAGGCAGAGGCTGTAGCTGCTTAGGACTACATGAGATAAATAATGGTTGATCCAGCCAGGAGGTCACCAGTCTTTGACAAAGTTCACATTTTTAACATTCACTGCACAACCTATATAACAGCATTAGCTGCAAATTCTATGTAGGTAACTAGTGGAAGAGAATTCCATCCTAGGCAAAGTTGTGAGGTCGGAATGTTTCATTTCCTATACTGCCAGAGCTAGACACCCAGAGGTGGTGTGTGGTCCCAGACTGGATGGGTGGACCCTACACCAACCTGATGTAGTTGGCATTCCTGTGAGTCAGCATAAGTTGTTCCTCCTGTTGTCATAGGGAGAGAGGGCTGGAGTGAAAGAATTGAGAGAAAGGAGAGATACTGGTAGATTGCCAGTGCACCTTCCTCCAGCTCCACCTGGAGTCCATTGCCTGTGAATCTGGGAGTGGCAGGGGCTGCTGGCCTGCTTACTCTTCTTCCGGTGAGTAAGGGGGCATCTCTGGTTGCTTTTCGTTCTCTGGTTCCTAATTGGCCATTGGGTTGGTGCTGCATCTTCCATTTACCCTTGTGGCAGTTTTCAGCATTTTTTTGTTCCCCACTGCAGCACATGTGTCAAATAATACGCCTAAGTTTGCCAGTCCCCCAGGGTTTCTCAGCATTGTGGGCAACTCTCAGCATGCCGTCCAAAAATGTACATTGGAATAGAGGTCATGTGAAAATGGCAGTCTACAGGGGATAGCTTTGAACCTGTTTTTATTTATATTTTTAAATAAGCCATTTGCAGGCTTTATTAAGCATTTATTAAGACCTTCACAGACTTTATTAAGCTTTTACAGACTTATTTAATGAGCACCTTATTAACAAGTTACTTGTGATATGTCTCACAGTGATTGTCAAACATCAGCGGGTCCTGGTCCCATGGTTGAGGTTTCTTGGTTCAGAAATAAGAGCAGGAAGGCAGACGGCTCAGTGGCTGGGCAGTTGAGAGCAGGAGGAAACCTAACACTGCAGGTCTTTCCTTTGGGGAGTAAAAGATGGGGAGCAGCTTATACAAAGTTGTTGCTGATAGCAGGCTGTGTATGGGGGCAGCTCATGACTGTGGAGATGAATAACCAAGCATCTCTGCTCCTGACACCTGCAATCTTCCAGAAAGGCTTCAGATAGTTTTCTCTGCCTTAGAGGAGTTTAGTTTTCCGTCCTTGAGTGATTGAGCATAAGATGAGTTCTCTCTTTCTTTATTCATATCATAAGAACTTTGTTTTTAATGTAACTTTTTTTCTAATTACAAATGTGATGCCCATTCACTGTTGAACACTTTGAAAATATACGATATTAGAGATAAAATTCAGTTTACTCATTCTTTTAACATCGTGATGCATTTTGCTTTTTCTGTGCTTGGTAGTTTATACCATAGTGAATAACTACTGAGTTTTTACGATTATGAAAACACAGCAATTGCATATTGCCTCGAGGCACTAGCACTATCTAAAAATTTACAGCACTAGGTTCAGCTGAGTGTTTAGTCCAAGTGAAAGTTCTGTCTGGTTGAAATTTTCTGTTTTGCTTTATCTTTAACATTTTCCTTCACCAAAGTTTTTCTCTCCTCAGATTACTTTTCCCCTGAGAAAGTGCTTAATACCAAAAGGGAACAGAGTGTCTACTAAATCAAGTTAGGTACTGCTGGAATATTTGGAATTTTCTTTCCTTAATTAAGGAAGCAGCATTAGGAGCATGAACTCTGGAGTCCAGACTCCCTCAGCCAGTCTTGGCACCTGCACTTCCCAGCTGGGTGATTTGGGGCATGCTGCTTAACCTCACTGTGCTTTAATTTCCAGCTTCAGGTAAAATGGGTAATGCACTTGGAGTATTTATAGCAAATACTCAAAAAGTGTTAGATATTTTTCTTTGTGTGTGTTATTATTGTTCATGCAGTGGTAAGAATCATAAGACAGAGGGATGAAGCTGAAGTAGTGAGACACATAATGATATTAAGAATAAAAACACTTTTTGATACATTTCTCAAAATTATCTGATGGGAAGGATGTGGTCAAGTGAATCCATACTGATCCATGTTGAGACCATCCAGCACTGTGTTGTGTTGGGATTAGATCTAGGAGACGCTCTATATTTATTCACCCTCCTTTCTTGTTAATGCTCAGATTGTCATACTTGACCAGTAAAAGTTTTCTAAATAGTGGGTTTTTTTTTTTTCTTCATTATTCTTCAGAACTTTTGAAAGAATCCTGCCTACTCACTGTCAAAAAAAAAAAAAGAGGCCAGAATCTTGAAAACTTACTGTTTCAAGATATGAAATCCCTTTAGGGGAAAAGGACATTAGAGACAAATTCTAATGGGTATACTAGGGTATTCTCATGCGTACTAAGGTTGCTATGTTAAACCACTTTAGAGATGGAAATAAAAAATAACACATACATACATATGCACATACTTTTTAATGAGTTGACTTGGACAGTTTTCATTTTAGCCTTACTTTTGGTTTGTTTGTTTTGAGACAGAGTCTCTGTCACTCAGGCTGGAGTGCAGTGGGCACAATCTTTGCTCACTGCAACCTTTGCCTCCCGGGTTCAAGCAATTCTCATGCCTCAACCTCCCCAGTAGCTGGAATTACAGGCACACGCCATCACGCCCAGCTAATTTTTGTATTTTTAGTAGAGATGGGATTTCGCCATGTTGGCCAGGCTGGTCTCAAATTCCTGACCTCAAGTGAACTCTTGTCCTCAAGTGATCCGCCTGCCTCAGCCTCCCAAAGTGCTGGGATTACAGGCGTGAACCACCGCGCCCGACCCCATTTTAGCCTTACTTTTATCCAACCACCTACCTATTTGAGAAATAAGATTGTACATCTTTTTAATTTTACAAGCAAATAATTTGATGAGCTTGTGGTTATTCCTTTATCTAAAATTATGTCTAAAGGTAATATGTTATCTATCATCAAAAAGACAAACATAAAACAACAAAGTCAAGATCAACTCTGTTAATAAAGCTACTGGATAAGTAATGAGATTTAACATGACACATATCTTTATTGTTATGCTCTGGAAACATCTCACTAATGAAGCACAGTTAAATTGCTTTGTTTTGAGTCACTTGTAATAATTTATTTTCCTTCCTGCTGCTAAAAAGAGAATGGAACTTTTGACTCATTAAAAGCTATGTGAAATTTTGTAAGGATTAGAGAACCATTTCTGTGTGTGAACTCTGAATTTCTCTCAATCATTTTTGAAATACTTGTTATTAAAATGGTCTGTAGAGGATTTGAATCATATACAACAAAAGCCTTATTCATCTCTACCTATGATATTTCATATTTGAATACTATTCTTAGTAAAGTTTTAGATGGTTTGTATGGCTAGTCTTGGTGGAAACAACACTTATTTATCACCTAAGTAAATTTGCAGACAGAACATAGCTAAAGATTAGACATGATTAGAATATCTAAACATGATACCAAGAACAATTAGAGAAAATTAATCCAGACTTCTTGGAAAGCTTGTAACCTTTTCATTTGGGACACATGTGTTTCCTTTGATTTTTAAAATCCTGGCCCGGCGCAATGACTCATGCCTTAATCTCAGCATTTTGGGAGGCAAGGTAGGCAGATCACTTGAGGCCAGGAGTTTGAGACTACCCTGGCCAACATGGAGAAACCCCATCTCTACTTTAAAAAAAAAAAAAAAAAAGGGCCGGGCGTGGTGGCTCACGCCTGTAATCCCAGCACTTTGGGAAGCCAAGGCGGGTGGATCACGAGGTCAGGAGTTCAAAACCATCCCGGCTAACACAGTGAAACCCCGTCTCTACTAAAGATACAAAAAAATTAGCCAGGCATGGAGAATGGCATGAACTCGGGAGGCGGAGCTTGCAGTGAGCCGAGATCGCGCCACTGCACTCCAGCCTGGGCAATAGAACGACACTCCATCTCAAAAAAAAAAAAAAAAAAGCTGGGTGGCAGGTGCCTGTAATCCTGCTACTCGGGAGGCTGAGGCAGGAGAATCGCTTGAACCCGGGAGGCAGAGGAGGCAGAGGTTGCAGTGAGCCGAGATCACATCACTACGCTCCAACCTGGCGACAGAGTGAGACTCAGTATCAAGAAAAGCAAGACAAAACAACAAAAAACCCCACAAAACTTTTAGAATTCTAAAACCATTGACCTGAGTTTTCTGGGATAAAATCAAGACAACTGTGAAGCTCTACTGACCTAAGCCCATGAAAACTTTGCCAGACTAGTATCATTTCTGTCCAATTTTATATGTTATTTCAAAGAAAACCCTTTAAGCTTCTGTCTTTCTCTTCGAGAAAGCAGCATTGGTGCATGCTCATTTTGATAGGATTCCACCTACACTTTCTTCCTCACTGACGTTTTCTGCTGTTTTTATAAAGTAGATAACACTGACTTTTCTACTGATTTTTATAAATTTGCTTTACTTACATTTTATCCAATGATTGGGTTTAGTATTTAATTTTTGCTTTTTTAATATATATATTTGAGGGCAGTAGAGAATAAAGAACAGTTACTTGATGTCAACCTTTGAGAACCACAGACAAGATTTATTACAACATCCTTTTAGGCCAGTGAATGATTACAGCTTGTAAAAAGTAGAAACTTGGGCTTTTCTGATTATCATTTGCATTTTTCAAGGGTGTTTTATAAGAATTAGGGCGATGGCTATGATATGAGCTGCTAAAAAAGAAGGAAGAGAGTTAATGGAGCTGATTTACTCTAAACTGGAGAATTAGTTCTTGGATATTATACTTTAAAATTAACCTTATTGAGGGGTGTGGGCGTATGTGGGTGTGGATGTTCAGAGACAGGGTCTCACTTTATTATCCAGGCTGGAGTGCAGTGGTGTGATCACAGCTCACTGTAACCACAAACCTCCTGGAATCAAGCTGTCCTCCTGCCTGAGACTTCCAAAGTGCTGGGATTACAAGCATGAGACACTGTGCCTGGCTGAGGTATACATTTATCTACATTAAAATGCACCCATTTTAAGGGTACACTCTCTTGAATTTTTACAATTGCATATGCCTGATCCACCATCACCATTAAGATATAGAACATATTGGCCAGGCATGGTGGCTCACGTCTGTAATCCCAACACTTTGGGAGGCTGAGGCGGGCGGATCACAAGGTCAGGAGTTTGAAACCAGCTTGGCCAACGTGGTGAAACCCCGTCTCTACTAAAAATGCAAAAATTAGCCGGGCGTGATGGCTCGTGCCTGTAATCCCAGCTACTTGGTAGCCTGAGGCAGGGGAATAGTTGGAACCCGGGAGGCGGAGGTTGTAGTGAGCTGAGATCACACACTGCACTGTAGCCTGGGCAACAGAGCAAGACTCTGTCTCAAAAAAAAAAAAAAAAATATATAGAACATATCTATCCCACAGATCTCTTGGGGCCCTTTTGTGGTCATCAGTAATGTGTTTTTTCATATTGTAAGACCTTATCTATCCATGTTACTTCACATGACACTCTTTTTTTTTTTGAGATGGAGTTTTGCTCTTGTTGCCCAGGCTAGAGTGCAGTGGCATGATCTTGGCTCACTGCAGCCTCTCCCTCCCGGGTTCAAGCGATTCTCCTGCCTCAGCCTCCCGAATAGCTGGGATTATAGGTGCCCGCCACCATGCCCAGCTAATTTTTATGTTTTTAGTAGAGACGGAGCTTTGCCATGTTGGCCAGGCTGGTCTTGAACTCCTGATTTCAGGTGATCCGCCCACCTCGGCCTCCCAAAGTGCTGGGATTACAGGCATGAGCCACCGCACCCAGCCTTTCACATGACACTCTTACTCCCTCACCTCACTTCCATTGGTCACAACATTTAAAGGGAGGCAAAATTATTTGATGACTAGATCTGCTGGTTATGTAATTATAATCATATGGGATAAACAGTTACCTTTATGCACTTTGAGTTTACAGTGTAGTGGGAGAGGGGACAGACAGATCTGCAGTCTAAAGGGCTGAATCAGATGCATCTGAGTAAGAAACTTTAGGGCTGGAGTCAAGCATGAGGAAGATTCCAATTAAATGGAAAGGTATAGATTGGCTGTGTTACACTTCCAGTGTATGGAAGCTCAGAGGAAAGAGAGAGAGAGAGAGGATGGCAGGAATTTGCCTGGCCAGAGTAGATATAACAGAAGTACTCTGTGGCTGAGCTGCCTCTGGGTGCATGTGGATGTTGTCCAGACTCAGCCCTACTTGCACGCAGCCCCCACACCAGCATCAGCTGTTCCTGAGGGCAGGGCCGGTACAGATGGTTGTATCCTGCCCCACCCTCTTTCTAGTGGAGCCTCTCTGGCTGCTGCCTCTTCCTGGCTGTGCTCATCTCTGTGGTCCGTGTCCTCTGCTCCCTCCGTTGCCACTTGCCTGCACAAATTTTCTCCTCACTCTGCTTTTTTAACGGTCTCCCTTATGACTTATTGCTTCTTCTCCTCAGCCTTTGCAGCAAAAGCTTGACCTTTTATGGACGTTTCAAGCCTGTTCTTTAATTTATTACCATATTTTTTTTCTTTATTTTTTGAGACGGAGTCTCTGTCGTCCAGGCTGGAGTGCAGTGGCGCAATCTCAGCTCACTGCAACCTCTACCTCTTGGGTTCAAATAGTTCTCTTGTCTCAGCCTCCAGAGTAGCTGGGATTACAGGCACATCCCACCACACCCATCTAATTTTTGTATTTTTAGTAGAGATGGGGTTTCACCATGTTGGCCAGATTGGTCTCGAACTCCTGACCTCACGTGATCCACCCACCTTGGCCTCCTGAAGTACTGGGATTACAGGCATGAACCATCACACCCAGCCTATTACCATATTTTCAATGCACCTAAAGTACCCTCAATTATAAGACACATTGGTATGTAGGTGCCACACAAAAGAAAGAAAAACCATTACCAGTTGAACTATTAAACCTTGATTGTCAAATGTTTCCCAATTCTGTAATATTAAGATGTGGAAAATAGACAATATTGCCAACCAAACACGAAGCACCCCAACAGAGGAACACGGGGCTTAGAGGAGAATAAGAGAAGAATTTGAAACTAGAGGTAAGACTTCTAGTGTGCGCTGTAGTCTATGTAGTTGCTGGAGGGGGACTTCGTATTTGGCTGGAGAATCCTAGAAGCCCATGCAAACAGGAAAATAACTGTTGTACAATTGTATATAAGAAGAAAACAAGCTAGTTGCTCAAAAAGAACATAACTATTCTATTTACTAAGCCCTGGGTGAAGTATCTTTCTGTCCTTTTAGTGTTATTTAGAGAACAATATCTTCAATAACATCTCTACCAGTCACTGGGCTGTTTTGTTTAATGCTGAATTTATGGTAGTCAGTTGGTAAAATATTAAAAGTGCGGTTTGACTCTACATGGTTTAGCCTAATTTGGGGAGAATATAAAGGGCTTAAAATATGCTTGGTGCTTATTGGGCCAATTTTGTGGTGGTTTCAGGTCCCTTTCATGCTGGGACATGATTTATGGCATATCTTAATAACTTACTTATTATCCCACATCAGTTGCTACCTTCCACCTTTGTAATCCCAGCTCGTTTCCAGGTCCCCTTACCAACCCACACTAACGAAGTCCACCTCCTTGCCAAGTTCAGATCTTATTAAGCTGCACATCCCAGTTTCCACTTCCGTATTTTCTCTAGTCCGAAATGCTCTTTTAGCCTCCTCTCTGCAAACTCATGTTCATTGGTTCATTTTGGATGTTTCAGCGTACATCTTCCTTTAAGAATCTTTCTCTGACCCTTGGCTTAACATTAAGCCCCTGTAACATTATGTAGATAATTTTAACCATATTTTTATGAACTTGTTAATCTGCTGTTTAATACTTTTTTAAACTGAAAGATGCTACGCTTCTTGAAAGGAGGCTTAGTTTCTCCTGCTTTGGATCTTGAAAGGTGTCTAGTGCAGTGTTCAGTACTCAATTCATACTCAAAAACAATGAAAGAATGAATGATATGTTATACTGTGAATTCACTCCTTGATGATGCTTCTTCCCAGATCATTTCACTTTTACTTTGCTGTTTCTCCTGCACTACTATATGATAGACACCACAATTCTTTACATTCCTTTATTCTGCTGGGAATATACCTCTGAGGAATGACATATAAAAGTATTTCTCAAACATTTAAAACCCATGGTCCCTTTGGATCAACTTAAAAATCTCACCTCCTCCTGAGAGGTGATGCTCCTGATATATCCCCTGGGTAAAGGAAGGAGCTGCCCTGTACCCCCACCCCAACTATAACTGATAAAAGATGATTCTCTTTGGGTAGTAGTATTGAAGGTTATTACTCCAGAATGGTCACTGATTTGTTAGCCAGGCTGATCACATTCGTAAATGCATAGTTAACATGCAGAAAGAAATACCTATTTGTGGGGAGAGTTTGCTTAGCAAAAACATCTTGGTTTTAAAGTTTAGCACTGTTAATTTTCGTTAAAGTTCATTTGTTAAGTTCAGTCAACAAACATTGGTGCCCAGAGGCTGGTCCATTAGTGTTTCCAGTTAAAGCAAAATCCAAAATTATTTTTTATACTCTCTCTCTTTTTCCTGCTCTTAAAGAATGTTTACTTTTTTTTTTAGTTACTGAAGAGTGATTTTCCCATTGACTCATACCCTTTTTTTTAATGATTTTACCTTGTTGGCAGGTTTTAACTCCTAAAATTTCTCCATGGGTTGAGGAATCACAAATGCCATTCAAAATGAATGCATGATAAACCTTTTTCTAGACTTCAGCCACCGTTTGGGAGGACATGTTAATTGGTGAGAACTGAGATTTTTTTTTTTTTTTTTTTTTTTTTTTGAGATGGAGTTTCGCTCTTGTTGCCCAGGCTGGAGTGGAATGGCCCAATCTTGGCTCACTGCAAACTTCGCCTCCTGGGTTCAAGTGATTCCCCTGCCAGCCTCTTGAGTAGCTAGGATTACAGGCATGCGCCACCATGCCCGGATAATTTTGTATTTTTAGTAAAGACAGGGTTTCTCCATGTGGGTCAGTCTGGTCTCAAACTCTTGACTTCAGGTGATCCACCGGCTTCGGCCTCCCAAAGTGCTGGGATTATAGATGTGAGCCACCACGCCCAGCCAAACTGAGAGCTTTTAATTGAATAAGGAAAGCTACCATTAGATGTCCCTGACTTTCGTGTTTATTTTGGGTTAATGTGGAGGTTTAAGAAATATAATTAAATAATCCTGCCTCAAGAGGAGTACTCTCTACTTGTTGATACAGAAGGTGTTGAGATCATTTTATTTTAGAGTTGTTTACACTGACTGCCTGTTTCTATCCAGTTTATTTTTCTAAGAATACATTCTTTCCTCTGCTGCTTTCCAGCCCTTGACTCTTATGTGTTCCTACAGAGAAACATCTGGTATTCTGAGAACTTTATTTTTGGTGGCAGTGGAATATTTTATAAAACTCTTTTTTTTTTTTTTTGCATTGCATCTCCGAAACATAATGTAGTATAAGTAATAAAGAGTAATTTGCAAATGTACTTAAAATACATGGCTTTGTATGGGCGTGGCTATTTTTCATGCAGGCTCTATAACATAGCTGAGGCTGTCTCTAGAAGCTCTTATGAAACTTCAGGCATGATGTCAGTTTTGCTTGTCATTGTATACCTAGCACTGAGTAAACAATGAATGAATGATAAGATGTGTGTAGCTCCTTAAACAGTGACCTGTATATGACTTATAGTAATTTTTTTTTTATTTAGAGGTAAACTACACAGCCTGGGCAAGATAGTGAGACCCCATCTCTACAAAATATAAATTAAAAAAAAAATGAGCCTGGCACGGTGGCTACTTGGGAGGCTACTTGGGAGCTACTTGGGAGACTGAGGCAGGAGGATTGCTTGAGCCTGGGAGATAGAGGTGGCAGTGAGCTGTGATTGCACTACTGCACTCTAGCCTAGGCACAGAGTGAGACCCTGTCTCAAAAAAAAAAAAGATTAAAAAAAAAGAAAAGGACACACAAATGTTAGCATTGTCAACATGGTTTTATAATTGGATTTTTATGTATTGAATAAGATAAGTAGTAGATGAAAATCAGTTTTGCATTTGGATGAATAAAACACCTTGACAATGGATTAGGTGGCGTAAATGGAATTAAAGTATAAGAATAAATCATATAGTTGAACTATCACATTGTATATTCAAGGTGAAGGTGAAGAAATGGAATAAAACTGTCAAATTTGAAACATGAGGATGGTTGATAAAAGAAGTAAACTGCTGTTAGAATACCTATTGTTGTAGTCTTTGCGTCTCAAAATTCAAATAACAGCTGTACTACATCTATAGAGAATAGTTTTTACTATATATAGCTTCTAACGAATGTTATAAACCACAGACTGTATTTGCCTATTTATAGATATTTTACTTAGCAATTTCAGTTACTCAGAAGTTTGATGTATCTAACTAGATGTAGTCAGATGTGTGCTGTCCAGAACACCATTTGCAAATACAAGTATTCTTAAAAAGCAATTGGGAGGAACATTTCTGCTGAGAGGAATGGAGAGCCAGAGAATATTTTTTAGGGAAGAGTTTTTGCAAACCCCTTCAGTATCTTTTGGGGAATTTAGGTTGATTTGATGATCATCTAGAGATAGTAGATGAAATTAATGCCACCAAAGACAAATTGCAGTTGATTAGAATGGCTGGTGACTATTCTTTGGTTAAATCCCTCATTGTGCCTGAGGTGTAATTGTAACTGTGAGTGGCAGCTTAGCAGCTTGTAGAGGCAGGTGTCTATTATATAAGAAGCTTTTTATTTCTGTGTCAGGTAATCAGACTGAAGCTACTTCAAAAGCAGGGTTTGGTGAGGGGTTTTAGAGACGTTTCCCCATTGAGAATGTTTTCTGTGACTGTTTCCTAGAGGAAGGCTGGTCTAAGACCTCCGGCTGTTCTTTTAAAGTGTTTTGAAAAAGTGTGTGAAGTCATTGTCATGTTAAGCTTTATGACAATTTGAAGAGGAAAAACACCAAACAACTCTATCTGGCTATTAGACACATCATGTCTTTAAATATTGTGATAAGCCTGTGTTTTGGAAAAAACTCAAATTGTTTTTTCCCTCTGCTCTCACATCACAACAATCAACACGGAAGACTTCTGCGGCCAAATGTTCGGGGGTTTCCCCACCAACAAGCAGTGAACACCAGCTGGGTGTCCTCTGATTCAGTTCTGACAGTGTCTACTCAGAGATAGTGTCAGATTCCACAGGTTGAGGGCTCAGTCCCACAAGACTGCCCCCCCTATTTTAAACATCAGTCACAAGTCTGGGCTTCTGGAACTTCTGACTTACCAGCTTCAAGTTGGGGTTTCTAGGACCCCCTCTTTGGGTTTGATTAATTTGCTGGAGGGGCTCACAGAACTCAGGGGAGCACTTATATTTACCAGTTTATTATGAAGGTTATCTTAAAGGATACAAATAAACAGCCAGATGAAGAGATACATAGGGCGAGGTCTGCAAGGGTCCCTAGCACAGGAGCTTCTGTCCCTGTGGAGATGGGGCACACCACCCTCCCAGCATGTGGATGAGTTCTTTTTCACTGTCCTGTCTGCTGCCTCCACGTGCTCAGTGATCTGGAAGCTCTCCAAACCTTGTCCTTGTGGGTTTTTATGGAGGCCTTGTCATATAGGCATGATTGAATATGGATGGTATAAAAAAGTGATTGGGGCCTGGTGCGATGGCTCACACCTGTAATCCCTGCACTTGGGGAGGCCAGGGCGGGCAGATCACTTGAGGTCAGGAGTTTGAGACGAGCGTGGCCAACGTGGTGAAACCCTGTCTTTACTAAAAATACAAGAAATTAGCCAGGCATGGTAGTGGGTACCTGTAATCCCAGCTACTTGGGAGACTGAGGCAGGAGAATCGCTTGCACCTGTGAGGCAAGGTTGCAGTGAGCCAAGATTCCACCACTGCGCTCCAGCCTGGGCTGCAGAGTGAGACTCTGTCTTAAAAAAAAAAAAAAAATGTGATTGGACAGAAAGGTTGTGATCTCATACTAATAGACTGAGTGGGGAAACTCAGCAAGGCCTGTCTGTTCAGTTCCTTCTTGGCCTCTATGCTATGCAGCATTTCTTCCTCCAGAGTATAGATCAGAACCCTCTCTGGAATGAGGATTTTTTTGACCCACAACCAGATTAAAGGACAGGAGAAGGTCAGCGAGAGAGAATCTATTCCTTGAGGCCTCCTCCTGAGACCTAAAGTGCCCCAATATTATAGCAAAAGACTGTAACAAGGGGTGTGGGAGTTATGAGCCAGGAACCATGGACAAAAACCAATATATGTCTATCACCATAATATCGCAGCCTAACACCGCCTCTGCTGCTTAGGCATAACTTGCCTCCCTACCTAGACAGTAAATCTCTTACATACTGGGTTTGTTTCTGTCTTGGTTGCTTTTGCAGTGCTAGGCACAAAGTACATGATGGACAAGACTGCTAATTAGGGAGGACCACGAACAGGTGGCACTTGGCTGCATGGTTGATGGTCTTTGAAAAAGTGTGCACGTGCTGCATTTTTCTGGACCTTCTTTGTAATGGACCTATTGTTGAGTGTAATAACAGAGCAGTAGTTAAAGGCACAGACTCTGGAGCCAGATTGAAAGTAAATCCTAGCCTTTTCACTTACTACTGTGTGATCCTGGATGAGTTACCTGTCCTCTCCATGCCTCAACTTCCTCACTTGTAAATGAGGATGATAGTACCTGCATCTTATATATGTAAGGGTTAAATGAGTTAACGCTTGATGAGTCCTTAGTACGGAGCCTGGCACTGTGAACCTAAGTCTGTTGCTTTGCTTGCTGTTCACACTCAAAATGCTTGTCTGTAGCTTTAAAGCAGTGTTAATACACTTTTTAAAAATTGTGCTTATGATCTGGAAAATATGGCAGTCTTTTCAGGCAAACCTGTGTATAAGAATAGCAGTCACTATTAGTGGCATTACCTTTAAATATAAAAGACAATGGTTGATGGGATGAATACATTTGCATGTATTTAGGCAAAAATGTAGATGTGTGAACACAAATTGGCATGAATTAACTGTAGAGGTTAATGCATGGAAACAAACTACATTGAATTGGTGCAACCTTATCCTGAGACTCTGAAAGGAGTTACAGAAAATAGGAAATTGCCAGCTTATAGACTTAGTATACAGTTTCTTTGCTTTAATAAACCATGACTTTGTCTTCAGTATTATCTTATCCAAACAACCAAATCATTAAGGTTAGTTGCATTGCTGTTCTTAAATAAGACACATTTAAACCCAGAAATGACTACTTTTGGTATTACATCCAATATAGTGAATGTACATTGTCTTATGGGCACAAGAAAAGCACTTGTTCAAATACATTTGTGGAAATTATAGGGAAGATTTTACTTACTGTATATGTAATTTGTTTGGTCAAATATCCAGATTGGTGTGAAGGGGGAAAAGTCTACATGAAACTTTGCTCTATCAGTTACTCAAGTGAGCACTTCACAAATGAAAGAAGGCAGAGTGGGTGTTAAATGAATTGGTAGAATAGAGTTTGTTACTGTTATATTTAAATCAAACAGGTAGAAACCCAGGTTCTTGGTTCTAGTCCTGGCTTTGCTACTAACAGAAGGATCTGGAGTAACTTTAACACCTGTGGAAACTAGTCTCAGTTTGTACATCAAGGGGATTAGACCAGATCAGCTCTCATATTCAGTGATTCTGAACGTAAAGACTTGTATAATAATACTTGTAGGTCAGGTGCTGTGGCTCACATCTGTAATCTCAGCACTTTGGGAGGCGGAGGCAGGAGGATCACTTGAGCCCATGAATTCAAGACCAACCTGGGCACCAGCATTTTTTGTAGAGAGATATTCCATCTCTACAAAAAAAATTTTTTTAATGAGCCTGGTGTGGTGGCACACACCTGTAATGCCACTGCTTTAGGAGGCCAAGGTAGAAGGGTTACTTGCGGCCAGGAGTTTGAGACCGGCTTGGACAACATAGCAAGATCCCGTCTCTTAAAAAATTTTTTAAAAAAATTAGCCAGGTGTGATGCTGTGTGCCTGTGGTCCCAGTTACTCGGGAGTCTAAGGAGGGAGAATCCCTTGAGTCCATGAGTTTGAGGCTGCAGTGAGCTATGGTCGCACCACTGCACTCCAGCCTGGGCAAGAAGAGTGAGAGCCTGTCTCTAGCAATGATATAAACAATAACAAAAAATCCTCGTAAAAATGCATGTAATAGACAATTTAGCTTTGGTTTGTGAAAATTTCTTATAAAGGTAGATATAATATTGATAAGAATGTAAAATCAGGTTATTAATATGAAAACTAAGAAAAATTTTTCCAGAGATGCCTAATATTATATTTTAAATTGTGCTGTGTATTATACTTAAAATGTAATACTGGTAGCTTAGTCAGCTGTATTTATTGAGCAGCTATTCTAAGGGTTGAGGGGATTTGTGAAAACCTTCAATCACCTACCCCCTAAAAGGGGGAAGATGTGGTCTTTGAGCTATACGAGTTTAGATGTTGGAAAAATGCTGATCTGATTTCTTTTTTTTTTTTTTTGAGACGGAGTCTCGCTCTGTCGCCCAGGCTGGAGTGCAGTGGTGTGATCTCGGCTCACCGCAAGCTCCGCTTCCTGGGTTCACGCCATTCTCCTGCCTCAGCCTCTGGAGTAGCTGGGACTACAGGCGCCCGCCACCACGCCCGGCTAATTTTTTTTTTTTATTTTTAGTAGAGACGGGGCTTCACCATATTAGCCAGGATGGTTCGATCTCCTGACCTCGTGATCCACCCTCCTTGGCCTCCCAAAGTGAGCCACCGCGCCCAGCTGATTTGATTGTTTTAAATCCGTTTCCAAGAAAAAAAAAATTTTTTTGAGGAATGTGAGCTAAATTTTTTATTTGTTCATTTCTTGCGTTTGAAGTACTCTCCAGTGACATCCTTGGCCTGAGATTCTTTGCCATAGTCCTACTGTACAACTGCACAATTGCAACTAGCCACTTTACGGGGTTTTTCCTTTGTCAGTTTTACAGAAGCCTACCTGTTTCCCCTAGTCTCCTGTTGTCATCAGCCTTAACTAGGTTGATTTGGTATTCAGCACAAAGGGCCTGCACCAACTTGATATACACAGGCTCATCATAGTTGGGTGCAGACACACAAAGATGGGTTCGGCGCTTGTCTAAAGCTTTGCCAGCTTTGTGAATTCTACGTGCTAGGCCATCCTCATGTAAAGCAGTATTAACATCCATGACACCAGCAGTAGCGGTGCCTTCTTCGGCCATGCCGGTGGTTTACTGGTGATAGGGAATCTTCAGCGCACCCAAGCCTCTACCTCTGAATTTGATGGAGGCAGAGAAGGAACCCAAGGAATTTTTGTAATTTCCATTACATGACATCTGAGGTTTTAAAGATATTTTTTTTCCCTGCTTTTCTCCCTGGTTAAGAGAGGAGAAATAATAAACGGAAAATCTCCTTTCTTCTCTTTTGCTGTCTAAGTAATCATTTCTAAAAGTTTGGAGTGTATTCTTTGAGAAAGAGAGAATATGGGTGTGTGTTCAGGCTCTCGTGTATATGTATGGATTCATATGTTTTACATAAATAATATCTATATGAACTGTTCTCTAACCTGCTTTTTTAACCTAACAGAATAACGCCTTCCTTTCCATGTTAATAGATGTGTGTCTACCTCATTCTTTTTAATTGCTATATTGTATTTTATTATATGGATGAATGATAATTTCTTTGCTTAATCCCCTATTGATGGACATTTAGACTGTTTCCAGTTTGTCACTATAAACAGTGCTCCAGAAAGCATCATTGATATATTCCTGTCATATCCCTCTTAACCAACTCTCCCTTCCCCTCGTCTTCTCTTCTTCTCCTCCTCCCCTCTTCTCTTCTCTTTTTTTTTTGGAGACGGAGTCTCACTCTGTCACCCAGGCTGGAGTGCAGTGGCAGGATCTCTGCTCACCGCAAGCTCTGCCTCCCGGGTTCATGCCATTCTCCTGCCTCAGCCTCCTGAGTAGCTGGGACTGTAGGCGCCTGCCACCACGCCTGGCTAATTTTTTGTATTTTTAGTAGAGACGGGGTTTCACCATGTTGGCCAGGATAGTCTTGATCTCCTGACATTGTGATCCGCCCGCCTCAGCCTCCCAAAGTGCTGGGATTACAGGCAGGCATGAGCCCCCATGCCCAGCTTTTCTTTTCTTACAGAGTCTCTCCCTGTCACTCAGACTGGAGTGGTGTGGTCATAGCTCACTGTAGCCTCAAACTCCTGGGCCCAAGGGATCCTCTGACCTCAGCCTCCTGAGTAGCTAAGACTACAGGTGCAAGCACATCGCTAAGCCTTGCTAATTTTAAAATTTTTTATAGTGGCAGAATCTTGCCATGTTGCCCGGCCTGGTCTCAAACTCCCAGCCTCAAGTGATCCCCCAGCCTTGGCCACCCACAGTGTTGGGTTTATAGGCATGAGCCATCACGCTTGGCCAGTTATTTTCTTAATATAAATTAGTTGAAGTGGAACCTAGGAAAAGACTATGAGCATTTAAATTATAAATATAAATTGCCAAATTGCTTCTACAAAAGTTGTAAATAAAGATATTTTTGGAAGGCTAAAAAAATTCTTTTAAGAAAAAAGATTTTTGTAATGAGGCACCAAATGTCCATCAACTGATGAATGGATAAAGAATATGTGATATATTCATACAGTGGAATTCATAAAATGGAATAAAGTGGTGACATGCCATGTATAACATTGATGAACTTTTTGTAAACGTAATACTAAATGAAAGAAGCCAGTCATAAAGACCATGTACTGTATGATTCCATTGATGTGAAATGTCCAGAGCAGGCATATTCGTGGAGACAGAAAGTAGATTGATGGTTGCCTAGGCTTGGGGGAATTGGGGGAAATGGAGAGTGACTGCTGAGGGATATGGCATTTTTGTGGGGGGTATTGAGAATGTTCTACGATTACTTGTGGTAATGGCCACATAACTCTGTGAATATGCTAAAAATCACTGAATTGTATGCTTTAAGTGAGTAAATTATATTGTATATAAATTATATCTTAAAGCTGTTTTTAAAAAATTTAGGCTAGTCACAGTGGCTCACATCTCTAATGCCAACACTTTGGGAGGCCAAGGCAAGAGGATCACTTGAGCCCAGGATTTCAAGACCAGCCTTTGCAACATGGCAAAACCCCATCGCTACAAAAAATTTGTTTACAATTAGCTGGGCATGGTGGCACATACCTGTGGTCCCAGCTACTCAGGAGACTGAGGCAGGAGGCTCCAGTGAGCTGTTTGAGCTACTGTGCGCCAGCCTGGGTGACAGAGCCAGACCCTGTCTCCAAAAAACTAAAAAATAAAAGTGGCATGAGGTGAGTTGCATCAGACCCCACATATGAATAAATGGATGGTTGGCAAAGTGTTATAAGTACAATTCCTTAGGTGTCCTTAAGTGTACTACTAAAGTGGGTTTGTGATAGCCCATATATTTAGTCATTTATGTTCAATAGTGTTATATTCATTTGATAAATTATTTTAAGAAATTTAAAATTAAGAAAGGTTTAAAAGTCCTTTAGTAATTAGAGATTTTTCTAGGTGGGTGGATACGGTTGTTTCTAAGTATCCCACATATTTAGTCATTTATGTTCAATAGTGTTGTATTCTTTTGAGAAATTATTTTAAGAAATTTAGAATTAAGAAAGATTTAAAAAGTTCTTTAGTATTTAGAGATTTTTCTAGTTGGGTGGATAAGGGTTATTTCTAAGTGTCTTTGAGTATTTTTTGTCATATATTTCATTTTTTAGGTATGATTAAAAGTGTATTTGAGGACTCTTAGACACATAAAGATGAATTCCTCAGATTGAGAGATAGTTACTGCTTTTTAATTTTAAGATGCTCAGCTGTTGGATAAATAATGCTTTTGTTAAAATCCTGTGGGGCATTCATCCAACAAATGGGGTATAAGAAAGGAATGTGTGTTTGTATACATGTTCTTCTCTCTGTTGGTCTTAAAGAGTGTAAGAAGGTAAATTTGACCAGTGAAATTCATAATTACAGAGTTTTATTTGGTAATCCATTAATAAATCATTTTCTGAAAGCACATGTCTGTGAGTCATTATATTTTTAATCTTCTGTTCCTCTAACCAAATATATAAAGTTTGCGCTTAGATTTGTTTAAATCCCTTCTGGTTTGTTTGAACTGAATCAGCTTGTTCTCAGCTCTTCTTTTACTTAGATATGAGGAAGCAGAGATTTGTAATTTTGTATTTATGGAGATCAACAGGAAAAATCAGATACACTCTGAGACTCTGCCAGATGTAATTTACATTTGAACAAGGATTTACAAAAGAACATGGATTAAGTTAAACAATTAGAGCAGTATGCCACAGACTATATCCTAGGAAAACTATTTGGGTCAGTAGTTTTTGTTTTCAACAGACTCTTGCATTGTGAGTGCCCAGTAAATTGGTTGTAATTAATAATTGTCTCAGTACAAGTCTTTGTTCAGGAATAAGGGAGCTAGCTAAAGTAAGTTTGTGACTGCATTTTGTAGGAAAGATATGTTAGTTAATCAGTGTGTTTTATGAATGTAAAAATCTTTATAATTATTACTTTTAAAACCACCAGTAGTGCATTTGTTATCTCTTAACTCTGTTTAGATGACCTCTTAGTTTGTCATTCTTTAGGCGTAAAAACTCGAGTTGGCGTTCGTTTTCTTATTACTGTATATGCAGTATAATGACTGTGTAGTGCAGGACATTTAAACTGAAGGCAGTGAACCCCCGACATTAAAAGTAAAATGGTGTGTTTGTGTATGCATATACAGTTTCTAAGAGTGAGACTTCATGTCTTTGATCAAAATTTCAAAGGCTTCTGAAACTCTAGAAAATTAAGAACTGGTGACAGGTGTATTTTGTGATGGTGTTTACAAGTATGTTTTTCTTTTCCTTTCCTGTCTCCTCCCCTTTACCCTTAAGAGACCTGCACTAACAACTAAGTACATTTAGAGACCCCGTATGCAGTTAAGGTCTCCAGACAGTCACAGTTGTTTATATTAAAGTGCAGAAATATATCAGTAGCTACTTATTATTTCTCTAATCACTCAGGAGCCAGAATTAAAATGTTGATGGTGGCTTTAATTCATAGCAGGAAGGCCTTTGTGGTTACTGTAATAAATATTAAACAGAGCCTTCTCCAAAGCCATTGGTCACATGCTTTGTCCCACTAGTAATTAACTTATCAATGAGCTATGGTACACTCTGGTGACTTTTTCCTAAAAGATTTATACTTATAACAAACCAGGGCACGATAAATTTTTCTATGAAAAGTGCCTTTTTGACCCAGAGGAGACTAATGCAAATTCATAATGAAGTATGATGTATAGTGGTTGGCGAGTTTTAGCATCTCCTTTGAGATGGTGTACATTCCCCTCTCATCTGGTCTTATTTTTCTTTGGGTCATGTTGTATATTGTACATTTGACATGTGTATTCATATTGAATATAATGTAAGAAAGGCAAAAGGCTGTTTAGTGTTAGTCGAAAAGTATTTATTAGAGTGTGGATTTTGCTTTCAGAGGGCTTATGCTCACTCCCTATTGCATAACGTGTTTATACTATTAATATAAACAAGGAAAAAAGATGTTTAGGCCAGGCGCGGTGGCACACGCCTGTAATCTTAGAACTTCGGGAGGCCAAGACGGGTGGATCGTTTGAGGTTAGGAGTTTGAGACCAGCCCAGCCAACATAGTGAAACCTGTTTCTACAAAAAACAGAAAAACTAGCCAGCCGTGGTGGTGGGCACCCGTAATTCCAGCTACTCACGAGGCTGACACAGAGTATCGCTTGAACCTGGAGGCAGAGATCCCAGTGAGCCGAGATTGCGAGATTGCGCTGCTGCAGTCCAGCCTGGTCGACAGAGTGTGACTTGTCTTTAAAAAAAAAAAAAAAAAAAGTAAATGGACCATATGTGGTGAGTACTGTGTCAAGTTTGGGAGCCAAAATGTTTCTCTTCAATGTTCATGCAGCCTAACTTACTTTGCTTTAGAAAAGCTACAGTGTTAAGACAGTGAGTTGAATTCTTTCATTTTTTCTGAAGTTGGGAGTAATTTGACTGTGTATTTTATTTTCCAAAGAGAACTATACTCTTTTAAAACAGAAATTTGTTAATCTACAGGGTCTTCTCCCAGAGTGCCACCACTTTTGGTGCCATATAAAACCCTGGACTACTCAGTGACAGTTAACTTTAGTCTAGGACACTTTGGTAATGAATCTCTTCAAGTCAAGCCTGTTCCGGCTGTTTCAGCATCTTTTAGTCTGAAACCAGTCGAGGGAGAGCAAGTAACTCGGTTATGTGATTCATTAAAATAAAAACAAAATAGAATAGAAAAAAGTAGGATAGAGACATTAAAAGTGTATTCTCAGTATCAAATGATGTTTCCTGTGCCGAGTTTTTAGTGTCTCCTCGGACAACACAGTTTTAATTTTGAAAGAATGACAAATTGCAAGAATAGCAGACTTGCACATTTTAAAGATTTGCTGCCTTTGCCTTATATTTTTGTGGAAAAAATACATAATTTATTTTTTGAACTCTTTGAGAGTAGGTTAAATACACCATATAGCCCTTTAGCCCTTAATACTTGGTGTACTTTTTTTTTTTTTTGGAGATGGAGTTTTGCTCTTGTCACACAGGCCGGAGTACAATGGCGCAATCTCGGCTCACTGCAACCTCCACTTCTCAGGTTCAAGCGATTCTCCTGCCTCAGCCTCCTGAGTAGCTGGGATTACAGGCACCCACCACCATGCCTGGCTAATTTTTTTTGTATTTTTAGTAGAGACAGGGTTTCACCGTGTTGGCCAGGCTGGTCTCGAACTCCCGACCTCAGGTGATCCACCCACCTCGGCCTCCCAAAGTGCTGGGATTACAGGAGTGATCTACTGTGCCCAGCTCTTGGTGTATTTTCTAAGACTATTACCAAATTCAAAAAACTTAACAGGCAATGAAGTTTTGAACTTTTGAAGTTAAGAAGGAATCTGAAAGAAAAACAAAGTAGCTAGCCTTAATTATTATGTATTATCAAATTTTGCTAAAATAAGTTTATTGTCCTTAAGTTGATATTTTTAAAATAGAACTATTTAGATTTGCTTTATTTAAAAAATTCAAAGCATTGCCTGTATAATAAAGGAGTATATAACTTATATATTAGGTTTCAACAGTTAAGAAAAAAATGTAAGTACCTTGTATCACCACCCAGCTTGTACTTTTTTGTCTCTTATATCACGTATTCCCATTTCCACTCCTTCCCATTGTACCTGTGAAAGGAAATGACTGTCCTGAATTTTATATTTATTTTCCTTAATTTTCTTTATAATTTAACAACTTTAATATTATATTTGCCTGGTTTTGATATTTTTGTAAATGGAATGATACTTTTTGAACTTTGCCTCCCACTATATTTGCTCATCTGTTTTTGGAATAGCTTTATTGAGGTATAATTTACATATAATAAAAATTTACCCATTTTAAGTGTACAGTTTTGATGAGCTTTGATAAATGTATATCCAGTTGTGCAACCACCTGCACAGTCAACTTTGTTCTTGAGATTCATTTGTCCATGTTGATGCACGTAGCTGAATTCACTTTTGCTGTTGCATGGTATTCCATTGTATCAATATGCTACAGTTTATCCTTTCATTGTTGATGGACATTTGGGTAGTTTCCAGTTTGGGGCTTTTATGAACAGTGCTGCTATGAACATTTGGATTGCTGGATCATAGCATGTGTGCATGTTAAACTTTACTATGTGCATGTAAAACTGATTTCCTAAGTAGTTAATATCACCAGTAGTATATGATAACGACAGTACTTAATATTATCAGAGTTAAAAATTTTTACTGATGTGGAGCATGTGAAATGATATTTTATTGTGGTTTTAATTTGCATTTCCTGCATAACAATGCAATGGAACATCTTTTCGTATATTTATCAGCCATTCATTTGTTTTCTTTTGAAAAGTACCTGCTCTCTTTTTACTCGTGTTCTCAATTTTTTTTTGGCCTTTCAAAATTGATTCCTTGGAGTTATTTATATATTGTGTATATTAATCTTTTGTTATGCAAAATCTTTTTCCAGTTTGTGGATTCTCTTTTTGCTTGGTTTTATTTATTTTCTGATTATTAGAAGTTCTGATTTTTTAAATAGTGAAGTTTACCCTTTTAAGATGAATGCTTTATTGGCCAGATGTGGTGGCGCATATCTGTAATCCCAGCACTTGGGGAGGCTGAGGTGGGAGGATCGCTTTGAGCCCAAGGGTTTAAGATCAGCCTTGGCAACACAGCAAGCCTTCATCTCTGTGTGTGTTTTTTTTTTTTTTTTATGTCGTATGTGTCATGTTTTAAAAAGTTCTTCTCTAAGCTCATACAAATACTCTCTTATACCTTCTAAAAGTCTTAAACTTTACAGTTCACATTTAAATCCTTGAAATTGATTTTTAAAAAATGGTATGAAGTAGATATTAGATTCCCCCCATCAAGATAACCTATTATCCTAGCACTATTTGTTGAATAGTGTAGCCTTTCTCACTGATCTGTGATACTGGTTCTATCAGACCAGGTTTCCGGATAACTGAGGATCATTTTCAGGGCCGTCTCTTCAGTTTCGGTGTTCTGTTTGTCTCTGAGGCAGTACCACACTGCAGTACTGACAACTGTAGGACCAGTTTCTTCATTGTGTTCTGCTATAGGGGTGGTTTGGTCATTCTTTTAGATGCCATTAAAAACTATTTTGGGATTGCACTGGACACATAGTTCAATGTGAAAAGAATTGGCATCTTTACAGTGTTGGATTTTCTAATTTGAAAACATGGCATATCCGTTTATTTAGTTCTTCTTTAGCAATAAAAATCTTACATAAAAAAGTCTTTATAAGGTTTTTGCATCTTTTTTGTTAGATTTGTATCTGGGTACTTAATTTTTTTTTTTTCTATTGCAAGTGGTATTTTTATTTTTGTTAACTGAAGTATAATACGATACATGCATTTTTTCTGTATGGATGCTGGATTTTCAAGTTAAACTCTGGACCTAGATCAAAAAATAACATTAGCAGCTCCCTAGAAACCCTCCTCTTGTTTCTTTGCTGTTACTAACATCCCCAAGGGCTGCCACTGTCCTGACTTTTAAAATCATGAGTCAGTTTAGCCTATTTTGGCACCTTACATAAACAGAATCATACAGTATATGCCCTTCTGTATCTAGCTTCTTTGGCTCAGTGTTATTTTTGTGATCATCTAGTTGTAGTTCTAGATTGTTCATTGTTATTGCTGTAAGGTATTCAATTGCATAAATATACCAAAAGTGGTCATTTTAAAGAATTTTTAAAATTTCTGGTTTTTTAAATAGAGACAGGATCTTGCCATGTTGCCCAGACTGGTCTCAAACTGCTGGGCTCAGATAATCCTTCCACCTTGGTCTCCCAAAGTGCTGGAATTACAGAAGTGAACCACTGTGCCCAACCTACAAGTGGTCATTTTAAGTTGCATTCTCTTTTTCCTTGTAGCTTAGAAATGCTGTTGACTTTAGTATATACTTATAGACAGTAACTTTGCTAGATTCTCATTAATTCTGGTATCTTTTTTTGTCTTGGCTTTTCTTTATAGATTATAGATAATAATTTTGTTTGCTAATGATAGTTTTTTTCCCCCATTGGTGTTTATATCTTTCATTTCTTTTGATCAAGAAGAGAAGCAAGCATAGAATAATCAGATGCAAAAATCATGGGTTGTATATTTTATAAATAAATAGAAAGATTTTCTTTAGATTTCGGAAGTGAAATTGAGCTGGAATTTCTGCATGTTTTGTGTTTCTGTTTTGTTTTACACCCTGGGCTTCTGCTGCCTCTCAGTGCCTGTGTGGTTTAGACAGGGGAGTTAATTTGGGGAGGAGTGGAACAAGACGGGCCAACTACTTTGTCTTTGGCCTCCTGTTCATGTGTGTGCAATTGGAGGTGAATCTTTTTCTTGAGGTCTTGATAAGCTGTCACAGTTGGTTAATCTTTTCTTGGTTTATTAGTGCAGCTAGATAACCAAGAGACGGGGAGTGGTAACTTGTGTTCTAGCATATATGCTTGTTATTTAATGGAGTGAAAATGGATTTGGGGCATACTGAACTCAGGAGGGCACTCAGAAATATGTTCCACTGTCCTGAGTTTTCATCTATAAGAACTTGTGTGTGTATGGATCAATCAATTAACTGGAACTCCTCAGAAAACGGGGTGAAGTTTTGAAAGCAAGTTAAAGTTACATAAAGCATTGAATCACAAATTACTTTGTGATTTCTCAGAGGACGTCAATGGTAAAGGCGGTAAGGCTAACAGGTGGCACATGCCTGTAATCCCAGCTACTTGGGAGGCTGAGGCAGGAAAATCGCTTGGACCCAGGAGGCACAAGTTGTGGTGAGCCGAGATCGAGCCATTGCACTCCATCCAGCCTGGGCAACAAGAGGGAAACTCTGTCTCCAAAAAAAAAAAAAAAATATGTTAAGTCCTAACTAATTAAAAAGTCTGTCATAAAAAATGTTAACTACAGGAATTCTTGTTATGGGGAAAATGTGTAACACTTGAAATGCAAATAATCTTCTTTTATATCAAGCTAATTATGCAGCCATTAGTTCAAGCCCTGCCTTCTGCTGTCTGTTACGTATAGCTCTCCTGTGAGATCTCTTCCTGAAAACCCTTCACTGGTCTGGTAGGGGGAAGAGGGAATTCTCTCTTATCTCTGCTGCTGCCTCTTGAAAGAAGGAAACAATGACTGGAAAGACAAAATATGCTCTATCTATGGTTGATTTTTGACCCCTAATTAGGTTTCATCTGTAGGTTCAGTAACAGCATTTTCCTACCATATGTAAAATTAAACAGTAATGCTTTCTCCATAACTTAATTTTGCTCGAATCCCTTGTGGATCAGCAGCATCAGCACACCCTGGGAGCTCATTGGAAATGCAGAAGCTCAGGACCCACCCCGGATTTACAGAATCGAAAAATCTGCGTTTAACAGTGTTCCTGAAGCGTCTGTATACATATTGAAGTTTAAGAAGCATTTTGCTGATGTACCTTCAAAATAGTGTTCCAAAAGAAGAAGAAGAGGAAGAGGAGGAAGAAGAGGAAGAAGAAGGAGAAGGAGGATGACGAGGAGGAGGAGAAGGAGGAGGAGGAGAGGAAGGAGAGGAGAAGAAGGAGAAGAAGAAGGAGGAGGAGGAGGAGGAGGAGAAGGAGAAGAAACAACAGCATTGCTCTGGATGGTGATAGTAGCAGGACGTTAATTGATCTTTTTATGAAAAATATTCTACAATGGATTTTAACTCTGTTTTCTGTTCTAGTGTTATATTTAATTGTCCTAGGGAGGACTTTCTCTGATACTAGTTTCCATGAGGAAACTGAAAGAAATACCTTACTGTTGAGAGAGTAAAGGAGAAATATATACAGTTGTTAGAACAGTGATAGGCATAGTACATATTCAGTCATGTTGTTTGTTATTATTATTACCACCACCATCGCTGCTACTACTACTGTAACCAAACTAAAGCACAGGTAGACTAAGAAAATGCCTACTGTATAAGTAATAAATGTAGCAAATGCTTTATAATGAGCAGTTTTCACCATGAATACAGATAGCATACCAACGCACCAGATAATTCATCCAGACTTTTCAACTCCTCTCTGAAACAAAAAACTGTAACAAAAATATTTAGAAATGTAGTGTACGGAGCGTGTTTTTTCCCAGTGAACATACTCAAGATCATTGTTATAGTCAGGACTTCTTTGTTTAACAGAGATCATTGCAGCCTTACCAGGAGATCTCTGGTAATACCAACTGTGAGCATGGTTACATGTGTTAGTTACAACTGGCAATCCAGAAACCTGGGCTCTGCCCCTGTCTGCCGGTGTCTAGCTCTGCTTACTTGGGTATGTTACATATATATGAAGTGAGATTTGTTTCATGCGCGTCCGTGTGAAGAGACCACCAAACAGGCTTTGTGTGAGCAACAAGCCTGTTTATTTCACCTGGGTGCAGGCGGGCTGAGTCCGAAAAGAGAGCGAAGGGAGATAGGGGTGGGGCCGTTTTATAAGATTTGGATAGGTAAAGGAAAATTACAGTCAAACGGGGTTGTTTTCTGGTGGGCAGGGGTTGGGGGGTGGTCACAAGGTGCTCAGTAGGGGAGCTTTTGAGCCAGGATGAGCCAGGAAAAGGAATTTCACAAGGTAATGTCATCAGTTAAGGCAGGAACAGGCCATTTTAACTTCTTTTGTGGTGGAATGTCATCTGTTAAGGCAGGAACCGGCCATCTGGATGTGTACCTGTAGGTCACAGGGGATATGATGGCTTAGCTTTGGCTCAGAGGCCTGACAATTTGACTTGATAATTGATGGTATTCTCTAATCCTCTGAGTGTATGTAGCATTCCAATACAGCCATGATGAGACTTCATTTCTGTGTTAAGATGTTACTGGAAAGGGGTCCTGATCCGGAACCCAAACGAGAGTTCTTGGATCTCACACAAGAAAGAATTTGGGCAAGTCCGTAAAATGAAGGCAAATTTATTAAGAAAGTAAAAGAGGCTGGGCGTGGTAGCTCACGCCTGTAATCCCAGGACTTTGGGATGCCAGGCCGAGGCAGGCAGATTACTTGAGGTCAGGAGTTCAAGACCAGCCTGGCCAACATGGTGAAACCCTGTCGCTACTAAAAATACAAAAATTAGCCTGGCATGTTAGTGCACACCTATAGTCCCAGTGACTGAGGAGGCTGAGGCAGGAGAATTGCCTGAACCTGGGAGATGGAGGTTGCAGTGAGCTGAGATCGTACCACTGTACTCCAGCCTGGGTGACAGTGTGAGACCCTGTCTCAAAAGAAAGTAATGGAATAAAGAGAATGGCTACCCCCTAGGCAGAGCAGCCCCAGGGCTGCTGGTTCCCCATTTTTATGGTTATTTCTTGATTATATGTTAAACAAGGGGTGGATCATTCATGAGTTTTCCCACAAAGGGACAATTCCCAGAACTGAGGGTTCCTCCCTTTTTAGACCACATAAACTATCATGGTGGGTGAGAGTTTCTTTTAACATGCTACTGCATTATAATTAGCATATAATGAGCAGTGAAGATGACCAGGGGTCACTTTCCTTGCCATCTTGGTTTTGGTAGGTTTTAGCCAGCTTCTTCACCTCATGCTGTTTTATCAGCAAGGTATGTGTGATCTGTACCTTGTGCCGACCTCCTACCTCCTCCTGTGACTTAGAATGCCTAACCTCCTGGGAATGCAGACCAGTAGGTCTCAAGTCTTATTTTACCCAGCCCTTGGCTACATTCAAGAAGGAATCACTCTGGTTCTAACGCCTCCGCCTCCGACAAAATGGTTAGATTCTCAGACTCTAAAGCAAAGAAGACTATATTCAGTGACAGCAAGACTGTTGAAGAAGAATAAACTCGAATGGCCTGGAGGAGCTATTATAAATAAAAACAAAGTATAACTTATAATTCTCTGTTGTGTTACAATGAAGTATATCATCACTGCTTTGTTGACTGTTGGATTTCAGATGTGGCCCTGAAACATCTGTTACTGAGATATGCAACAGAATGTCTTATATATTCCTTGCAGGCACTGTTGTTTATAGAGGTCTTCTGTTGTTTTAGTGTTCTTAACATGTAACAGATGCACAGGGAAAGGGGGAGGAAAGAGGATCCGGAAAGCCCCGTAAAGCACCTTAGAGTTTTTCTAAGATTTAAATTTGTTTCTTTTTATACTTTTACTCAATTGGAGAAAATAATGGAGGTCTTAAAGAAGGAATTTGTGCCAATTTGCTTACATAACTATTGCATATGATGAATTCAGTGACTCATCTCTTTACCATCATGGGGTTTTTGATATGCAAGGCTAGAAAATTTCATGAGATTGGTTGGCTACATTGAACTGGCTTTGTAGAACAAATACATAAAAATTAATCCATTCCGTATATAACAACACGACTTTTTTGTTGCTGGGTGAAAAAAAAAAAAAAAAAAAAACAATCACTCTAAGGGAGTGAAATTTTAAAGACTTTCAGTTCCAAGTTGATGATTTAAGGAAATCTCCCATGTAAGAGAAGAAAATGGAGGAAAGAGATTTGTAAGTACCATGTTGAATCCATTATAGTTCAGAAAACGAAATACTAGATTCTGACATTTCAGTGAGATTTAGTTGTCAACTTTCTAGAAGGCTATTTAGAAGTTAATGCTTTTTTATTCTTTTTTTTTTTTTTGAGACGGAGTCTCACTCTGTCGCCCAGGCTGGAGTGCAGTGGCTGGATCTCAGCTCACTGCAAGCTCTGCCTCCCGGGTTTGCGCCATTCTCCTGCCTCAGCCTCCGGAGTAGCTGGGACTACAGGCGCCCACCACCTCGCCTGGCTAGTTTTTTGTATTTTTTTTTTTTTTAGTAGAGACGGGGTTTCACCGTGTTAGCCAGGATGGTCTTGATCTGCTGACCTCCTGATCCGCCCGTCTCAGCCTCCCAAAGTGTTGGGATTACAGGCTTGACCCACTGGGCCCGGCCGTTTTTTTATTCTTTATATGAAGTTTGTTTTAGATCAAGTCATAAGCATATGTTTCCAGGCTGCCACAATATAATAAGCCCAATTCTTCATTAGATGAGAAGTTAGACTGGGGAATTGGAGAGGGTAGATGGTGTCCCCGTCTTTCAAGACTGTTCCATCTTCATGAAGCGCTTCATGATTTCTTCTGCCAGGAGCAATGTCTCCACCCTCCAAACTCCAGGCATGTTTCATACCTTTCTTATTACATTGGTCATGTTTTGTGTATACTTGTTTCATTACCATTCTTTTTTCCTTCCTTCATTCGGCAGGTCTTTGTTGTCTTTGTTGAGCACTTACGTGTCAGACACTATGCTTTCTAATTGGGTTGTAATAAATCATGTATTAAATGTAGCAATTGCCACATTTAATAGCAGTCTAAAGGCCAGGCGTGGTGACTCATGCCTGTAATTCCAGCACTTTGGGAGGCCGAGGTGAGAAGATCACTTGAGGCCAGGAGTTCGAGACCAGCCTGGGCAACATAGTGAGTCCCCATCTCTACAAAAAAAGTTTTAAAAATTAAGTAATTAGGGTGGGGCACAGTGGCTCATGCCTGCAATCCCAGCACTTTGGGAGGCCGAGGCAGGCAGATCACCTGAGGTCAGGAGTTTGAGACCAGCCTGGCCAAATTGTGAAACCCCATCTCTACTAAAAATACAAAACTCAACTGGGCTTGGTGGCATGCGCCTGTAGTCCCAGCTACTTGAGAGACTGAGGCAGGAGAATTGCTTGAGCCTAGGAGGTGGAGGTTGCAGTGAGCGGAGATCGTGCCACTGCACTCCAGCCTGGTCGACAGAGTGAGACTCCATCTCAAACAAACAAACAAGTAAAACCAAAAAAAAAAAAGGAAAGAAATTAACTGGGCAGGGTGTCTTGCACCTGTGGTCCCAGTCTAGGTTCTTGTACATTCGTATATTGCACAGTAATAGTTGGATGAATAGTGATGCTTGAGATGCAGATTCCCATCTATAGAATGCTAAATTTCACTTAGCAAAGACCTCAAATAAATCACTGCACTGCTGTATTTTAAAAGCAACTTTGCTTCCCATTACTACATGAAGAGACTTCTGTAAAGACGACACAATTTGATTTACTGTGTCTTCAGGACTGTGGAGGAAGTTATTGCAAGTTTTACTCAGACAGTTACAAAAAGAAACATATGTAAGGTCGAAGGACTAAAACAATTGGAGATCACTGCCGAGATCAGCGCAACCTCAGGAGTTTAATCTATATTGAGGGTGTGCTTCCTCTTGAATTTCGGACTCACTAGCAATAACAAATACTGGAATTACCAGAGACTTCCAATGGTCTGTTGGTTGCTGTTCTCCACTTGAAAGGGTTGGTTGGTTACTCCCGACTCCAGACTTCCTTTCCATTTATGTATGTATGTATGTATGTATGTATGTATGTATGTATGTACGTATGTAGACAGGGTCTCCCTCTGTCACCCAGGCTAGAGTGCAGTGACTGTGGTTGAGCTCACTGCAGCCTCAACTTCCCCAGACTCAGGTGATCCTTTCACATCAGCCTCCCGAGTAGCTGAGACTACAGGCACACACCACCACACCAACCTATTTTTTGTATTTTTTGTAGAGATGGGATTTTGCCATGTTGCCCAGGCTAGTCTGGACCTTCTGGGCTCAAGGGATCCCCGTACCTCAGCCTCCCAAAGTGCTGGGATTATAGATGTGAGCCACTGTGCCCAACCTCCTTTTCCTTTTGCCCTAACAAACATTCTCGTTGTTGCTACTCATTTTTTTTCTCCCAAGGGAATGCAAACACACTTAAATGTAACACATAAATCTGCTTTATCATTCATTACATTTTTAAAAAATGTTTGTATTATTTGTTAATATTGTGAATACAGTTTGTTGCATTACTGACTTTCATGATGTTTGTTAACTTCTCTGAACCTCATGTATGACCTAGGGCAATAATAGCCACATTATAGGATTACTGTGATTAAATGAAACAATATGTGTAAAATGCTTGGCACCAGCCTGGCACATAATACCTGCAAACTCTCTCTGCCTCCATTTTCTTCTTATAACGTTTGCTTGGGACTGTGAAACATACAATGGGGCGCTTGTGCACACGTGTGGGTCGGTGCCACAAGAGAGATCTTATTAAACTTAAGTTAGGGGCAATGGGCCAGGTGCAATGGCTTATCCCTGTAATCCCAGCACTTTGGGAGGCCAAGGTCGGCGAATCACTTGAGGTCAGGAGTTCAAGACCAGCCTGGCTAACATGGCGAAACCTTGTCTTTACTAAAAATACAAAAAATTAG
Organism: Macaca thibetana thibetana; assembly: GCF_024542745.1. Lineage (NCBI taxonomy): Eukaryota > Metazoa > Chordata > Mammalia > Primates > Cercopithecidae > Macaca > Macaca thibetana. Next base: position 17,977,707 of record NC_065581.1, on the reverse strand, counting down.
CCAGGCCGGGCGCGGTGGCTCAAGCCTGTAATCCCAGCACTTTGGGAGGCCGAGACGGGCGGATCACAAGGTCAGGAGATTGAGACCATCCTGGCTAACACGGCAAAACCCCGTCTCTACTAAAAACACAAAAAATTAGCCGGGCGAGGTGGCGGCGCCTGTGGTCCCAGCTACTCGGGAGGCTGAGGCAGGAGAATGGCGGGAACCCGGGAGGCGGAGCTTGCAGTGAGCTGAGATCTGGCCACTGCACTCCAGCCTGGGCGACAGAGCGAGACTCCGTCTCAAAAAAAAAAAAAAAAAAAAAAAAAAAAAATTAGCCGGGTGTGGTGGCGCATATGTGTAATCCCAGCTACTCGGGAGGCTGAGGTGGGAGGATCACTTGAATCCGGGAGGTGGAGGTTGCGGTGAACCAAGATCCCATCATTGCACTCCCAGCTTGGGTGAAAGAGTAAGACTGTCTCAAAAAATAAAAATAAAAATAAAGTTAGGGGCAATGAAGAGAGGCTCAGCCCTCTCCCTGGATGAATTGTTCTGATAGTGTCAAATTAACATGGACTTTGACATAAGGAATATGAAGGTACTTTTAATCATTCATATGTGTTTGAGTTGGTGGTCAGTGTGGGCTTTTTTCTCATTAGCAGAAATGTCCATCTTTTCGTTAAGAAAAAAAACCTCTGTGCACAGTCAGCGTAAGATGAAAGGAGCTATAGTTTAAAGAGAGGAAATACGGCTTTAAGCTCTCTTTAAAAGCCAATCAAACCTTCAGATTTTATCTTAACTCAAGAATCTGGTTGGAAATGAATAATTTATCTTTTTAAGAGCTTCATTTGTACTAATCAATGTAGTATACATCAGCTTTTGAAGTTTGAAAGTAACTAGCTTTTTGTTATATACTTGTAAAAATTGAAGTGGATAAACATTTTTGTTTACAGGGTACAGTTTTATGAGACTGTCAAGGGTAGTTCTTCCTTTTCAGATATGGAGAGAGAGCTACATTTTGAGAGAATTAAAATTCCCCCTCCTTTTTATGGGAAATTGGTGCTTAGAGCTTCATGAATCTGTTGGGGCAGTGGTTTTCAACACTGGCTACATGTTAGAGTCACTTGGTTGCTTGTAGAAAAATACTTTGTGCAGTCCCAGCCCCAGAGCTGAGCTTCTGATCACTTGGCACAGACAGGAGAGTGCAGGATGTGTCATTGTTCTCTGAACTGAGCCACTCCAACAGGTGGGGGCCAGGTAGGGACCATAGTGAGGACCCAGCTGCCTGCTGAGCTGAGCCAGGCCTCTATGGTGCTGAATTTCCCTCTCTGACCCCATGGGGGCTCAGCAGAAATGGCTCAGGGATTGAGCCTTAAACTGACTATCCTTAGTAGGAATTATTCTTTGCCAAGGACAGTGTTTCTTCCAAGTCTGATTGTGACATTTATTCAGGACAGCTATAGAAAGCACAGATAAGAAAAGAAGAAAATATTTCCAATCCCACTCACGAGAGAGAGAAAGAAGCATTTTGGCCTTTTAGTACTCCTCCCCCTCCCCAGGTAAATGGTGAAAATAACACAACTAGCCAAAAATAAGCTTTTGTTATTAAATATTTAGTTTGGGCCAACAAGTGAAGTTGCTGTTGCCCTTAGAGTGGTGGGAAGCCGGGAGCACAGGTGTAAAGGAACTTGCTTCAGGTATTGCAGTAATAAGTCAATACAGGATCTGCCTCACTGCTAGGTAAGGGCCCTTGTGAAACTGATATGTTTGGTTATTACTAATGAAAATTGAGTCACTTTTTTTTTTTTTTTTTTGAGATGAAGTCTCGCTCTGTTGCCCAGGCTGGAGTGCAGTGGTGCAGTCTTGGCTCACTGCAAGCTCCGCCTCCCGGGTTCACGCCATTCTCCTGCCTCAGCCTCCTGAGTAGCTGGGACTACAGGCACCCACCACCACGCCCAGCTAATTTTTTGTATTTTTAGTAGAGATGGGGTTTCACCGTGTTAGCCAGGATGGTCTTGATCTCCTGACCTCGTGATCTGCCTGCCTCGGCCTCCCAAAGTGCTGGGATTACAGGCATGAGCCACTGCGCCTGGCCTGAAAATTGAGTCACATTTTATATTAGATGGTGGCCATATTTATGACAAACAGCACAAGAGTATTATTTTTAAACGTCTTTTTTTTTTTTTTGGAGACAGGGTGTTGCTTGCTTGCCCAGGTTGGAGTCAGTGGCACAGTCATGGCTCACCACAGCCTCTACCTCCTGGGCTCAAGCGATCCTCCCACCTCAGCCTCCCAAGTAGCTGAGACCACAGGGATGTGCCACCATGCCCTGCTAATTTTTAATGTTTTTGTAGAGACAGGGTTTCCCTATGTTGCCCAGTCTGGTCTCGAATTTCTGGGCTCAAGTGATACTCCTGCCTCAGTCTCCCAAAGTTTTGGGATTACAGGCATGACCCATGGTGCCTGGCCTTGGGTGTCTTTTTGTTATGATATTATTGGGGATTCTGTGTTTATGATTTTAGAATACTACCTGCTGGAATATTTCATTTGGCTTTTTAGCTTTGGGAGCATGTAGCGTAGGGAGAATTGAAAGTTCCTCATTAGGAATGGGATGGTGTTCAGCCGCTCTTGTCTGCACTTAAGCAACTGGTGTAGGTTTCTTTCTTGCCTACCTGCAAGTGCATGCTGCAAGTCTAGGCCCTCTGCTCTGACCTCACAAAGGTCACTTCAGAATTTGAAGAAGGCCAATGTCCTCTGGCCATTAGACAATAGTGTGAGAGATGGAAAGATGGTGCCTTTTGTAATTACGAAGAAACTGTGTCCTGGATTTTATAAAAATGCTTGTCTTCTTTTTATTCTTTTCAACTTAAATGTTTACTTTTTCCCATTCTTCAAAAAAAAAAAAAAAAAAAAAGTTGACCCTAATGACACAATTTAGATTGAATTGAGTTATAAAAGGCAGCTCTCTTTATTTGTAAGAGAAAATATAACTCGAAATCCTATGTTTCCATAGTTACATTGCATTATAATAGATAAAAGCAGGACTAAGGGATATGTTTGAAAGGCACTCTAGGAGCTGGCTGAGATAAATGTGATTATTAAGCCACTGTGCCAGGCTTTGGTGGGGAGCTAGGCAGGCAGGTCCAACTAGTTGAAATTTCCCATTAGAAGAAAGGCACTTCTAATGCTTTGTGTTGAAGGTAAAAGTGAACCACAGAAACACACTATTGCTTCTGCATTGGAAGTTTATATTTCACTCACACTTAGAATCAGAACTTGTTAAAGTAGTTGCTTTCGGAACTGTACACAATATTTTTCCCCCACGTCAGGAAATCAGTACACTTAAAATCTAAACTGTTGGTTTGATCATTCTGATTTCTACTCCTCCTTATGTCCCATTTAGTTAATTATTTTCTTTATTCAAAGAATACTGGAAGGCCAAAAGATTGTGGCCCACAGCTGTACTCCCAGCACTTTGGGAGGCCAAGGCAGAAGATCACTTGAGTCCAGGAGTTTGAGACCAGCCTGGACTAGTGAGACCTCATCTCTACCAAAAAAAAAAAAAAAAAAAAAAATTAGCTGGGTGTGGTGGTGTGTGTCAGCTACTTGGGAGGCTGAGGCAGGAGTATCACTTGAGCTCAGGAGGTTGAGGCTACAGTGAGCTGTGATCAGGCCACTGCACTCCAGCCTGGATGACAGAGTGAGACCCTGTGTCGAAAAGAAAAAACAAAAAGAATACTGGAGACTTTAGACCGAATATGTATTTCACTTGGTCTAAACAACTTGGTTCGAGTAAAAGTAGTTAAATAAGTGTCCTTAAATTGCGTTAGTTGTTTTTAAAAAATGAACATTAGGCTGGGTGCAGTGGCTCACACCTGTAATCCCAGCACTTTGGAGGCTGAGGTGGGCAGATCCCTTGAGCTCAGGAGTTCGAGGCCAGCCTGGGCAACATGGTGAAACCCTGTGTCCACTAAAATTACAAAATTAGCCGGGCACGGTGGTGCATGTCTGTAGTCCCAACTACTCGGGAGGCTGAGGTGAGAGGATCGATCACTTGAACCTGGGAGGTGGAAGTTGCCGTGAGCAGAGATGACGCCACTGTACTCCAGCCTGGGTGACAGAGTGAGACCCGGTCTCAAAAAAGAAGATCCATTTTTAAAAATATGCTTTTTTGATTATTTGAAATATGAAAACCAAAGTGGGGAGAGGGGGAAGGAAGTAATATATGATGGAAAATATGCAGCAATGTTTTCTGTTTGAAGGGTTTATTGTTGGTTTTTGGAAATGGTGTCTCACTCTGTCACCCAGGCTGGAGTGCAGTGGTGTGATCATGGCTCCTTGAAGCCTCAAACTCCTAGGCTCAAGCGATCCTCCCACCTTAGCCTCCTGAGTAGCTGGGATTACAGATCTGTGCCACCATGCCTGGACTTTTTTGGTGAAGATGAGATCTCTCTATTTTGCCCAGGCTGGTTTCAAACCCCTGGCCTCAAGTGATCCTCCTGCCTTGTCCTCCCAAAGTGCTGGGATGACAGGCGTGAGCCACCACACCCAGCCTATTGTTTTTAGCCATAAAGCCAGACGGTCTATGTGAGGCTGTCCAAATTGTGTGTTTTTTTTTCTTTCTAAATTTAATCTGGAAAAAAGAGGGCAGAATCAAGATTTGGTATAAAAACTTCAAATCGTGATTAAAAGTCTCTACCGTAGAGTTGTTGCAAATAAGAGGATATCAACTGGTGTTTATTACCTTCCACCCACACCTTATTGAAACAGTGTAAATGTACAACTCTTTCAGCTGGCAAATGATGCTTGTTTGTGTGGCTCTCAATGAAGTTGGGAGATGAGTTTATGTTGCTTTCTCGGGATGGACTGAAAGCTTCATAGACTCTTCCTTTTAGACTGCATCACAGTTCCTCCTGCTGTGCCCTTATATGTGATATATGAGAGCAATACTAAAGACATTTATTGAACTTGAAGCAGGATTTTTGGCAGGCTATTCGTGAGGTTTTACTATTCTTGAAATTATTGATCTCACTGATTATCCTTTCCTTAAAAATCTGCTTTACAGGAGAATAGTTATTCTAATTCACAAGAAAGCTGAAAGTGCTTTCTGTTGTTTTTATTTTTATTTTTTACCCACAGGGACAGGATACCATTTATTATCTATGTCATCAAATTAAGAGGGCATGTTAATAAGATAAAATGTCAAAGTAAAAAAGGAAGTTGGAAAACCTGACTTAATTTTTTTTTTTTTTTTTTGAGATGGAGTCTTGCTGTGTCGCCCACGCTGGAGCACAGTGGCATGATCTCGGCTCACTGCAACCTCCGCCTCCCAGGTTCAGGTGATTCTCCTGCCTCAGCCTTCTGAGGCTTATTACAGATACCTGCCACCACGCCCTGCTAATTTTTGTATTTTTAGCAGAGATGGTGTTTCACCATGTTGGCCAGGCTGATCTTGAACTCATGGCCTCAAGTGATCCACCCACCTTGGCCTCCCAAAGTGCTGGGATTACAGGCGTGAGCTACTGTAGCCGGCTATCTGATAAAATTTTAAGAAAAGTAAAACATTTCTTCTATTCTCTTATTTTTGTAAGTAATTCCAGGAAGTATCTGCTCTGAGTCAAAACCAAAACTCTTCATCTTTTTCATGTAAAATATATTATAAACATGGTTTTCTTTTCAGAGCAGTGGCCTAATTAATATAGTTTCATTCCCTCTTTCAACTTCCTTTCGTTTTTTTGAAAAAGGCCTCTCTGGCCAGTCCTCATTGGTGTACCCATATTGTGCTAATATTACCAGGGTTTCCTACTGGAGGTTGTTTTCAGGAGTCCTCCTTCTCTTAATTGTAAGTAATTGTGTATGTGTATGTACAGGAAAAACAGCCGTAATAAACGAGATTTTTTTTTTTTTACGGAATCAAATAAAATGACAATCCATGAGTAAAACTCTTAATTATGTCACATTACTTCATAGTAAGGAGGGCGACTAAATTGTGTGTGGGGAAAGCCTTCGTGAGAAAAGGTAAATTCTGTATTATATTTTCTAGTTGTTAAAGGTAGGGATAGCTTCATTAATTTGATCTCTGCATATGGATTCTGATATTATTAAATTGCTATTATTAATACAGGTGAATGGTCACTTTAAAAAGTAACAGACAGGCCTGACTGTGTCCAGTCCCTTCAGCTATTCAGAGGGCTGAGGCTGGAGGATCCCTCGAGGCAAGGAGTTAGAGGCCACAGTGCACTACGATTGTGCCTGTGTGTAGCCACTGCACTCCAGTCTTGGCAACATAATAAAACCCCATATTAAAAAAAAAAAAAATCTGTAATTAGAAAAAAACCCTCCAACTTTAAAACAGAATAAACAAAGCAATTTTTGCAACCCAAAGCCAAAAAATATTTCATTGCACAGCTTTTGTTTAAAAGGAGGATAGCGCCTGAGCAAAGTCGTGAATTCTGTGTTTTGACCTTGGTCCAGTCAGTACCTCTAGCCATCCTGTGGGTCATTTTTCCCTAAAATAGGCTGCTGTTACCCTCCAGGTACCTCTCCATCTGTACATGCCCTCCCCTTCTTGTAACAAAATAGAAAAAGGTTAGATGATGGGCTATTTGTCCTCTTTTTTAGCAGCCATTGCACTTTAACTGGAACTCTTTTATTTGAAGTGTTACCTTCCCTTTAAGACTGATCTGTTATAATGAACATTTATTGATTGATTGTTCTTGTGCCAGGTTTGTAAGTCTTGTAGGGTAGGGGAAAGTGTTTTATGAAATCCAGGCCATAAATCTCAGAGAGTTTAAGTAATTTACAGAAGTCACATAGCTCAGACACAGAGGTGCTAGGATTTGAATCCAGGTCCTCTTCTGACATTTAAACCTTGAGTCTTTCCTCTGAGCTACTTTGCCTTTGATGTCTGGTTGAGAGTTGAAAGGTCGCGCTTTGAAGGATACATCTGTAATACACAGCGTGGTTGGTAGTCTGTGCTTGGATTTGGGAGTAGCATGCTTACCTAACTCTGACTCTATTGTCTGCCCTTTTGATGGTCCCATGTCATGTTTTATAGGTACAGATTTCTTGTTTTCTGGCACATACGTTACATTTCAGTGATGTTTCCAAACCTTAACCACCTCTCACTTTCTATCTTTTGAGTAGGATCTTCAGTATTCCTAATCATGTTATTGATAATAACAATAGCTAATACTTATATAGATGAGAAATTATTTTAAGTGCTTTATATAATCATTTAATCCTTACAAAGCCCGATTAAGCCCATTGCCTTAATGAGGAAACCAAGGCCCAGTGGGATTAAGTGATTTGCTCAAGTCACCTCGCTAGTAAATAGTGAAACTGGTATTCAGGCCCAGGCATTCTGGCTCCAGTCTGCAGGTAAACCACTCCTCTGCAGTGCCCTTCGTGTGCCTGGTATGCTGTGTCTACTTCTACTCAGGAGGTTTCTAACAAAGAAAGATGCAGTTGGAATGCACTCTTTATTGGTTAAGAGGAAAGATTGCCAACCAGTACATCTTTTATAGGTGCTGTAAAATCATATTATACTTGCACTTTCTTGGCTTTCCTTTGTTCCCATCACTTGACAACTCTTAAATTCATGTTCTCCAGCCATTCTTGTCATTCTTAATAGAAGAGAAACTGGGGCCCTGGAAGGTTCAAGGACATGGCCAAGGTCACAGGGCCTTTCTTTTCTTGTGAAGAAACAATGATACACTTTAGATATTCTTATCTTACTGTGAATTAATTTTGTTTTTTCTAATTAAGCTTTTTGGGTGACCTTGAGCAAATGAAAAGCTTGACTTTTTCCTCTGCTTTATTCTATTGTGATTTCCTTGGGGTTGGCAAAGATTTGGAAAGGGATGTATTCCAGAACTGGAAAAATAATTTGGCCAAATTAAGCAAAGTCTCTATGGGATGTTGGTGCCACTTACCCAGTTTTTTCGTTTTTTTTTTTTCTTTCCTTTCTCACAGACTTCCTCCTTGCTTCAGCCCTCTCTCTGCTGTCTGAGTTAAGGCCTCTGGCCTGCATACAAGCTGCACGAGCTTCCATTAGCTTCTCTGGAATCTGTGCAGTAGTGCTCTGCTGTGGTGGGGTGGAGAAGACAAATACAAGGGTGTTGAGGTGACAGTTCCGGTGTGTCAGATTGGTGGGTCAGGGAACTGTTTGCTCAGTGCCAGAATGTTGGAAAACAAAAGCGAGTTTCTAAGTAACCCCAAAATAGATTCACAGACAGAATCAAGAAGCTAATGCAGATGTTCCTTATTTTTTAAAAAGAAGATCTAAAAACCTTATGCAACTATGCAGAATTTTAAAAATGGATTTCATAAGGTCGCAACGTTACTAAATGACTTGTTTATTCAGCCAGCAATGTTTTAGTCTGGCTGACTCTTGGTGTTTAATTGCATTTGTTCTATGAAGCATTTTGTGATGTTGTTCACCCATGTACAAGGCATTCAGGCATACAATACAGTATTTATGCAATATTTAGGTGATTTTCAAAATATAAGCCTAGTGTCAAGTATGGATGTAAAATTTTAGACAGTAGGTCTACCATAACCCATTGGGGAGGGGAAAAGTTATGTGTGTGTATCTCTGTGTGTCTAGCATGTGTCGGTGGTTCTCAAACTTCGACATACATCGGAGTCACCTTGAGGGCTTATTAAAACACAAATTGCTATGTCTTCCCCTAGAGTTTCTTATTCAGTACGTCTGCAGTGGGGCTCAAGCATTTGCTTTTCCAATGAGTTTCCAGGTGATGCTGATGCTGTTAGTCTGGTCACTGTAGTTTGGGAACCATTGTGGGGAACAGAAGCATAGAAACAAGTCTAGAAGGAAAATTTACCATTATTGCTTCACAATAGTTATCTTGTCCATGGATAATGGGATTACTGGGGCTCTTTATTTTTCTTTTATACTTTCTACATTTTTTTTCCTATTATCATCAGAAGAAATAGCATTTAAAAGTTTTTTGAGGCTGTAGTACCTACGCTGTCATGAACACACAGTTTTTACTGTCTTCCATTGTTCAGTCTTACAATATTGTCATTTATGACAACAGAGCTTCATGGAACCAGGTGAGGTGGTACATACCTGGAGTCCCGCCTACCAGGGAGGCTGAGGTAGGAAGATCACTTGAGTCCGGGAGTTTGGGACCAGCCTAGGCAACATAGCAGGATCCTATTTCTAAAAAAAAGTTTAAAAATAAGTAAGAACAAAGCATCAAGAATGCAATATTTTGTGTCCCTGCTTTTTATTTTGCCTTCCTAAGATGTGAACTTTTAGGGTACATTTGTCACTTCTTATTTTAGTACATGGTGCTAAACACATGGTAAGTGTTCAGTAGGTCCTCAATAGCCCCGTTAGTTAGAATTGATTTTTTTACGCCACATCACTTCTCTTAAGACTTCATGGAATACTATTTCATGAGTGCAAATTGTATTTGATAGCCATTTGAAAGAGGAAGATCTTATCAAAATCTGAAAGAACAGTAAAGAATTTGTGTAAGGTAGCAAAATAAGACAAGGCTAAAATGATAATCCAGCTCTTGTGACCTTAGAATAAACTGGTCAACCAACAACAAAACTGTGGCATTAGAAACAGCACTTTATTATGTGAAAGCTCTCACAGTTTGGCCTTCAACATTTTAGGAATAATAAGTGTGTAACATCACACATGAAAAACAAAGCCTTAAGAATGTGGTGTTTTCCCATGAAAGAACAGCAAGGATATTATGCATATATGTGTGTTTCATTGATATTTTAGGAAGGCCCTTTGTTAATCGAAAATGAACCTGCTGGATATTGATTAGTGGAGAAAACACTTAAAATCCACAGAATAATTTTTAAGCCCGAGTCTATCAAATTCTAGGCAAGTTCCTTAACCCCTTGGGTAAACCCTGTTCTGTAAATGGGAACATTGGTTCTGTAAACACTTTGGATTATCACAATGATCAAGTGAACTAATGCTTGAGAAAGCCTGTTAGAAGCGTGTTAAAACCCTCTGAACTCCGGGGCAGTGATAGTAAGATGACCACTGTCCCTTTTCTTTTCCCAGCCCTGTAGTCTATTGTGGAAACTTACTTAACTCCCTGGATTTTCTGTCCCAGGGAAGGTTACAGCAAAGTTTGGCAAATCCAGGTTCTTCTAGTCTACCTTCCATCCTGCCCAGCTAATTTGGCAGTACCACTCAGCCTTTGTATGAACTGTGAGGTCAGGCAACTTTAGCAAATGCAAGATAGCTTCTGAACGGTGTTTTTCCTGATAACGTAAGTTCCTTTCCTATTACCCTGTTTCCAGGAAATTAAAATAATTACTGTCTCTATGGAAATGCATGAATCCGTTATTTTAAAACATGATTTATCACCTGAGGAATTTGTTACTTCTTGTTCACTGCCTGTATTAGGAAGCTGAGGAATTAGGCATTTGTGAACTGTCCCTTATACATTCTCATGGTGCTAAGCTGATACTTCTTTCATTTCCTTCCTAAATAAATACTCCCAAATGGTTTAATGTATATTGATGAAAGTTTCAAAATAAATTGTGCTTTTTTTTTTTTTTCCAGGAAAGAGGTAATTTTGTTCTCCTTTCTAGTTTCCGTAGCACTTGGCCAAGTTTTGTCACCTGTTAAGTCCTTTTATCCTTCAGAGAGCAAAAGGATAGTACACTTCACAAATGTTATATTTTTAAGCATTGCAGGCAGATTGTAGCCCCATTTTTAGTCCTGTTTGTTTGACTTAAGGTTCGGTGAGTCTTGTGTAACAGTTGCCCTTCTTGTCAGCTGTCTCTCAACTGTCCCATTGACTGTTGTCTGGTTGTGGGCTTAGTGCCATCATGAAGGCTGGCTAATGTATTTGCCTGTAGTGCCTCATGCCTGCTAGAGGAGGAGGTCGACAAGGTAAAACTAGGCCAGGTGTAGTGGCTTATGCCCATAACCCCAACACTTTGGGAGGCTGAGGCAGGAGAATCACTTGAGGTCAGGTTTGAGATCAGCCTGGGCAACATAGTGAGACCTTGTCTTTCCCCACCCTGCAAAAATAGTCGAGAGTGGTGCACACACCTGTAGTCCTAGGTGCTTGGGAGACTGAGGCTAGAGCATCGTTTGAGCCCAGGAATTCAAAGCTGCAGTGAGCTATGAAGGCGCCACTGCATTCTAGCCTAGCCTGGGTGACAGAGTGAGACCCTGTCTTCCCTGCACGCCCCTCACCCTGTCCCTCTCTCTGTCTCTCTCTTACACACACACACACAAATAGGTAAAACCAGGTGATAAGAATTTCGTTTTTAGCCTAAAATATGCTTGACAAAGCAGGTAATGATTTAACAAATTGTGAGAATCCTGTACCTTTTTCTTAAAGAGCTCCTTTGTGTTTTTTTTTTTTTTTTTGAGAAATTCTTTTCTTTTGAGTTATTGCTGTGGCATGAGCTCATTCTGGAATGTTCACACGATCAAATTGTTTGTAATCTTGTGTTTAGCTTTTAGGTTATTTATAGTGTCTGTGATCCTACATTAAATTCTTTCCATTATATAATGGAAATATACATTTCCATTATGTACTAGTCTTTCTAAGTTCACGTTTAAATGATTCATGTGACCCAAGGTATTCTGAAGTTGAAGTTTAGGACTTGATGTGACCTCTGTTATGTGTTTTTCGTGAACATCATTTTAACCATCAGAATTTTTTGGATGGTTATATTCTGATGACATTTAACACATGTGACCTTACTTGAAGCAGGGAAATAGTTTCTTACTTTGTGGTGTTCTAATGGTAAGCTATCTTGGACAGCATGATACAGAGCAGCAAAGTGAAGGTATTTATAGTGAGGCATTTGACTGCTTTGTAGTCTCCTTGTAGCATAGTAGATACAGCAGAATAAAGTGAACTCCAGATTTCCTTTTCCCTCAATCTCTAAGTAGCACTTTGGTCCATGAAGTAGAACCCGTTGTGGCTTCTCTGCCCTTTGGTGGTGGCCTCTGATGTGGCTAGCACCTGGTATTCCCAGGTTCTGTAGCTGTCTGGATCCACTGACACCACCACCTTAGGGCTCTGAGAGTGTCTTGATTCTCTCATGTTACTGATTCCAACTGATGTGGAAAGATTTCCTTGAACTTTATCTGAGACAGGTTTGGAGTATTTTGAACATTTTAGAAAATAAACCCCAAAAATATGTTCATACAAAATACCTGCGCGATAGAGAAGCATGTACATGAGGGGTAGTCATTTTGGTTCATGGAACTGTACTGTGCAAAGTCTGATGAAGATGAGATGAGTTGACCCAGATGACTAGCTCACAGACGTCAGTTTATGTTTCCAGACCTAAACCAGCCTGGGAAATAGATACCTAACCTTCTGCAGGAGGTCTTCAGCTGTCATATATTGTATTTTCTCACAGCCTGCGTGATTTTGTGCAGTATACAGGACAGAAAGATTCTAGACTACCTTTCTCTTGCTGAAGCCTGTCTTTCACGTATCAGCTGGCTGATGACTGTGAGTGGTCAGGATGTTGTCACTGTCTGCTGGTGCCAGCCTCTGGAGCGTAGGGGGTGTTGCTCTGGTGCTGCACGGGCTCATGCCAAGAGGCCTGCCAGGTGGAAGTTGCTTGTTTATTCTGAGTCTTCTTGCCTGGACCAGCTTCCCATATCCTCACCATCCTTTGCCTCTGAGAGAAATCTCACTCTCTTACTCTTTCTCAGTACCTAGCAATTATGGAGGTGGGAAATTAATTGTACTCTGATTCATATTTCTATTGTGGCAGAATATGCATAACATAAAATTGATCATTTTAGCCGTTTAAAAGTGTACAATTCAGTGGTATCAAATATATTCACAGTGTTACACAGCCATCGCCACTATTCATTTTCAGAACTTCTTCTTCATCCAAACAGAAAGTCTATACCCATTAAAAAACTCCTTATTAACCGCCCCCCACCCCCTTCTACTTTCTGTCTCTATGAATTTAACTACTCTGGGTACCTCATGTAAGTAGACTCATATAGTGTTTATCCTTTTGTGTCTGCCTTTTTTCACTTAGCATAATGTTCATCCATGTTGTAGCATGTATCAGACTTCCCTTCCTATTTATGGCTGAATAATATTCCATTGTAGTATATAACCATTTTGTTTATCCATTTGTCCACTGATGGACACTTGGGTTGTTTCTACTTTTTGACTGTTGTCAGTAATCCTGCTATGAATGTTGGTATGCAAGTATCTGTTCAAGTTCCTGCATTCATTTTTTTTTTTTTTTTTTTTTTGAGAGACAGAGTCTTGTTCTGTTGCCCAGGCTGGAGGGCATGGCGTGATATCAGCTCGCTGCAACCCCTGCCTCCTGGGTTCAAGCAATTCTTGCACCTCAGCCTCCCTAGTAGCTGAGACTACAGTCACATGTGCCACCACACCTGGCTAATTTTTGTATTTTTAGTAGAGATGAGGTTTCACCATGTTGGGCCGGCTGGTCTCGAACTCCTGACCTGGAGTGATCTGCCTGCCTTGGCCTTCCAAAGTGCCGAGATTACAGGTGTGAGCCACTACACCCAGTCCCTGCTTTCACTTCTTTTGGGTAGATTCCCAGAAGTGAAATTGTTGGATTCTGATTACATTTTAAGGAACTACTTTCAAATACTATCTACAAGTTGTTTATCATCTGAATATATCCTAATATACTGAAACATTCTCCATTTATTACACTCTGAGATTATAAGTAATTTTTACTTCAAAGAAAATTTCAATCTTCTTATTAGTCCAGTGCTTTTCCAGTGAGTGTATAATTGGGGATGCCTTCTAGCCGAGAAGCAGCTAGTGAAACTTTGTTCTAAATATCAGAAAAACTTCCTACATGTGTTTTAAAGAAATGTACCAGGGGCCAGGCGTGGTGGCTCACACCTGTAATCCCAACACTTTGGGAGGCCGAGGCAGGCAGATCACTTGAGGCCAGGAGTTGAAGACCAGCCTGGCCAACATGGGGAAACCCCATCTCTACTAAAAATACAAAAATTAGCTGGGCGTGGTGGTGCGTGCCTCTTATCCCAGCTACTCGGGAGGCTGAAGCATGAGAATCACTTGAGCCCCGGAAGGTTGCAGTGAGCCAAGATTGTGCCGCTGCATTCCATCCTGGGTATCAGAGTGAGACTCTGTCTCAAAAAATGCACCAGGAGACAGGTAAATTTAGGAATTCGTGGAAGTTTACAAGAAATGAGTGTTGATCACTCTATATATTAACACAAGATAAGCAATGTATTTCTTTTCAGAATTAGTAGGACCGTGGACATGATGACTACTTCAATTATATGTCTGGTTCTGACATCTTCATTATAAGATGACCATTTTACATAAGAGTATCATAAATACAGCTGCCTCTTCTGGTGCTGTGGGCACAGCAGATTCTCTTAAGAGTTGGGTTGGGGGAGGTCAGTAGTGACTGACAAATTTAGTAATTGTAGCTATTTGTACTGCTAACGAAATTTTCCTTCTAATTTGCTGCTCCCCTAGCCAAGTATCCTCTTCATTAATGACTAATTTCCAGAGCTAACTACATTTTAGTGTCCTTACTCCTGAAAAACCCTTCCAACAGATAACACTGTTTGCCTTCGTCATTACTCTGGTGGCCCCCCAGTTCTCATGGGATGACTGCTGCTAATTAGACATGTTCCTTATGAAGTGTTGACGTGATGAACTTTGTTTAAATGCAATACACATACACTGAAGCACATACTGTCGATTATCAGCTCCTACCCACGGACTGTTGTTTATGTTCTCTCCTAGTAAAGTGTCCAGGAAATCTTTTGCTTTCTCTTGTGAGTTGTCTACTAGATTTGTGCCTTCAAAGTGATGATGGAGAAACCATGTGTATTTACTCCACACAAGACAGTGAATAATCACATGCAGGTCCATAGCTTGAAGTGTCATCTTTATTTTGACCTCATGTTGCCTTCCTCGCTGCGATGTCTAATTAGCATCTCAAAGTTAGCATGTTTGAAACCAAATTCCTCATTTCTTCCACCAAATCAGCTCTTCCCACAGCCTCTTATTTCAGTAAAAGGCAACCCTATTCTTCCTCCTGCTCAAGCGAAAAACTTTGTTCTCAGTGATTCCTCTCTGACCTGCACACCTCAAATCAACTCATCAGCAAATCTCTTCACTCTAACTTCAGAATACATCCCAAAGAAGGCTGCTTCCTAACATCTTCGCCTCCCAGCGTGCGCTTGCCTCAGTGTTTCTGCACTTGTCTGCCCCTCCGCTTGGATATTATTCTCCCAGATACCGGATGGATACATCGGAAGCATTTGTTGATTTTTTTTTTTTTCTTTTTGGGGGGAGCGTGTTTAGAGGAAGGAGGGAATTTAATTTGATTCAGATATGAAGCTTGTATGTAAAGATACTAAATTTTCTTAGGACTATATCCATCTATTTCCTGTCTTTTTAGATATTACCCATCATATGGTGTGGGGAAATCAGTTAACCTAAGTGTTGTAGAAATTTGTTGCTGTCACTTCTGAATCAGCTAAGTTTTCATTCCAGACCCAGCTATGATCACTAATAAAAGAAAATATTGTACATGGAATGTAAAAATAATTATCTCAGTATGTTCCCATCCACATCTGGAAGACTTTGCTTCTTAGCAGCCACCTTTTAAGTTTTCGTTTTTCTCTGTCTTGCCCCTTCTCATCCACTTCTCGGCTTATCATGCCGTCCTTCCTATAACTCTTCGTCCTTGTTCTGTTGCATTTGTAAGGAAGAATTGGGCAAAGAAAAAAGAATATTTAGTGTAACATAAATGTAAGCTTTAAGAGGTGCTTCCCCCAGTAGAAGTTTTGTTTTTTGCTTATAGGCATTTCATTTTTCCTGCAAGTCCATTTAGTTGAGTGACTAAAAAGATCTGCAGTTTACTTATGGAAGTACTTTTATTGATTAATTTAAAGAGAAGCTTTTAAATCAGAGAAAAAGGGACATCAAACACACTAATCCATTGAACTTTTAATTAACAACATTGAAAGTATCATTGGGCCCCTAACAATTTAACTTATTTCAAGTCCACGACTAGAGATTGTTTGGAAAAATCCCCAAAATGTCTATTGTCACCAGCTCTAACTAGTATTGTAATTAATGTTAGGAAAATGTTCCAGATCAAGTATGGGTCCTGCTGGAACCTGTGTAAGTGGCTTTTCTGAGCACGTGAGCAAATGGTTTCTGAAATACATGCTTAGAAATATCATCTCTGCTCAGATATCTCACGGTTTTAACATACATTTATTCAGTGATCCTGATAATTTTTTTAAAGTTTTAAAAATAGTTTTAAAATTCTGGAGTCATGTACATATGTATTTTTAACCAGTGAACATGTTATATGAGAGTCGTATCTTAAAGTAAAGGATTTTTCAGCTCTTCCATGTGTCGGATATTGAAGTGGGTGCTGAAGATACAACAGGATTGAGGACTGGGCCTGACCTGAGAGGGCTTATCGTGTAAATACTGGTTATCATTCTTCTGGGCTGCTAAGCTGATTGAATCTTAGGGAAAGGTTTTTGAGAGTTGTGCCCTCACTGACATCTGAGATAAGAAATGAAGATGTCTAGTGTATTCTTAACTCAGACATTGGTGAAAAGGTGATTGAAGACTTAGAGGAAATTGAGAAAGGGCTAAAAAGCTTTTATGTGATTCTTGATGCAGCTTGTGAAAGATTTTGGTCTGCTCCCTTTTTACTAGCCCTTCTCATTTATCTTAAGTGCCATTTGAAAATTTGTGTTTCTTAGTGCAGTAATTGTGAAGAGGGTCACCCCAGTAACCATATATTATCTTTCCACAAACATGAAAAAACCTAAATTACCGACCAGCAAAAACAAAAAAAAGAAAAAAAAAAAAAAAAAAAACACCAAACCCAGGGATTCATGCCTGGCAGCCTCCAGGTCTTTGGAACAGGGAAGATGTAATGGAATTTCCTGTTTTAATTGTGAAGACTTACTGAATTCCAGGGGCATTCTTGACCTTCCCATAGTTGATTAATCTCTCCTAACTGAAGTCTCCTGAGTCATCTACTTTATTTTTAAATTTTAAATTTTTATATTTGGAGAGAATCACTGCTTACTTTTTATTTTTATTGTTATTTATTTATTTAGAGACAGTGTTTCAATCCCATTGCCTGGGCTGGAGTACAGTGGCGCAATCCTGGCTCACTGCAATTTCCACCTCTGTGACTCAAGCGATTCTCCTGCCTCAGCCTCCTGAATAACTGGGATTACAGGCACCTGTGACCATGCCTGGCTAATTTTTGTAATTTTTTATAGAGACAGGATTTCACTATGTTGCCCAGGCTGGTCTTGAACTTCTGAGCTCAAGTGATCCACCTGCCTCAGCCTCCCAAAGTGCTGTGATTACAGGTGTGAACCACCATACCTGGCCTTGCTTACTTCTTAAAATTGTGAAATATATACGAAGGTGATAAAACGTATGTGCAGGCTGGGTGTAGTGGCTCACGCCCATAATCCCAGCACTTTGGGAGGCTGAGGCAGGAGGATTGCTTGAACCCAGGAGTCTGAGACCAGCCTGGGCAACATAGTGAGACCCATCTCTATTTTTTTTTAATTTAAAAAAAGAAGAAATATGTGCAATTAAAGAATAATAATAAAAATGAATACCCACATACCCTCCATCTGGCTGAAAAAACAGATAACCCATGCTTTAGAAGAGTGGACCCAAAGGGGTGTCCTTCTAAATAACCTCACTTTCCTGATTTTTATGGTTATCATTTCTTTCTTTTCTTTTTTTTTTTTTTTTAGTTTTGCATTTAACTGTATATCCCCAAGCGATATATTTTTAGTTTTGCCTTTTTGGGTGAATTTATGTAATAGAATCATGTTGAATATATTATTCACGGACTTGCTTTCTTCTTTCAACATTATTTTTTTGAGATTCATCCACATTGATGTGTGGAACTGTGGTTAATGTCCTTCCATTGCTGTAAACTATTGCATTGTATGGAGTACCATGGTTTGTTTTTCCATCCTCCAGGTTTGTTTCTTCACTGGTATTTGGAAAACAACATGGACTCCAAACTCTGCAGGTCACCTTGCTGCAGATCCCTTGAGTTGGGGGTTAGGAATTTCCAAATGGTTTGCTTTCCTTAGTGGAAATACTGGATGTTCTCATTTCTGGAGACCTTCTAGAGAATGGACTGTGATGGACTTTTGCAGGGACCATTAGCTGTTGAGCTAAGTCTCCTAGGTCTGGAGTTAAAGCCCTGTGTCTGCCCTTCCCTGGGGTCACTCCTTCTAGTGACTTGAAATAAGTTAAATTGGACTTGAAGTGAGTTAAATTGCTGTGGGCCCAATGATGCTTCCAATGTTGTTAATTAAAAGTTCAGTGTATTGTGTTTGATGCCCCTTTTTTCCTGATTTAAAAGCTTAAGTTTCTCTTCGGATTAATCAATAAAAGTACTTCTGTAAGTAAACTCTGCAGATTTTTTAGTCACTCAACTAATAGGACTTGCAGGAAAAGTGAAATGTCTATAAGCAAAAAACCAAAACTTCTACTGGGGGAAGCTTTAGAGCTTTAGGTAGATTGGGGCCAGCCAGGAGCCCAAATAGTTTAAGCAGAAGCGGGCTAGTCTTCAGAGCACAGGAGACACCAAGAGTTTTTGTTCTTCCCGCACTTGGCTTTCCAAGGGCATTCTTCTCCCTTCCTCTCTCCACCTTGATTCTCATCAGTTATTGGCAGATGTTCTGTTCCATTGTGTCCTCACTGAGGGAGTCAGTGAAGGGGCACACCCATTGTCTCATTTTAAAATACCCCAGTGGAAATGACCAAAGTGCAAATAAAAAACTCAACTGTTTGCATTTATTTCAAATTTAGAAAAACTTTCTGGAAAGATTGTACTAAGGGGCTACTGGCATCATTGTTATGGTCCTCTGACATTTTTAAAAGTAGATCTCTGAGTATGTTTTTCCTCCTTCGTAAAGTGGAGATTTGTGAGTGTATTTTTCTGTCTTAGCTGGTTATTGTTACTTGAGATTTGTTCAGCTTTCCTTGAAGTGTGGTCCCTTGAACTGGATGCTAATGTTTGCCATGCAGGGAAGAATGTCTCTGCAGTAAAATAAAGTTAAATCGGTTTATTTATTGCACAACTTCTCAGTGCACTTGATATGCTATCATGCTTTGAGAATTTTTAAGTTGGGGGCTTATAGAGGCAGGAGTTAAAAAAAATGTTTGATTATGGAACCCCCTACTCTGAACTACCATTAACATTAGTGTGCCTTGCTGCAGTAATCCTTCTCTGAATACTGTTTGGGAAAGGTGTCATTTATGTATTTTTCATTGTTTACATTGGTTCCATTTACCTAGGCCTCAGGATTGCAGTGGAGTTTTTTCAGTACCTTAGGACAGCAGTTATCTTGAAGGAGGATGTGACCCTGTAAGGGCAAACTTATTTACAGTTCACTTTCAGTTTACAACATTTATTCTAAGCAATACATATTACTAGTTTAGTTTAGTGATGGAGTCCTGCCCTGTTGCCCAGGCTGGAGTCACAGTGGTGCAATCTTGGCTCACTGAAGGCTCTGCTTCCCTGGTTCCAGCGATTCTCCTACCTCAGCCTCCTGGGTGGCTGGGATTACAGGTGCACGCCCCCACGCCCAGCTAATTTTTGTATTTTTAGTAGTGACGGGGTTTCACCATGTTGGCCAGGCTGGTCTCGAACTCCTGACCTCAGGTGATCCACCCACCTCGGCCTCCCAAAGTGCTGGGATTGCAGGCTTCGTGAACCACCACACCCAGCCACATATTACTTTTACATGAAAACAGAGTGAATAAGTAATTTTGTAAATAGATGAAAAGAATGAGGTCTCAGCTTTGAAAGGATAGTCATTGTCCTTGGAATGGTATTCCAGAAAAGTAGGAAGCTAACCAAAAGGGCCCAGACCAAAATTTTCTTTTTAATATCTCAAACAGAGAAAGATTTTGTGTATAAAAACACTAATGAAAGTGATCGTTCTCCTTGATGATTGTAAAAGAAAAAAGTGTTCTTCCTATCCTCTCTTCTTCCCTTCTTTCGTTTTTGGTAAGTGGGGGAGAAGTGAAGGTGAAGATGCTATGGATGCTAGTTTATCTTTTATTTTTTTTAGACATGTTTCATGACAGGTTTCAGGCCTGCTGATTTGGCCATACCCAGTTGCAACTTTTCATTTCGTGCCTCGTTGGAGTGTGTTTTCTTCTGTTGGTCACTCCTGTTTTCTTGACCTTGCCCACGTAATAGAGACTGGAACGAAAACTACATGTAATTACACCCTTTTGATCAAAATACTAAAACAGAAACCAAGCAAGCTGAATCCTAAATCATTGAAATTGTCTAGAATCTTTTATCTAAAATCCTCATCCAACAAAAAAATTTTTTCTAACTCAACCTGCTGCTTATGTCTTCCCTCCCATGAGTATTTTAACCAAAGTTAATTTTTCAGATCACTGGAGCTTATTCCTTCAAACACTAGCCCTTCACTGTTTTGCTGTATTTCTGCACTGTCGTAGCAGAGCCAGAGGCTGCTGGATGTCATCATGAGCATCCGTTACTTTCCACATGGTGAAAGGGGCTTGGGTTGCCCTCAGCTTTCATCTCTTGTCACGGCATTGGGCTGCCAGGAGACACCGTTCGGCTGCCACCCTCTCTCACAGCCCTGCTTGTTAGCTGTCGTATCTGCTGTGTGTGCTGGAAAACTAGATAATAGAACAGGTCAAATTGGGGTGGGTAAAGCAGCCACTGAGTGTATTAGGAGTGGAGACATGGCTGACCCCTTGGGGCTGTAGAACATCTATTTTTGGTACTCTTAGCTTTCTTACTTCTGGATACAGGAGGGTTGAAATCTCTGGGAAAAGAAGTGATTACTATTCTCAGCACCATGTGAAACTTAGATGAGCCCTTTGGAAATTTATAATCTGCTAGTTTGTTTCCCTGAATTGAATATGAATCCACCTTGGATCGTACGTTAATATAACTTCTGAAATTCTCTTAATGGTCTGATTTCAGCAGCATTGGGTACATAGTACTTCACCTGCACAAGACTGGCCATATATTAGTAATTGTTTTTTGTTTGTTTGTTTGTTTTTTGAAACAGAGTCTCGCTCCGTCACCCAGGCTGGAGTGCAGTGGCAGGATCTCGGCTCACTGCAAGCTCCACCTCCTGGGTTCAGGCCATTCTTCTGCCTCAGCCTCCTGAGTAGCTGGTACTACAGGCACCCACCACCACGCTCGGCTCATTTTCTGTATTTTTAGTAGAGATAGGGTTTCACCATGTTAGCCAGGATGGTCTCGATCTTCTGACCTCGTGATCCGCCTGCCTCGGCCTCCCAAAGCGCTGGGATTATGGGCGTGAGCCACCGTGCCGGCCTGGTAATTGTTGAAGAGGGATACTTTCTACTGTTATGTGATGTGGTGTGATGTTTTGTGATGTTATGTGATGCTGTTCACATTCCGTTCGTATGTGTTCACAATTTTCACTATTAAAACATTTGTAAAAACACAGCACTGTATGTATGTTTACTTGGTCTTCAATCCAAAGAGTGGAGTTATTCAGGGAAACATCACCACTGTCTCAAATGTTACTAGTGATCCGCTGATGTGAGCCAAGGACTGCATCCGTCCGTTCATTTAAGAGATACTTACTGAGTGACTATTTCATGCCTGACAATGCTGTAGGCACTGGGAATGTATCAGGGAACAAGATAGACAAAGCTTCTCTTTCCATGGATCTTATAACTATCAGATCCAGGGGGAGATCTGTGGATAATAAGCAAATAAATAATGAAATGGTTTAACGTGGTGAAAGGTGCTGAGAAGAAAACAAAGCCGAGTAATAGGAGACGGAGTGACAGGGCCAAGCAGGATGGAGGTGGGATGGAGGTGGTGCAGGCAGCGGCAGCATCAACGTAGGGAGTACGGGAAACACTCCTCTGAGGAGCAAGCCCTGCAGAGGGTGTTCCAGGCAGAGGGAGCTTCTTGTGCAGATGCCTGGGGATGGGAGCGCTTTCAACTCCAAGTGATACCTCTCTTACCTGTAGGAAGGCAGCCCCAAGAAAACACAAGGTCCGTTTAGATGACTCGGCACACATACCTGCTGAGACCCAGAAGTGGGAATTAGCTTCCCCACTTGATACCTGCCACTTTGAGAGCTACTGAGTGATCCAGTAAATAAGCCAGCAACACATTCCTGTGAAAAGGACTCCAAATTAGTAGTTAACAGACATAAAATAATCATTTTTCTGTAGTAGTAAAATAAATGTAACTGTTATTTATATAAAAATAGGCTGCCATTTAAGTACAGCTTGACATAAATGGCAGTGTGGGACATTTACATTCTTTTGGTCTACAGTTCTGAGACTCTTCTTATGCATGTATGTATGTATTCAATAAACATTTGTCCTCTACTGCATGTCAAGCACTATGCCAGACCTGATAGGAGAGAACCCAGGGTGAGTGTGACCCGGCCTCTGCCTGGAAGGAGATGGGTGTGTCTAGTCAGGCTGGGTGCTTACCATGTGCCTGATGTGGGGTCCCTGACACCAAGCATGGCAGACCTAGGCATCCCATTGGTGCAGCTCTGTAAAGGGGACAAGACAGACAATAAACCGTGACTCAAAGAAAGTGCGACAGGTGCCACGTGGAAATGGGAGTCCAAGACAGGAAGGTCAGGGAAGGCCTCTCCGGACCAAGGGGGAAAAAGAACCAGCAGGGGAGGGTATTCCTGGCAGAGGGGGCAGGAACATGAAGCCTCCAAAGTGGAAGTGTTATGAATTCTTGGAGGGCGGAAAGGAAATGGGAGCTGGGAAAGGTGGGCAGCATTTACCATATCCTACGGACGACAATCAGGAACTTGGTATTTGTTTATTCCAAGTGCATTAAGGCATTGTTGCGGGATTTTAGGCCAGGGGAATGATAGGAAATGTATTTGGAAAAGATAATTCTGGTTGCAAAGTTAGCTGTGGTGTTAAGGGGATATATTAAAGGTCCTGAACTTGGTTTTAATCCTGGTTTTGCCATTTACTTAGTCTTGTGAGCAGTTTACTCATCTGAGAAATGGGGCTAATGAGTCCACCTCAGTAGTGGTAAGGATTGATGAATAAGATAAGGTGTCAAGAACCATGTGTAAGGCTAGGTGCGGTGGCTCACACCTGTGATCCCAACACTTTGGGGCCGAGTCAGGTGGATCACTTGAGGCCAGGGGTTTGAAACCAGCCTGGACAACATAGTCTCTACTAAAAATACAAAAATTAGCTGGACGTGATGGCGGGTGCCTGTAATCCCAGCTTCTCGGGAGGCTGAGGCAGGGGAATCACTTGAACTCAGGAGGCAGAGGTTGCAGTGAGCTGAGGTCATGCTGCTGTACTGCAGCCTGGGCAACAGAGCGAGACTCTGTCTCCAAAAAGAATCATGTGTAAAATGTAGAATATGCTCAATAATGTTAGTTCCCCCTCCGTTTTCCTCCTTCCCATGGAGTGGAATCTGTGAGTAAAGTGTTCTGGCATCACGGAGATGCAGCACAGTCTCTAGTGACCTTGGGGACAGCAACACCAAGCCCAGTGGCAGCTCCATGAGGGTTATGGGCACAGTGCCTAGTGGGGAACTTTTTTTTTTCCCCTAAAGTTGACCTGGTCCATTCAAGTATTGCAGTAGTAATGGTGGCTTTATTTATAGCTTTTTAATTGAGATTTTGAGTTTAGAATATTTGACAGATTCTTCCCTTCTTCTTCATGCCTTTTGCAAGAGAGAACAAAGTTGCTAATGCAGTATTACACGACTGTTACCCTTCACAAATGATACTCAGGGTTGTATTAATAGGAGGAGAATCTGCAAAGTTTAATGCCACTTATTCATACCTGGGGCTCTCCTCTAAACTAAATAAATTTTCTTTACCTGTCCATTCATTTGTATTTTCCTGTTGTTGTGAATCTCTAAATATCTTGCACAAATAATGAGTTTCCTATACAATTTGAGGAGACTATGTTATTCTGAAGAATTCCATCATCATAATGGTATTGGGTCTATGTTGTGAGTTTGTCTAATGGATAAAAGATTTGTTTCTTTTTAACTACATAAATAGTACATTCAAATAAAATGCTCTTAGTGGAATGGGGGTAACAAAAACCGATTCAGACATGGCAGCTAGCCTGGTGGGGTTTGTAGCATAACAGGGAAACTTGCATCCTTATTTTAGCAATCCTTAGATTGGTCTCAGGTTTGCCTCATAGTGAATTCTGTTCTGGGAAGGTAACAGGCATTATAGGGAGATCATATACACAGTGAGGTTTCACATGAGGGCAAGCTCCTTATTACCTACCCATTTATTTATTCTGTAGTGTGGTTGGATGTAATTTAAAATGGGTCCATGGATCCCCCTTTGACTGCTTTTAGGTTTATGTAGATCTAGAATCAAAATCCTTGTATTCCTAGTTTGCTGTCGACAATGAAGATTTTTAATCTCATATTTCCTAACCTAGAGAATAATACTGCCATGAACTCTTGCCACTAGTGTGACTTTTGTCACAGACATGTCATTGGCAGAGACTCATTTGTAGCTCCTAGGTCTGTATTGGGAATGAGGATGAGAAATGCCATCCTGCCCACTTAGCATGCCTCCTAAAATCTCATTCGTAATAGACATGGGATTCATTTGAACTGTAATATTTTATTTTATTTTATTTATTTTATTTTATTTTATTTATTTTATTTTTTGAGACAGGCTCTCACTCTGTCACCCAGGCTGGAGTGCAGTGGTGCCATCTTGGCTTACTGCAATGATCCTACCACCTCAGCGTCTTGGGTAGCTGGGACTATAGGCTCTTGCCACCACGCCTGGCTAATTTTTGTCTTTTTAGTAGAGACGGTGTTTTGTCATGTTGCCCAGGCTGGTCTGAAGCTCCTGGACTCAAGCAAGCCACCTGCCTCAGCCTCCCAGAGTTCTGGGATTACAGGCGTGAGCCACTGTGGCTGGCCTGAACTGTAATTTTCCTGTCCTGGTGATTCAACTCTATGTGACATTGAAACTACATGGTTCTGCACAGATGTCCTACGGAATCAGTAGGCTGCTGAGTCAGGGGTTCTCTTGCTCCCAGAGTCCTCAAGGTGGCAGGTCCTGCATGCTGTCAAACTGCAAGCATCTGGCATCAGCAATGATAGCTGCTTCTGTGGAAGATGGAGAAAAGAAGTTTGTAGGTAAAATAAATGGCCAAAAATGAGAGGGCTTTGCATCATGTGTGTTACTCTGCCGCCTTTAAAAGCTTTATAATATGTTAATTCACTTAACCCCACAACAGCTCTATTTGACAGGTGAGGTAACTGAGGCACTGAGAGCTTAAGCACCAGGTCCAAGGTCCCTACAAAGTGGTAGAGGCAAGAATGGAACCTGGGCAGTCTGGCTTCTGCATCCCTGCTCCCAGCCACCATCCTGGACTGACTCTCATAAAAGACCATTTGTGTGGCTCAGCTATAACCCGAGGGATCATTCAGCTAATAACCCTGAAGCTGTTACATGGAGCATGAAGTTTGGTTGTGACTCCCCCTAAAGTAGAAAAGTCAAATATATTATCTCTTACTCTACCATAGATAAATGCCCTCAAGGTACAAGCTCTCACATAAATGGAAAACTAATCTTGGAAATAAAACCAAAATCAGGTAATTAAATGTATGAGTCCATCAAAGGATGTATTAATTGAAGTCAAGTCTTTAATAGTGGCGGATAGACCAGTGTGTATTTTATCCTGAGAATGACCGCACAGGGGTGCTTAATTCTTGATTTTTAAATCAAGTATTGGTGCTTCATGCTGCATTTTTGGAAAGCCTCACTGTGTGATACCTTTGAAGACATGACAAGAGAATTGCACAAGAGCCATGCTTTCTCTGCTTGATTTTGTTTTGGTTAACGCAGGGTGAGTTTCTTACTAGGCTTGCCCAAACTGGGAATTGCAGCCGTGGTGATTAACAGCAGAAGCTCTGTGAGGTGGCCTGGAGAACACTTTACAGAGACCCTGCCCCACAGAGACCCTGCCACATGCTTTACCTGATGCCTGTGACCCGTGGCTGGAGTCGTCTGTGTGTTGTCTTTCAGAAGGATATTTCAAGTGTTACTTTCCTTGACAACATTTGAAAAAATGGCTGAGGATCTGTTATTAGTGGATAGTGATTACATAAAATAACATCATATTTCTTATAAAACTTCCCATTTGCATGTGTATGATTTAAATTTTGGAAATACACATATAGACCATGTAAGCATTATTGTTTTAAATTAATAGTTATTGTGGATATACTCGTATTCATCTCAAGTTTTGCATTTTATTGTAATCTTTTTTATTATATTAACTGGTTGATTGCATAGAAATGAAAATCTATTCTAAATTAATTTTACTCAACTTCCGGGCAGCATATTTTAAAAACTTTCAGAAGGGATAGAATCACTTTTTTAGTGAAAAACAAGGGTCACTATAAATAATATAGTTTAAAAGCAATAAAAATTTAAAATGTTTCACTTATTCTGGCATTTAGTACTTGAGATTTGCCTTCTAACCTGAACATTCTTTAGACTAAGCAATGGCCTTGGACTATGTGCTTCTGGAAACATCTGTGATAAAGGACCATTTCTTTTTCCTTTTTAATTCCATCAGGGACTGATACTTTTGTAAGTGTTGAGGGGAGGGAGGTATCATGGCATCTGACCTCTAAAGGAAGGTGAGATTGTGGCCCATACCTTGGAAGACATTGTTCTCTCTCCTCTGGGACCCAGCAAGTTTACAAACAGGCTGGCACTGAGCCTCAGCCTGTGCTTTGATGAGCTCAGGGATGGGTGGTGTTTCCAGATTTCGACCAGGTAATAACCACTTTCCTGAAAGTTGGTTTCCTCTGCTCTCCTTTCTGTCCCATTTTGTGTCTCCATCAATCCCGGTCCCTTTGGATTTTCCTTCAGTTTCAGGAGATTGTCGATGAATGACTGACTTAGTCAGTCCCCCCTCATTGGATTGACACCAGATCCTTTCTTCCTTGATGTTCCTGACAAACACCCTGCATCTTCCAGGGCTCAGCTGAGTTGACCATCCCCTCCTTATGCATCCTTTGAATTGAAAACATGGATGAAATAAACACAGGCAACACTTTGTCCTCACCTGCCTCTCAGTGTAACATTTCTCCTAAATCTGGTTTCTCCTGCTGGAACAGCAGGGGTGGAACTTTTTAATAATGGTGAAGTTTTTCCATTTTGCACTTTTCAGAACAGGCTCCAGCTCCATGTGGCTAAATCGCTGTAAGAGCAAGGAATGTTTGAAGTACCCATGCAAGATTATTTTAAGAATAAGAAGTTATTCATTGAAAAGAAAAATACTCAACTAATTATTGAGTGCCCACTGTGTATAAAATATTAGTATACACGAATTCTGAAAATTCTATGAGTTTTCCAAACTCATAGAATGTTTCAGAATCTGTCCTGGGAACAGCTGCATTCTAGCTCCCTGCTCCTCTCCTGATCCTGTCCTGCCTGCCCTTTGCTGTTCTGAGTTCAGAGTATTCTCTTAGTAAAAGGGACCAGTCTCAGTTTACTCAGAAGCTACAAGTTGCTTAAAAATATATATATGTTTTTGGCTGAGCACTGTGGCTCACACCTGTAACCCCAGCACTTTGGGAGGCCAAGGCAGGAGGATCACTTGAACCCAGGCATTCAAGACCAGGCTGAGCAATATAGTGAGACCCTATCTCATATAAAAAGTAAAAATAATTTTAAAATAAAAAAGATTAGTTATAAGGAAGTCTGAAGTTTCAGAAGAGTTCTGAAAAGGAGAAATTATAGAAATGTGTTCTCAACAAATTCTCCTTTTACCATCAGTGTCTGTTTGGAGTTTCTCGTTCAGACGCCAGTACCTGGACAGGGAGGATACCATGAGAAACAAGTAACCTTTTCTCAGTGCTTCCAAACCATTACTGGGAGGATGTTTATTTTCATGTGATCCCTTCTTCCAGCCGTCAATAGACTTACTGTAAGATAGTTTTAAAAACAAACGTGAAGTTAGAGACTGAAAAAAGAGAGTTGAAGATGCATGATAAAACTCAACAAGGGTGGCATGTCCCAGATAAAGAAATAGGAAGTGGGGGTTCCATTGGTGTATTCAGTACAATTTAATAAGCATCATCTATGTGCTAATAAGTGCTTAGGATGAGAACAGTTGCAAGCCAGGGAAGTCCAGGCTCCAAGTGCAGGGAGCTTGAAGTATAGATGACTGATTTAAATCTGCATCCTCTGGAAGGTCGGCCAGGCTGATGCTGTTGTCAAGATCACTCCCAGTTTGGGTGATAGAACTGAACCTGGCTTTCTTTTCCAGAAGGGGAAATTTTGGTTTCTGAATGTTCTCCTGTCACTCTATCAAGTGATGGAACCTCAATTGCAAAAGAAAGCTTGCATTTTTTTTAGCTTTTAATTTTTCTGGGTATGTTCTAGGTGTATATATTTATAGGGTACATGAGATATTTTGATGCAGGCATGCAATGCATAATAATCACATCATGGAGAATGGGGTATCCATCCCCTCAAGCATTTATCCTTTATATTACAAACAATCCAGTTATACTCTTTTAGTTATTTTTAAATGTATAATTAAATTATTATTGCTGGCCAGGCACGGTGCCTCATGCCTGTAATCCCAGCACTTTGGGAGCCCAAGGTGGGCTGATCGTCTGAGCTCAGGAGTTCGAGACCACCTGGGCAACATGGTGAAACCCCATCTCTACTAAAATACAAAAAATTAGCTGGGCATGGTGGCACATTCCTATAGTCCCAGCTACTTGGGATGCTGACGCATGAGAATCGCTTAAGCCTGGGAGGTGGAGATTGCAGGGAGTCAAGATCACGTTACTGCACTCCAGCTTGGACCACAGAGTGAGAATCTGTCTCAAAAAGAAAAAAAAAATTATTATTGACTATAGTCACCTTGCTGTGCTATGAAATAGTAGGTCTTATTAATTCTTTTTTTTTTTTTTAACCCTTTAACCACCCCCCGCCCCCACCCAGCCCCAGCCCATGACCCTTCCCAGCCTCTGGTAACCATCCTTCTACACTCTGAGTCTATGAGTTTAATTGTTTTGATTTTTAGATCCCACAAATAAGTGAGAACATGTGATGTTTGTAAAGAAAGCTTGTATTTTAGATTTTAAGCTCAACCTGAGTGACATTAAATTTCTTTTATTTAAAAAAAAGTTTTTATCCAACAAAGTTTTTATTAGAAGTGTATTTATAGTTACTCTTGTCATAGTAGAGAGGAACCTGATATCAGGAGAGGTTGGTAACTCACTGATAGGTTGACTGAGTCCTTTCACAAGACTTGTTTGAATACAAATTATTTGCAAGGCATTTGATGCACACCCAAAGGGCTGCAGTCAGTGGTGGAGGGTCACTACTCTGGGTTTCACCCCTCAGTCAGTGGAGATGGTTTGGCCTATGTGTCAAAACTTGAGTCTTGCTGAGTGCCAGATAGTGTGCACAGTGCAGAAAGAAAAATACTGATTGAAAACATTAGAATTTCATTGTATTATATTTATGAACTATTATACCTCTAAAAGAGTTTTTGGGATCATCAGAGTTTTAAAATAATGAAATTAACTTATAAAACTTGAATTTAGGCCGGGCGTGGTGGGTCAAGCCTGTAATCCCAGCACTTTGGCAGGCCAAGACAGGCGGATCACAAGGTCAGGAGATTGGTACCATCCTGGCTAACACAGTGAAACCCCGTCTCTACTAAAAATACAAAAAAATTAGCTGGGCATGGTGGCAGGCGCCTGTAGTCCCAGCTACTTGGGAGGCTGAGGCAGGAGAATGGCGTGAACCCAGGAGGCAGAGCTTGCAGTGAGCTGAGATCGCGCCACTGCACTGCAGCCTGGGCGACAGAGTGAGACTCCGTTTCAAAACGACAACGACAACCCAAAAAAACCCTGGAATTTATTAAAAACCCTGTGGTGAGAATTTTAAGACTTTGCTGTTACTGACTTTATTTCAGAAGTTTATTGCTTCTGTTATAAAGTTGACACATCTTTATTGCAGAAAACAGTTTTGACAAAAACCAACAGTTAATTAAAAAAAAAAAAATCTTGTCTCCCTATTCATTTCAGTAGTCAAACTATTAAACTATAAATGCTTGATTCTGGCCTGTAGGATACCTCTTACATTGGTAATAATATCCTACTTTTTGGTACTCAGTTGGAAATCCAAGTTGTTTTGGGAAAGGAAACTGAAAGCTGTTTGGTCCCTTGGTTTCTGTTTCTAATTTTGGAAATACACATATAGACCATGTGTTTGCTTCACCTTTTATTGCCAGCTTTTCAGGTCATGAGACAGTACTTCCAGGTTCTCTAGCTACCGATATGGGCAATACCCACTACTTACCAAGTTGGGAAGTACATGCAAATTTTATAATATTGGATCTATTTTTAAATACGGACTGTTGTTAAATTTTAGACTATTATTCCTATGTCCATTTTGTCAGCTACCTTGGCCTCAGTTTCACTGTCATGCAGCTGTATTGTACCTTACATGTAGGTGTGGCTGTATGTGAGACCAGATGTCAGGGGTGGTTGTCCTGAAGTGTTTGTAGCATACTGCTCTTGGCTCTTTTCTAAAGAAATTCATATCATAATTTAGTTCTTATAAATATGTCCAACTTTATACATATTTATGTAATTCTTTCCAAAGTTTTTTTTCCCCCCACTCTCACTCTCTCTCTTTTTTTTTTGAGACGGAGTCTCTGTTGCCCAGTCTAGAGTGCAGTGGCGCAATCTCAGCTTACTGTGACCCCCGCCTCCCAGATTTAAGCGATTCTCCTGCCTCAAGACCTCCCAGGTAGCTGGAACTACAGGCATGCACCACCACACCTGGCTAATTTTTATATTTTTAATGGAGACGGGATTTCACCATGTTGGCCAGGCTGGTCTCAAACTCCTGACCTCAGGTGGTCCACCCGCCTCGGCCTCCCAAGGTGCTGGGATTACAGGTGTGAGCCACCGTGCCCAGCCAAAAACCTTTTTTTCTTAAGGGAAAGAACCCTGTTTTAGAAATTCTGTCATTCTTCAGCTCCCAGTACCCTTTCCTAGAGGAAATTTTGTTTGAGCAATGTTGACATTTTGCATGTATAATTCAGGAGGAATATTTGTTGTAACAACAGTAATAGCATCTAACATTTATTGAGCAGTAACTCTACATGCTAATGGTGTACAGCATTACCCACGTCACCTCATGACATCCTTCAACAGTGCTGAAGGAGTGCTCTTCTACTCCCATTTTAGAGGCTGAGACTCAGGGGTTGAGTAAACTTGTCCAAGGTCAACATGGCTAGATCATGGCAGAGCTAGGATTGTTTGACCCCCAATCCTGAACTCCTCACCACTGTGCTTCATTATAGCTTGAAGAACTTTAAGCCAAATATAGTTATGCCAGAAGGAAGTAGTTCAAATATACCAAAGTAGTCCAAAAACAAACCACAAGTCTATCTACTTCAGTACAAAATTAGTTGTTTTTCTTTTTGCATTTTATTGAAAATGAAAATAGATTGGTAATTTTTTAAAAAGAAGCAGGTTTTTTTTTTTTTAAAGAAAGCATATCAGGATTAGCATTTTTTAAAATTGCAAGTGTATTTTGAGTTCATTTTAATTTTATTTCTTTAAGACAGAGTCTCGCTGTGTCACCTAGGCTGGGGTGCGGTTGGCATAAGCATGGCTCACTGCAGCCTCAATCTCCCGGGCTCAAGTGATCCTCCCACCTCAGCCTCCTGAATAGCTGGGACTACAGGCACGCACCATCACACCTGGCTGATTTTTAAAAACAATTTTAGTAGAGACAAGGTCTTACTATGTTGCTCAGGCTGATCTTGAACTCCTGGGCTCAAGCAGTCCCCCCATCGTGACCTCCCAAAGTGCTGGTATGATAGTCATGAGCCACCATGCCCGGCCTCAATTAATTTTTAAAACTGTCAACAATATAATAAGTATCAAATGAATTGAAACCATTTTTTCTTCATCCATTCCATCAGGTCTGCTTCGAGGTCTGCTACTGAAGTCCCATGCGGAAAGTCCCTCCATGCTGTGGGGCAGTGATTCAATCTTTGTAGACGTGGTGGACTGGCTAGGTGGAGGGAGCACAGCACTCAACACGTCTTACAGATTTTTCTTTCAAGTTGTCTTTGTGTTCTGTCTTTCCGCCCTACTTTGTGTCTTGTCCTTGCGGTAGTGTCTTAACTTAACACACCGTGAGGGCTGCAGTTGGTGCCAGGCAGAGGCTCACCAGTGCATGTCTCACTGCTGACTCTAGATGGTGTGGCCTCTTAATTCACGCTTGAGTCTCACCCTCCTAAAACAGATCTGGCCATGTCATTCCCATTGCGCAAACCATCTGTGGCAATTTCTTCTGAGAAAAGGCTGAGTCATCATGGCAGTCAGTGCTGTCTGCGATTTGGTTCTTGTCTGTTCTTCCAGCTGTATGGCTCTCAATTACATTCTGTCTACCTGCTGTTCTCTGAACATATCCTGTGCACTCTGGCTTTGTTCCAGCTGTCCTTCTGCCTAGGATTTGCTCCCAACACATCTGCATCTACATTTTTGTGGCTTTATTTATACCCCTTTTCAGTGGCCCTCAGTTTCCTACTACCTCAGCAGGAAGTAGTCGTTTGCAGCCTTCTAACTCCATGTTGTCATACCAGTTCCTTTTTTTTTTTTTTTTCCATAAATGCCTTTCCTTCTTGGAGGTTCACTCTCTGTAGGTTTCTCCTACACATTCATGAAGGACACAGAAGGGCTAATTCATGCTATTAACCACATGGATAACCCTTGTAAGCATGGATGATCCACATCACTGAACATCCACATGGATTGCTATCCAATCAATACCTAGCCTAAGCTGAAAGAGCTCTCAACCAAATTCTTTGATGCCAGAGAGGCAATATGCAATAGCAGTTAAGTGTACAGTGTGCTCCAGCCAGAGACTGCCTGGGTTTGAATCATGGTGATGCCATTAACTGTGATCTTGTGAAAGTCATACAATCTCTATACCTTGTACCTCAGTATTTTTTATTTGAAAAATGATAATAAAGAGAGTTTTTATGTATAGGGTCATGAAATATGTTAAGTGAGTTGAAGCAGATAGTAACAGAAACCTATCTGGCACATAATTAGAGCTCAGTAAGTGTTAGCTATTAATTAAAGTAATGATCATCCATTCCAATTCACAGACATACTATATGACCAGGTTAGAGTTTACTACCCTGAAATGTGCTACCTCTGAAATGTTAGGTTTCACTTGTCGACTGTAGCATCTTATCTCACCCAGCACCTCTGCATCTTTACTCTTGAATTATATCCAGACCATGAGTTTCTTACCTCTGCTGTTTTCTCCCAGGCTGTCATCCTCCTGACTTTACTTCCTTCTCTACTCAATTCTTGCCCTACCAGGTCTTCTCTTGGAACCATAGCTTCCCCTTGCCAGCTGCAAGAATTGTGTTCTTGAAAAGCACTGCAGCACCCAGGAATAGTAACTAATGCCTGTAATCTAAGCCTTACTTTGAGAGGCTGAGGCAGGAGGATTGCTTGAGCCCAGAAGTTCAAGACCAGCCTGGACAATATGCCAAGACCCTGTCTTGACCAAAAAAAAATACAAAAATTAGCTGGGTGTGGTAGTGCACACCTGTAGACCCAGCTACTCAGGAGGCTGAGATGGGAGGATCTCTTGAGCCCAGGAGGCTGAGGCTACAATGAGCTGTTATCACATCATTGCACTCTAGCCTAGGCGGCAGAGTGAGGCCTCCTCCAAAAAAAAAAAAAAAAGGAAGAAAGGGAGGGAAGGAAGGAAGGAGAAAGCAAAACAAAGCACCACAGGCAGTGAGATCAAAGTCTTAGAGGAAATAAGGGGTTAGGAGAAAAAAAATTAGAAAATGACATTAAGCGTATATCTTGAATTTAGTCGATTCTGAATGATCTATCCAGTATTCTTCCAAAACAAACGTGGTGGCACGTCTCTTGAATGAATCAGCCTCTTCGCATGTTCAGAAAATGTTGCTATAGTGATTGTAGGTTTGATCATCTGATGACTCTCCTTTTTAAAATTTTCAAACCAGCCTTTGTCTTGGAACTTAAAGTTTTTGACATTTGCATTCTTCTTGTGATAGGTTTCAAAGGCTCTTCCAGATGCATATGTAACCCCTTCTACTTTTTATAATTCATAGAAGCTTTTGTTATATGTTTTCAATGTAGGTAATGTTAGATTATTGATACACAAGTATATAAACTTATCTCCAAACTACACTTAATAAATCTTGATTGAAAATGGTACCTACTGTCCTACAAAACCTCATCCCTATACCATCATCCCAGGTCTCACCTTCTCTGCTAACTGTAGTCTAACTGCTGAGCTTGGCAACAGAACGATCCCACGAGTCTGTGGCCCTCAAATGAGCTGTGTTCTCTTGGTGCTTTTTGTATAGATAATTCCCCCTATTGAGATAACATTTCTTTGGCTTGTCAGCTTGGTGAATTCCTATTAAGTCCTCCTAAGTTCTGCTCCAGGCGTTTCTCCTCGAAGAAAATTCCCCTTTGCCCAGTGAATCCCCTGCTTTTTTGGAGAGCTGCTGTGCACTTCATATTGTGTTGTGATATGTGTATAAAAAATCAGTTTCTTGTTTGAAAGACAAAAAGACTAATTTATTTTTGTATCCCAACAGAGTGGCAGAAAGTGCATGAGAAATGTTTGTTGACTGAACGTAGCTCTTCATTCCTGTCTCTGTTGTCACACTTATCACCGTCCACTTAATATTAGTTATACATGTATATATCTGTCTCTCTCGCATGGTTTTAAGCTTCCGGATGTCAGAGACCATGCCTAATTCCTCTAAATATTCCCTCAAAGCACTCATAATATGCATTATGGGAGTTAGTATTCAATAAATATTTGCTGATTAGGAGAATACTTAGAACCGGGGTGGCTAATCTTTTGACTTCCCTGGGCCACATTGGAAGAAGAAGAAATGTCTTGGGCCACACACAAAATACACTAATACTAATGATAGCTAATGAGTTAAAAAATTTTAAAAAAAAAATCACAAAAGAATTTCATAATATTTTAGGAAAGTTTGCAAATTTGTGTTTGGCCGCATTGAAAGCCGACCTGGGCCCCATGAGACCCATGGGCCATGGGTTGGGCAAGTTTGACTTAGAAGATTTTGATGACCTGTTTAGTTCTCCAAGTTGGAATTGACAGTCACAGGCTTCATAATAAGGAATATGTCCTTAAACTAATTTCCAGGAGGCAAATGCCATTTAACTGTGTATCTTTCAGATCTAGGTTGCAGCCATTTCCAACACTTAATAAAATATTTTAATACATGAAAGAGAAATTTCTGGTTCAGAAGATACTTCTCTGATCACACACATCTCTCAAAGTACTGACTGGTATAGGCCATTGTACCTCAGAGCCTTTGGCCGCCAAACTTCTAAGTAGCTGATTATAGTCAATATGCTGTAAACAGTGGTCAGAGGACTCCTTGACCCAGTCATCTTTCAGAATGAAGTGTGGGGAAAGAACTTCAGCTGTTTAGGATTTTTACTGTTGTTGTTGCCACAGGCTATTTATCCTCCTTTATTTTAGTCCTCCTTATTGAACTTTCCAGGTCTGTACTACCTACTAAATTAAATACAGACTTCTCCTTTCAAGACCTGTCCCACTATAGGTCCAATTTATCTTTACCATTTCCTTTTTTCTTTTTAAGTCACAGTCTCACTCTCACCCAGGCTGGAGTACAGTGGTGCGATCTCGGCTCACTGCAACCTCCACCTCCCAGGTTCAAGTGATTCTCCTGCTTCAGCCTCCTGAGTAGCTGGAATTACAGGCATGTGCCACAACACCCGGCTAATTTTTGTATTTTTAGCAGAGATGGGGTTTCATCATCTTGGCCAGGCTGGTCTTGAACTCCTGACCTTAAGTGATCCACCCACCTCAGCCTTCCAAAATGCTGGGATTACAGGCATGAGCCACCACACCTACTCCTTTTTTTTTATTTTTAGTAAAGATGGGGTCTTAGTGTGTTGCCTAGGGTGGTCTTGAACTCCTGGACTCAAGTGATCCTCCCACCTTGGCCTCCCAAATTACTGGGGTTACAGGCATGAGCCACGCCGCCTGGCAACTGTATGTTTTCTAGTGTTCCCCTACCGCCCCCCGCCCCCTGCCAATATACTCTCTAATCTCATCAAACAGAACCCTTGCCAAGACACCTAGAATATTTTCATTTCATTTAAGTACTTTTGCTAACACAATCACCTCTGTTGGAAATGGCCCACATCCCTGTTAGAGTCTTCCCTGTTTTTGAAGACCCTTTCCAGATCTTCTCTCTTCTTGACCACCACATCCCCATGCCTGCATTCAGCTTTGATCCCTCTGTTCTGTGAGTTCTTGTGCCATTTTGTTTGTACCTCTTAAAGCACTTACGTAAGTACATATTTCAAAAGTCATTTAAAACTTATTTTTCTCTGATAATTGTGTATATTTTTAATAGCAACCTTTTTTTGTTCATCTCAAATTTTAGCCGTACTATCTATGTCAATACCTGAGATTATTGAGCTGCTAGATTTGTTGCAATATGGAAATCCCATTGCATCCTTTAAAATACTTTTTTATCAAAATCATTGATATGTTTTCCCCAAAATATGTTCCTCCAAGAAAATTCTATGATCAAATAAGTTTGGGGAATGCTGCTGTTGAAATGTTGTGTTGAATATGCAAGGAGAGTAACGACGTATATTAGCATGTCAAAGTCTCTGAAAAGTACTGCCTGAAAGAAACCCATATTTAACTGTGTTCAGCAGCATTTCTCAATTTAGTTGATGTCAGAAGCTTTTTAAGGGCTTGACCTTTGTTAACATCTATTCAATTTCTATGCTTGTGAAATGCTGGTCTAGAGAAATAATTATTTTTAAGTAAGTCATCAGAAATATTCTGCATTTTCTGACAGTCTCTGAAGTCTTCACTACTGTTAAATGCAGGTAGTCTTGCCCCAAAATTGCAGGATTGTGGTGGTGATGTAAGTAAATCCTCACAACTGGATTATATTTAACTCACTAATGTAAAAGAATTATTTCTGAGTTCTTATACTGTACTCAGCCCTACATGAATAGATGGGATTGGGGACAGGGATTATATGCCATGTGACCTGGCCTCTGTTTTCAAGGAGTTTAAATCTTAAAGATATATGAGACTCAAATGCAGACAAAGTTACTGAAGGCAACAGAACTTTATGTGTGCCAATAAGCGCTAAGCTGTTATGTTGACCCTAGGAGTCTTGGGATATTAGAAGTAGTGAAGGCCAAGGTAGTCTCCAAGGCTGGTGAGGAATTGAGAGAGCTGAACCTTGAACTGTGTCTTCAAGAGTGGGCAGGTATGATCAGGCAGAGTGGAAAGACAAAGTGGGATAAAGGCATGTAAATTGCATGAGTTGTGTGGTAAAATCTCATGGTGTGGGTGACCTGAAAGAGATCAACCTGCTTGTCCTGGGAGAGAAGAGGAGCTTCAGTGTTTTGCAAAAATAGAACTACTATCAATGTAGAAAATAAGAACTGCCCCTCCTTATTTTCTCTCCAAATCTTGGAACCTAGAATGTCTTCTAAAATGTCAAATTGTATTTAGTTTATTTCTTTGGAATATACAAAAGTACTAATACTTGACTACTTAGAGAAGTTCACATGATTAAAAACAAGGATGTTTTGGAGAATGAAGGGGAGGATGGGCATTGGAGAGTAGTCAGAAATAAACACACCTTTAGGCAAGTGTCAATGAAATGCTGTTTTCTAAGGAGTCAGCAACCAAACCTGTGTGTCAGGGTCAGTTAGGTCTGTTTCAAGGGATGTTCTTTTTTTAGTTCACTAGATATTTACTGAGCAAAATCATTGCCTCTTTCTGTAATGAAGCCACGTAGGTATCTCAGCAGTAGTCTGTACTTGACTAAGAGTCATGGCTTTGACTGATACAATCAACAAAAGGCCTTTTTTTTTTTTTTGAGACAGAGTCTTGCTCTGTCACCCAGGCAGGCATGCAGTGACCTGATCTTGGCTAACTGCAACCTCTGCCTCC
Organism: Macaca thibetana thibetana; assembly: GCF_024542745.1. NCBI lineage: Eukaryota > Metazoa > Chordata > Mammalia > Primates > Cercopithecidae > Macaca > Macaca thibetana. Next base: position 17,939,621 of record NC_065581.1, on the reverse strand, counting down.
TGGGTTCAAGCAGTTCTCATGCCTCAGCCTCCCTAGTAGCTGGGATTACAGGTGCATGCCACCGTGCCCAGCCCATAATTTTTAAAATACGTGTTTATATGATTTATGTTGAATCTGATAGATGTTTATATTATTCATTCTCATTTCATTTGTTTTTCAACTTGTTAAAAGAGGGACTTGGTGCATTAAAATGTTAAAGAATTTATTTGTGCAGATAGTGATTCAAGAATTGGGCAGCTCCAAACTGGAAGGGGTTTGGGGCTCCACTGAAGGGTCATGAAGGGAAAGCTTTTGTAGGGTGAACTCAGAAGGAAAGCAAAGAAATTATTTGATTGGTTAAAGTTGGAGCAGTTGTTTCATTTGTACTGTCCCAGTGGAAAATTCTTGATTATATACCTAATGCTCAGTTGGCTGCTGGTGATTGGAGGTGATTGGCTGAATTTAAGTTTTGTTTTGTTTATGTAGAAACCCAGGACCTTGAAGCCATCTCAGCCTGTTAAGTTTATTTTAGTACTTTATATATATGAAAGGGATGAAGATTAAGATAAGATTTCATATGTATATGAAATTTTTAATTTTTACATTGTAATATCACATGAGGTTGTTGGTTTTTTTTTTCCACCCTAAAGGATAGCACACTGTATTCGCTTATAGTGTCAGTATTACTGATACTGGAAACCTTTTTTTTTTTCACAACTACCAAAGAAGGACATATAGCCTCTAGAGTTTGGGGCAGTAACCTTGAATCTGAATTAGGATGAGTGAGCAGCCCATCACCTCATTCAAACCTTAATAAGGTATATCAATGAATGAAGTACAGGGTGTATCAATGAATGAAGTACAGCGTATATCAATGAACGAAGTACAGGGTGTATCAATGAATGAAGTACAGTTATCATGCGCTACAGGGTTTACTTTTCCTTCTGTAGCAAGGATCCTTGTTCTAAACCGAATGATGAGTAAGTCTGGGTAGCAGCAAATGAGCTTTGTGGCTTCCCTTTTTTCTTTTCTGCCCAGTCTCCATTTATTCTTAACAAGCAGTCTTTACTCAGAAACACAAAAGAAGGTAGCAGAATTATGTTGGTATTCCCATGTTATGGGCTATCTTCTAAGTGATAAAGACTTTTAAAGTACTTAAAATGCTGAAATATAATTGGTTTTCTAAGAAGAATGAAGAAAACCTTCTTGGAATGTCGGTGAAGAAAGGATAATTTTGTTGCTGACGGCTAAGAAGGTGAATGTACTACTGGCTACACACCAGCACTGGTTCATTGCTGCTGGTGGTGGTTATTATTGTGCTGTGGCTGTGGCATAAAGGGCACATATGAGAATTCCAGAGAGCTCACTGGGATTCCCCTAGTCTGTCCCAGCCCCGTTGGTTACTGGGTTCATCATAACGTAAATGGGAAACCTACATTTAATTACCTTTGGTCCGTGCTGTTTCATATAATGGCCTTATTGTAACCCAAGTGACTTTTCTTTCCTTTGTTAAATAAAGCAGTTATTTACATGGCTTTTAAAGAATAAAGCAAGCAAAATGAGAAGGTGTAGTCAAAAATGTGGTTCATAAAGTTTTATTATTGTTCTACCTACTTAGAACTGAGGCCTTTCTGAATAGTCTTCCACTTAAGAACATTTTCGTGGCAGAAATCTCAAGTTTTTTAACAGTGTGGAAATCCATGACTTGCTTAGAATTAAAAACGCTTGTGCATTTTTATTTATGACCTCTATAAATGTTTATCTTGTTTTAAAGGGTAGACATACAAATATGTTGAGACTTGCTTAATGGCAGCCAGAGATACCAGTTATTCTAGTTCCCCTCTGAAACCTGAAGACAAAAATCACATTCCCATTGTGTCTGTCTGAGGGAATGACATAAGGCAATAAGGGGTCACTCTCTTTCAGCTAATTCGTAGAATTTCAAGAAAATGATGTTTCAACTTCATCATTATAGGAATGGGATGATTTTTCTTCCCTGCACTCAAAAGTATAGAATTATGCATGTGATTGGACATTTTTTTCCCCTGCTACTGAGCTCTCAGTTTTGTTCGAGTCCCTCAGAGCTCTGTAAGGAGTGTCACACCCAGTGATGGAGAAAAGGCATCCTGCTGTTTTTGCGTGTACTTTTCTGTGTCCTCTGCCCTGGAAAATCTATTTTCTTAGCCGCATGATTCTATTTCCTATGAAGAAGGATTAAAGCCATAGGGTAAATGCCCCCATTTCTTTTTCATAGTAATTTTACAGTTTATGAATTGAGGATATCAGAGGTTGATCAAGAGTAACTATCAGGAAGGCCAAGAATTGTCTTAGGATTGCATAACTTAGAAATCATAATTGAGCTCCTTAATTTTGTACATGAAGAAAATATTTACAAAGCAAGTCAACCTAACATTTTATTGCCTTGAAAACTGTTTCCTAGCCAAATGCAGTGGTTCACACCTGTAATCCCAGCACTTTGGGAGGCTGAGGTGGGTGGGGGGATTGCTTGAGGTCCGGAGTTTGAGACCAGCCTGGGGCAACATAGTATCTCTTAAGAAAGTAAAAAATTACCCAGGTGTGGTGGCACACACCTGTAGTCCTAGTTATTTGGGAGGCTGAGGTAGGAGGATCAGTTGAGCCCAGGAGTTCAAGGTTGCAGTGAGCCATGATCGCATCACTGCACTCCATCCTGAACAACAAAGTGAGACCCCATCTCTGGAGAAGAAAAGAAAGAAAACTATTTCCTTTTCAGAGTTTTTTCCAGGTGCAATTTCAATAATTTCTGAGTTATTAACGTGTAAAAACAGACCTTTTAACAAGTGCATGTGTGGCTGATGGTGGGGAAAAAATGGAAACTTGCTTTTAAATGTCTATTCAGTGTTAAAGTATATGAGTTATTTAAAACCATGGTTTTTAAATGAGAAAAACTTCCACATATATTATCTTAGAGTATATGTATTTATCAAAGGAAAATACGCATATATTTTAACAAAAATTTAAGAAAAATTTAAATATAAAAATTGATTTAAAAATATTTAATCACATGCAGTAAGGATTGTGGCATCTTTATCTTGATGCTCTGCCATTGGCATTTCTTAAAAATCATTAAAAATATCTGAATGATTGTCCGATTTCATTCTATGGAACCAAGAGAGAAATCATTATGTCCATGCCATGTTTTTGAGCAAATATTAAGAGTTTATCACTTCAGTCAGTAATGTGTTTGAATTTGGTTTCTGATCTCCATGAAGAAGAATATCTTTCAGATCATGTTATCAAGGTGCTGAATTTACCTTATGTTTTTTCTCTTTCATTGTTTCCCTCTGATGTGGCTGCTGTGTTGACAACCCTCTGTATCCCTGCTGCTGAATTTTTTTTTTCCATCATTAAGGAAACCTCCCAAGGTAAGCGCTAATATGAAATTTGGCATGTATACTGCTTTAGTTTGCAAAAATCCAGGATTTAATTTATCACTGTAACCCATGTAGAACATCTGTCTCACTGAGAACTAAAAACAGCATCCTAATTTAAAACTCACACCATGAACAAACAATTAATGTCAGTATTAACATAAAGTTAGAATGTCAGTCTACATTGACAGAGCACTTTCACACATTGTTTCATTCTCGGAATGAATGCTATAATCTTCAAAGCAAACCTGTCAGATTATTGTTTCTATTTTCTTGATGATGAAATGAGACTCAGAGAGATGAAACAGCGTATCCTAACTCACAGATTGAGTGAATGGAAGAGCTGGAACTGCACAGTATCAACACCCTAGAATGTGGAAGAACAACTATGGTGATATCATAGGATGGTAATTGGTAACCATGATTACTGATTGGACAAACGATCTTTTCCTGGCCCCACTGAGATTAGTTGTTATCATTGGAAAAGTTCTTCACACTTTTAAACAGAGATTCAACATTCTACCAACTTTATATGCCTCATTGGAGTTCCTAGCCCATCACAATGGCCACTAGTTAGTTTTTTCCCCACCTGCTCTGGCCAACCTTTGATGGCCTCTTTACCAGTGAGAAGCCTAGAAGTTAGAGAATAATTAGAGGAGGGAAGTGGGGGAATATGAGAAGTAAGGAATCTGAATGACCAGCCCCTGAATAACTGAAGATTGATTTTGTTACCAGTGAGCATTTTGTTGAGTATCAGAGGGACACTTAGCACCAAAAGGAATGAGAAATTTGACCAGCCCCTGGCCAGTGATGCTGATTATAGCTGTGTTTCTTGAGATAGGATTAGAACAGGCTTACCTACACAAGCGCTATGGTTGGAATCTAAGACAAGTTGGGTGACGGTATGGAATCCAGAAAAGACAAAGCTTACTTTCCCCTGGGGTTATGAAGAACAATCCATCTCGGATTATGGAAACTCACTAAAATGCTGCTGTATGCCTTCTACTTACTTAAGACATTGTCCTTGGCACTAAGAGTTTCAGCTTTAGCAAGGAAGGCATGCATTGAACAAATGATATGAGATCTGTTAAGAAAGTAGAAATATATAATATATTAGAAAAGTATTGGCAGTGGCATTCTGGCCAAATCTAGGGAATCAGGAGATTCTCCCGGAGCAATTGTCAGTGTAGACATAATCCCCAAAATTGGTCTCTACTAGAATGTATAAGTGCTGTTTATCTAGTTTTTATATCCCTTGCTGTTGGTTCCCCAAAGTTTCAGAATAGTCAGTCTTGTAGTACAAAGTATTCCCCCACAGAAAAATATCAATGAAATACTGCACAACTCCACATATGCCTGCGTAGTGAAGGAAAAGCACTGAAATGAAAAAGAGATACAAAAACATTTTTAAAAATCACTATTGCTTTGTACACAGGAATGTTCTTGTCATTTTCTAGTGAGCATATATAGCCTAGTGGTTCCCAGCCTTATTTTTGCTGGATATCCTGTTGATTGTTCCTAAGAAGTGTCATGAAATTTTCAAAATAAAGGTAAAGCTGAATCACGATGTTAAACAATGCGTGTATCGTGCCATAAGGCACATCTGGAAAGCATAAAGATCATCTTGAAATCAAATAAATGACTCAATAGAATCAAATAAAGATGAATACAAAGTAGATACAGGCCTTTCCTCATAGAAACATGTAAATGTTGAAAGAAAGTGGGAAAGAGCAAGGTGCTTTTAATGATGATTATGTAAGAATAAAATTTTATTTAAAACGATGAGATTTGGGCATAAGTAATCAAAAGCATCGGAGAAGCCTGGTTATTTCGATTTAACAAATAATTGTTCTGGGCAGGGGACAGCTGCTGCATGAGTCAGACAGAGTCCTAGCATTCTAATGGGAGTGAGGGGAGGGGAGTACAGTTGAACCCTGAACGACACAGGTTTGACCACTTATATGCAAGTGGACCCTGGTCCACTTATATGCAAATTTTTTTCAACCAAATGCAGATAGAAAATACAGTATTCGTGGGACGTGAAACCCATGTATACAGAGGGCCAACATTTCCTATAGGTGGGTTCCAGGGGACCAACAGAGTAGGACTGGAGTCTGTGTGGACTTTGGTATACATGGAAGTTCTAGAACCAATTTCCCACATATACCAAAAGATGATTGGTATGTGTACAATACAATGTAAAATTGATTATATTAAAGACAAGAGGCAAAATATTTGTGAAATTCATAGAATGAAAATTCCTGTTCAGACTTCTGCTGTCAGAAATGACAAACTAAGTAATTAGCATTGTCTTTTCCACTGAGGACAACTAGGACTGGACAAAATATTAAAAACTTATGCCTGAAGGCACTGGAGATAAGCCAGGTTAGTGAGGAATTACTAGACCAAGATCCAGAAAGAGGTAAAAATTTAGAGAGATGAGCCTAGCATTTAGATATATGCCGTTCAGGAAGGAGCGGCTTAAAGACGGAGCAAATACATACAGACGGACTGCTTTGTGGGGCTGAGGAGGACAAAGTATTAGAGTTCAGGTCCTTCCAGAGGTGGAGTCCTTGCTAATCTCCTTATACTTTGGGTTGGTAAAGTTGATTGAGATGCCGTCAGGGGTAGGGTATGAAGGTGAAACAGAGGTAAACCAGCCATCACATGGATTCTTGTGTGGTTCCAAGTCGTTTGTATGATCCAGGAAATCTCAAGCACAAAAATTGGAACAAAGTGATACCAGAATGCAGGTGCCCATAGGCACCTGGCAGAAGTGAATGAAATCCTAAGTCTTTAGTGATTCCACAAACTGTTTTAAAAATACAATGTCCAATACACCGTCAAAGTTAAGGAGGTACATGACAAGATGTGAAGAGCCAGCAGAAATAATAAAAATTAGAAATAGACCCATAGATGCTTCAGATGGCCAAATTATTAGATAAGAACTCCAAAATAAATATATTTGTTATCTTCAAAGACATAAAATATGAGATTGAAAATGTTGGAGAGAACTAGAAATTATAGAAAGTGGCATAACTGATTTGGAAAATAACCCAATAGAAATAAATCCTCAATCTGAAAAACCCAAAACCGAAATTAATAATTTAGTACAAGGGTTTAGCAGCAGATAGATCCAGCTGCTTTGAATCCATTCTTAAGAAGATCCAAATGCCTATCTGGTCCAGTTGAGTTAATGATAACTCAGCCATGGTTGAGTTACCATTATTCTTACCCAACTGCTATGCAGGAAAGGTCTCACATCCTTTCTATCAATCCCTGGGACTGTACTCTTTGAATACCATTATTAGTAGTAACAGCTTTCTTTAATTGAGAGGGAGTTGGGATAGGGATGAATAAGTAAAGCATAGGGGAAACTGTATTGTGTGATACTGTAATGGCAGATATATGACATTATGCATTTGTCAGAATTCATAGAACCATACGGCTCAAAGAGTGGACCTTAATATAAACTGTGGAGTTTAGTTATGAATAATGTATCAATATTGGTTCATCAGTTATAATAAATGTACCACACTAATAAAGATGTTAATAATTGGGGAAACAATTCTTAACAGTAGGGAGTGGGGACAAGCGAGACTATATAGGAACTCTGTACTATCTGCCCAATTTTTCTGTAATCCTGAAACTGCTGTAAAAAACAAAAAGTCATGATTATGAAAAAATCACTATAATTCTTATTAACAGAATGAAAAAGAAAAACTATGTGATCATATCAGTAAGATGCAGAAAAAGGCCAGGTGCAGTGATTCACGCTTGTAATCGCAGGCCTTTGGAAGCCAAGGCGGGAGGATTGTTTGAGACTAGCCTGAGCAACATAGTAAGACCTTGTCTCTACTAAAAATAAAAAACAAAAAAAGTTAGCAGGGCATGATGGCGTGGGCCTATAGTCCCAGCTACTCAGGAGGCTGACGTGGGATGATCACTTGATTATGGTAAGTTGAGGCTGTAGTGAGCTTGATCATGCAACCGCACCCCAGCCTGGGTGACAGACACTCCCGTCTCAAAAAAAAAAAAAAAAAATGGGGTGGGATGTAGTGGCTCACACCTGTAATCCCAGTACTTTGGAAAGCCAAGGTGGGCGGATCATGAGGTCAGGTGATCAAGACCAGCCTGGCTAACACAGTGAAACCCCGTCTCTACTAAAAATACAAAAATTAGCCCGGTGTGGTGGTGGGTGCCTGTAGTCCCAGCTACTTGGGAGGCTGAGGCAGGAGAATCACTTGAACCTTTGAAGCAGAGGTTGCAGTGAGCCAAGATTGCACCACTGCACTCCAGGCTGGGCAACAGAGCAAGACTCCGTCTCAAAAAAAAAAAAAAAAAAAAAAAGAGATGCAGGAAAAAAAGCATTTGACAGAATTCAATATTTACTTATGAATTTATGATACAAACTTGCAGCAAGCTAACAGTAGACAGAAACCTCTATATGATAAAAGGCCCATGAGAAATCTATATCTGACATCCTATGTAATAGTAAAAGACTGAATACTTTCTGCCTAAAATGGGGAATAAGGCAAGGACATTGATCTAACCACTTATATTGTGCATTGACAGGAAGTCCTAGGCAGTGCAGTTAAACAAGAAAGAGAAGTAAAAGAAATTCAAGATGGAAAGGAAGTAGCAAAAGTATATTTACAATAAGGTACAATAAGGTTGTATACTTGGAAAACTTTAAGAAATCTGCAAACAAGCTCCTACAAGGTGGCAGAAGAAAGGTCAAAATACATTTCTTTATACTATCAATAAACAATTCAAAAATAAAATTTTTAACCATCAAAACATCAAAAACAGTAAATACTCGGGATACATTGAGTGAAAAACATGCAGAGCTTCTAAAAGCCCACATATGGTTATTTGATTGTAGACAGATGTGCCAAGAGATAGAACTAGAAGAGTGTCAACTGTGCTCAGGTAAGGAAGGGCAAGGCATAGAGTTGGACTAAAGGTACATGAAGAGGAGTCCTGGGTGACTGAACTGTATTTACCCACAGCACTCCTGACACCAAATATATGGTGTTTTCCCCAGCACCAGTAAATTATCCAATTCTCCAAAATCAGCTGAGTGCCCTACTATCTGATTCTGGCACGTTACCTGGAGTTAGCACAGACCTACAGGTTAAGGGCTCAGTCCCACAAGGCTGCCTCCACTTTAGATGCCATTCACAAGTCCCAGGTTGCCACCTATACAAGAGTTCCCGTGTCCACCTCCTCAGGTTCCATAATTTGCTAGAATGACTCACAGAACTCAGGAATGCCCTTTACATAATATCAGCAGCTTATGATAAAGGATAAGACTCAGGAAGAGTCAGATGGCAGCAATGCATAGGGCAAGGTATATAGGGCAGCATGAAGCCTCTTTGCCCTTTCTGTGTGTTCTGCCCTTCCAGTACCTTCTTGTGTTCAGCAACCCAGATGCTCTCCTATCCTTGTAGTTTAGGGATGTTTATGGAGGCTCCATCACATAGGGCTTAATTGATTGAATCCATTGAACTCAGTCTCTAGCATCTCTCCCCTCCCGGAAGTCAGGAATAGGGCTAAATGTCCCAACCCTCTAATCTTGCCTTGGTCTTCCTGGTAACCCACCCTATCTTGAAGCCACCTAGGGACCCCAGCCACCAGTCATCTCATTAGCATACAAAAGACACTCTTACCACTGCAAAGTATCACCCAGCTGTGACAGGTCTTGATGTCAGGGTTGGACCTTGATACGTTCAATGTCTCTATTGCCTGTTTTGAACAAAGCTTGATCAGTATGGAAGCTAGCAGTGGTATTCAGTAAAATACTTCAGAAAAAAAAGGTAATAAGGGTTTGCACAGGAGCAGTGCCTGTGAGAGTAGGAAAGAGGAAGGGAAGAATTATGAAAACATTACAGAAATAAAGTAACCAGGACTTTGATGCTACCAGCATATAGGAAAAGACAGTACAGCAAGAGTCAGAGATGTGTCTGGGGTTTGAAACTGAGTGAATGAAAAATCAGCAGAAACTAAAGAAGGAAGAGCTAGTTTGGTTCAGTGGGAAGTTGATGGGTTATGTTCTAGCGTGGGCTGAGTTGGAAATGATGGCAGCCATCTGATAGGATGCTTTAGCAGGTGAGACGAATTTGCAGACCCTGCCTTACAAAGATCAGGTAAATTATTGGGGTGAAGAGAGTAGGAAGTGGCGGAAGAGGGATGTCTTGAAAACAGGATTAAGTGGAATAGAAGATATGAGAGAATAGAGGATAGCACCTTGGGATTCACTCTGCTTTGGAGAATGCAAAGAGGAGGAAGAACCAATGAAAATGAAGAAAAGCCACAGATTTATAAATGGTGCTGCTGGTGGTAGTGGGGTTGAGAATTCATACGCTTGTTCTGCCCACATTGGGTTTCTTTCTTTTTTTAAGAGACAGGGTCTCACCCAGGTTGGAATACAGTGACACAATCATAGCTCACTGCATCCTTGAACTGCAGCCTCAAACTCCTGGGCTTAAGCAATCCTCCTGCCTCAGCCTCCCAAATAGCTGAGACTAGAGGCATGAGCCACCACACTTGGCTAAGTTTTTAATTCTTTGTAAAGATGAGGTCTCACTGTGTTGCTCAGTCTGGTCTCAGATTCCTGGCTTCAAGCTATCCTCCTTCCTCGGCCTCCTGAATTGGGTTTCTTTTGTTCCTAACTCCTCAAAGTTATTTTTTCTAAGTGTTGTGTTAGGGCAAGGAGAAGATGAAGATATTCTTCCAGCTGAGTTTTAAAAGTTAGATTAAAAATTTTTTTATATAGCATGTGTAATGTAGCATGTCAGAATACAAGGGAAATGTATATAAGTTTCTGTCTTTATAAATTGCTTTGTACCATATCTTTGGATTTTTCTCTTTGATAAATGTTACATTTGCTAAATTTGCACTCTTGAATGGAGAAACATTTATTTCAGCATAAGCCTCATGCATACCCTTTAGTACTTTTACCAGTTGTGTATTATGATGTAGTATTTATGGAAGTGTGTTTTGTTTCTTTTAAACAGAAAAACAGAAAAGCAAGCTTTTGGGCAAACATGAGACATCTGCTTCTTACCTCTCTGTAGTTTACAGGGGGAAAAGAGAGGCTTTGTCTCATAATTTGTAGGGTTGGAGTATCTTTCCTTGTCAGTGTGACTGTAGTTTTGAGTCTGAGGTTTTTGTCTGAGAAGTATTGCAGATAGATGTAAATGAGGGAAATTCGGCTGGGTGTGGTAGCTCATGCCTGTAATCACAGCACTTTGGGAGGCTGAGGCAGGAGGATTGCTTGAGGCCAGGAGTCTGAGGCCAGCCTGGGCAGCATAAGGAGACCTTGTCTTTAAAATAACAATAACAATAATAACGTTATTATTATTATTATTATTATTATTATTAGCTGGGCATAGTAGCATGTCCTTGTAGTCCCAGCTGCTTGGAAGGCTGAGGTGGGAAGATCGCTTGAGGCCAGGAGTCTGAGGCTTCAGTGAGATATGATCGTGCCACTGCACTCTAGCCTGGGTGACAGCAAGACCTTGTCTCTTTGAAAACAAAAAGAAGAAGAAGAAGAAAGGGGAAAGTGCTTGTTAGTTTAGCCACCTTCTGATTAACTTTGGATTTTGGCAAGAGGTGGTGCAGAGGAAGAAGACACTTGGGTGGAGAATCACTACCTAATTATGCCATTACACATACTCTATTGATAGGTACAGGGCAGTGTCCTCAGTCAAAGCAGCTCTGCCTGCAGAAGCCCAGTTTCTGCATTCCCAGGTGGCCCCCAGAATGTCTGGCATGTTCCAAGACCCCTCGCTTGTCATGGTTTTGTCTTATCTGGGACAAGTATCCTTCCTGAGGAGCCACACTGAAACACACAGGAATAAAAAAAGAATTCTTCCTCCTTTTTTTCATTTTCTTCTTCTATCCCTCAATATTTATTGAGCACCTTCTATGTCTCAAGTTAGCACTACAGAGCTAGAAGAGATTTTTTTTTTCTTTTCCCGAGACGGAGTTTCGCTCTTGTTGCCCAGACTGGAATGCAATGTGCGATCTTGGCTCACCACAGCCTCCACCTCCCAGGTTCAAGCAATTCTCCTGCCTCAGCCTCCCAAGTAGCTGGGATTACAGGCATGTGTCACCACACCTGTAATTTTGTGTTTTTAGTAAAGACAGGGTTTTTCCATGTTGGTCAGGCTGGTCTCGAACTCTTGACCTCAGGTGATCTGCCTGCCTCGGCCTCCCGAAGTGCTGGGATTACAGGCGTGAGCCACCGCGCCCGGCGCTAGAAGAGATTTTTAAACTCTGACCATTCAAACCTTTTTATTCAAGACCAAAGAGACTGATGCTTAATTGGCTAAAACCATTCAGGGGGAGAGCTTGGCTCCGGTCTAGGCCTCCTGATTGCCAGTCAGGTACAGTCCAGGATGATTTCAGCATCTGCGGATTTTGTTATCCTCGGGAACTCCTGGAACCAGTCTCTAAGGATACAGAGGGACAACTGTATTTTCTATGACACCACATGATTGTAAATGAGTTTTTCTATGTGTTGGATTTTATATGCCAAGATACAAGGAAATAGTAAGAAGGAAGAATCTGGGGGGAAAATGTATAAATCACTGAAAAATCAGTTTGTGTAGGATCATATTCTTTTTTACTCCGTTTGCTCATTTTAAACTCATGATTGTTTTGTTGAGTATCTTATAATTTCATGTGTGATTTATTTGAGTAGTTAGAGCTTGCGAATTAAATTTACTTTCAATGTTTTTTGTTTTATTTATGAGTTAGGTTAGGCTACTGAACTTCAAGGTGTTTGATCTCACTTCTATGTTTATAAATTTTTGGCAAAATTTTAAACTGAAGACATTGACTACATTATAACAAAACAAAATTGTTACTTTTTGAAACTGAATCATTTGAAGAAGCCCACAGATACATACCAAACACCTGCCTTTATAAAAGTTGCTCAGAAAAAGGGAGGGGGAAACCTTATTAGGTACAGTTTATGCCATCTGAAATGCAACTTTATTTAGTCTGGCTTCACAATCTGTGACTGCCTTCATTTTCTCTTGCCTCTGCTGTTTTGCTTCTAAGCATTTGGCCTCAATGAGGTAAGTTTTAGACCTGTACTATTCAGTACAGTAGCCATTTAGCCACAAGTGGTTTATGAACATATGATATGTGGCTAGTGTTCCTTGAGATGTAAGTGCAAAATATATGCTAGATTTAGAAGAGTTGGTACAAGAAAGAAAATGTAGGATATTTTTTATATATTTGGTTAAATATATTATTTTTATATTAAATTATTTCATCTCTTTTTACTTTTTTTTTCTTTGTTTTTTTGAGACAGAATCTCACTCTGTCCCCAGGCTGGAGTGCAGTGGCACAATCTCAGCTCACTGCAACCCCCACCTCCTGAGTTCAAGCAGTTCTCTCACCTCAGCCTTCCAAGTAACTGGGACTACAGGCATGTGCCACCACACCCAGGTCATTTTTGTATTTTTCAGTAGAGACAGGGTTTCACCATGTTGACCAAGCTGGTCTCCAACTCGTGGCCTCAAGTATCTGCCCACTTTGGTCTCCCAAAGTGCTGGGATTACAGGCATAAGCCACCATGGCTGGCCTCTTTTTACTTTTCAGTGTGTCTACAAAAACATTTTAAATTATTTATATGGCTAGCATTATGTTTCTATTGGACAGCTCTGTTTCAGATCAAATACATGGCTTAGTACTGAACACCAATATGCTTCCTAAGGCTTTTGCTTGTTTCATTACCCAATCAAATGCAGCAGACTTACCTTGATCTTTTACATTTTTACTTTTATATCTGGGTCCAAGAGTGTTACAGCTGCATGAACTCAATGACAGCATAACCTTCTCGCTATGCATTTTTCCTACGAATTGTTTTTATCCATTCAAAATGTATTAATTCAGCAAACATTAAATGAAAACTTTCTGTGAAATGTATTGTGCAAGGAGTTTGTGGGGCTCGGGAGTGATTAAACTAGTACTTGTTTTCTGGAATTCATAACATGATGAGGAAGATTAGATATACTATAATCTAAGTAATGGAAAATAGATGATGGTAACGTCATCATTCACTACTTCAGTACTTTGTGTCTTATGTCTTCTGAGGAAGGCGGCTTCACAGCTCAACATGGAGTTTCAGTAGGCCTTCCAAGTATGGATAAGATGTCAAAATGCAGAAATTTAGGATAAGAATCAAGATGTAGGAACCGGTCTCAGTGGCTCACACCTGTAATCTCAGCACTTTGGGAGGCTGAGGCGGACGGATCACCTGAGATCAGGAGTTCGAGACCAGCCTGGCCAACATGGCAAAACCCCGTCTCTACTAAAAATGCAAAAAAAAAAAAAAAAAATTAGTCGGGCATGGTGGTGGGTGCCTGTAATCCCAGCTACTCGGGAGGCTAAGGCAGGAGAATCGCTTGACCCAGGAGGCAGAGGTTGCAGTGAGCCAAGATCCTTCCATCGCGCTCTAGCCTGGGCGACAAGAGTAAGACTCTGTCTCAACGAAAAAAAAAAAAAAAAAAATCAAGTGGTATGTAAAAGAAGACAAACAAGAAAGTAATTGATGTATTAGGAAATAAGTTGCACACTCAGGTTAAAGTGTAGAGTACGTGAAAGGAAGCATCATATTTTTAAAAAACTGGGAGAGTGTAGTTTATAGAGCTTTGGGAATCTGGACTTAATCTGGTAGGCTATGAAGATCATTTAGGATCTTTATATAGAAAAGCTACATGATCAGAACTGTACTTGCAAGAAATTCATACGGCTGCAAGACAGAAGATAATTGATAAGTACAGAATGTAGGGTGGATAATGATCTAGGTTCACTTTAAAGGAACTGCTTTGTCTGTGAGTCTGCTTATGCTCCGTGATGCAGCAGTAACAACCTTTAATGTTCAGTGGCTAGAAACAACAAAAATATATTTCTCTGATGTTACATGTCAGCTGAGGTTCCCTGTGGCCGTGTACCATATGACTTCAATCTGGGCTCCAGATTGGAGGAACAACGCCTATCTGGGACTTGCTAATACTGTGACAGAGGGGAACAAAAGAAAGAGAACTGTGCAGTAGCTTCTTAAAGCTGTTGGCCAGACTGGCATATGTCACTTTGTTCATACTTAATTGGCCAAAGCAAGTCACACAGCCAAGCCTGATGTCAGTAGGGTCAGGAATTATATTCCTTCCTACTACAGGCACTGCATGCCATGTAGCAATAGGCAAGGTTGTGTAATTCCCTTACCAGGAGGGCCAGGAGTCGTTTGAAACAGTAATACAATATACCACACTTTGTCATTATAAATCGTATTTCTAAATGCTTTTTTTTCTCTTTTTAACAACAACAACAAAACAATCCTCGGAAACATAGGGTGGTGGTGGTGATGGTGGTGGTTGTTAGGTGGTGGTGTTGTTTTTGTTGTTTTGAGACGGAGTTTCGCCCTTGTTGCCCAGGCTGGAGTGCAATGGCATGATCTTGGCTCACTGCAACCTCCACCTCCCGGGTTCAAGTGAAGTGCTGTGTGTTTCTATCTTGAAATTCCTACAGGTTCTACTCTTCCCTTTCTTTCTGCCTGGCTTTGTTCAGAACCAGATGTTCTCACTGTAACTCTGTGCCTTTCGATGTCTACAGTGCCACGGACAGAGTACCAGGTCACATGGAGTATAGGCCCCAGGAAGAAAAGATATCCATCTCCCTTGTCTCTTTGTTGATGCATCTCCCTGTCTAGAACAGTGAAAACCTTCTGGACCAGGGAGTCTCTTGGCTCCCACTTGGCCCGCGTCAGCCCCAGCGGTGTGAACTCTTCATCATTCCTTTCCAGCGTGACTTAACCGGGAGTAAATGTTTGCAATCCCTGGACTGCCTCAGGTCCTTCAGCTTTGGTGACCTGGGGCCATAGAGTCAGCCTAGCGTTCTCCTCTCTGTGGCTAGACGTACCTGGCACGGTGCAGTGAGGCAGAGGGGACTGGAGAGATAGGCACATGAAATGAGGTCTTGGTCCACAAGTTCTGAGCCAGACCCAGAGATTGCTCATGATGGTGATGTTAGCATGACTCAGATTTAATCTATGTTTTATTTTTCTTCTCATTTTTATGAGTAACAATAATCATTTATCAGAGATAGCAGATAAGATCTGATAGCAGATGCTCAGATATTTGCAACTTATCTTCTAGACTGTTTTTATTGAAGAAGAAGTATTCTGTGTTTGAAAATATCCACATCACCTTTGAATGTGCTGTTGGAGAAGTTATTTGGGTGGCTAGGTTTTTTGAGAAGTGATCAGGATATGAAAGAACTGGAAATACCACAGATTGTGCATTTGTGACACTCCCACCCCCACCCCTCAGCAACCAGTGAAGCGGATTTTGAAAATGAATGATAAAGGATTAGATATGAAATGAGTAGAGTATTTGAAAGAGTTAGAATTGAATTAGTGCTTCATTGCTTATGCACCACTAGTTTATGTGTACAGTGTTAAATGGAAGCTCTGTGCTGTTATAATATTGGTCTGGGTTTTGAGAGGATGATTTCCTGTTTTCAGATTTATTCATTAAATGAATGAAAGCATGAATTAGGTCTTTGTAGAGATACCTTCTCCATGCATCCACAGAAATTTGAACTGCAATGCAGAGTAGTATTTTCCAAAGATAGTAGTTTCCTAGAACAGACTGTGCATCCCCCGAGATCAGGGACAATGCCTTATAGATGTGCAGCAAATGCTGCTGGCTTTGAATATTTAAGAGGCTTTCACATCTTCACAATCAGTCAGTGCCAACTGTGTAATGTAAGACATTATTTGGTATGTATATATAGGCATATGTAAAGGAAATGATTAATTACATTGCCAAAAGACAGCTGTTACTTGACAGATGTTTAAATGGGAAGGTAGGTCTGTCAGTAAAACTCACCAGTAATAAGAGTGATGACTCTAGCGTTCCTTAGGAGATATGTTGAGATACAGGCTGGAGTTCCTGCTGGCAGAGCTGCTTTTAGAAAAGCAGTAGTGAAGGCAGTTCTGTGATCACACAGACTCTCGGTGCTGGGTTTTCCTTTCAATTTCAGTCCAGTTCCTCTAAGATGAATGAAGTTTAACTCTTCCTTTTTTTTTTTTTTTAAATGAATCTTCACATCTTTGATATTAGGAGAAAGATGAAAAAGAGAAAAGTGTTGAAACTTGGCATTCAAAGAAAAATTTGAACGTGAAATCTAAAACTTTACTTGGTATGACTCAGTATTCATAACATGGTGTGGTGAAATGTGAACAAATTCAAAGTGTCACTTTCATATTAATTGCAGTCTTTCAAATTGACAAAGTTGAAACATAATCACAAAACAGGACATTGGCAAGCTAGTGTTCCTAAAACTGGAGAAATGGGGCTTTTCAGAGAGCTCTGGGGCTCAGTTTTCAAAGTAGGTAGTGGCAGAACAGGCTGTTAATGGCAGCTGGGTCTGCAGATGTGAACAGCGGATTAATTGTACAAAGAGAGGAAGAAGGCAGTGTAAAGGCGAGGACACACTCCTTCATACAAAGCAAAGCAAGTCCACATAGAGCAGACTTTTTTCCCGAAGGGAAGCCGTTTTGATTTTAGATTTGGGTGCTAGGAAGTAGTGTGCTTTGCATTGAAATTTTTGACACAGAACCAAATAGTCTGTAGCAACTCCCACACACATGGCCTTTTTTTGTCTTTTCACTTCTTTCTATTTAATTCAGCAAATACTGAGTACATATCTACACTATCCTGTACCTAGAGGGAATAAAGATAAGTTAGCACAGTCCCTTGTTCAGAAAACCTCCCTGCTTGGTGAGAATATAAAGTATTCTCACTTTTGGTGAGAAAGTTGGTGCCTGGTACCCAACAAATGCTCTACAGCAGTAGCGGTGCTATTAATGGGGGAGAGAAGTCCATCAGTATATAATGATAATATTGATAACAGTAGCTGCCATAGACTGAGTTACACTGTGTGCCAAGTATTATCTTAGTAGGTATTCCATTTATGTTACGACAATCCTAAATTAATGTAAAATGTGCAGTTATTTAGGTAGATGAGTGTGTGTTAGAGAGGGAGAGCTGTTGGCTAAGACAGAACAGAGGAGGCAATAATTACAGGGAGGAAGTTGAGAAAACATTGGAGGAGGTGACATTTGAGCAGGTCTTGAGTAGTGTGAGTTGTACTTCACTAGGCAGGGAGGCAAGGTGAGGAAAGGGAGAGAATTACAGGAAGGAGAAATTCCCTTATAATTTGATATTCCCTTCTCTTTTTTTGTTATTATTATTATTTCCTTTTAGCAATAGGATCTCACTAGGTTGCCCAGGCTGGAGTGCAGTGGCTATTCACAGGTGTGATCATAGTTTGCAACCTCAAATTCCCGGGCTCAAGTGATCCTCCCACCTCAGCCTCCCAAGCAGCTGCGACTGCAGGTGCATATGACTGTACCTAGCTCTCCCCTTCTTTCTTTTTTTCCCTAGACATCTCACTGTGTTCAGTATATGCAAAGGATTTCTTGGTCATTGGTGGAATCTCTCAGAGCTGAGAAGGTGACTGACCATTGACATAATATACAGATGTATAGGGTCATTGCTTGTGTCTTTTTGGGAAAGGAGTGGGAATCCAGTAAACACAAAAATAATGCCTGTAAGGTGACAGCAGTCTGTTACTGTGGCAGTTGAAGTAAAAATGGAGACTTTGGCAAAGTACTGTTGGGGTGCTGCTATCCTGGCTGTGCCACTGAAGGATTTACACTGAGTCGTCTGTGCTATTTTAAGCAGACGTCACACGTGAAAACAAAGATTTACATGATTGTTTAAGAGGTAATTCACCAGGAAGTTGCCTTAATTTTTGTAAATTATTTTTATTTTATTTTTTAGAGACAGCCCTGCTCTGTTATGCAGGCTGGAGTGCAGTGACATGATCACAGCTCACTGCGTCCTTAAACTTCTGGGCTCAAGCAGTCCTCTTGCTTCAGCCTCCTGAGTATCTGGGACTACAGGCACATGCCACTGCACCTGGCTGATGTTATTTTTTGTAGAGACTGTGTTGCCCAGGCTGGTCTTGAACTCTTGGCTTCAAGTGATCCTTCTTCAGTCTCAGCCTCTCAAAACACTAGTATTATAGGCGTGAGCCACTATGCCCAGCAAAAGTTGCTTTAAAATGTAAATTCGCAGAGTATTTTTGTTTGGTAATGAAAAGATTAGGGAAACCAAGGCTTTATCCTCTAAGAATTAATATTGTAGCAGAACAAAGGGAATTGTATATAAATAGATGTATACATATATACACACTTATAGAATCTGATTAGACAGATATGGAAATTCAGGATGAGAAATAGTATCCTTAAAAGTTTTATAAGGAGGCTGGGTGAGGTGACTAACGCCTTTAATCCCAGCGCTTTGGGAGGCTGAGGCGGGCAGATCACTTGAGGTCAGAAGTTCAAGACCAGCATGGCCAACATGGTAAAACCCCATCTCTACTAAAAATACAAAAATTAGCCAGGCGTGGTAGTGGGCGCCTGTAGTCCCAGCTACTCAGGAGGCTGAGGCAAGGGAATAGCTCGAACCTGGGAGGCAGAGGTTGCGCTGAGCTGATATCATGCCACTATACTCCAGCCTGGGTGACAGAGCAAGACTCCATCTGGAAAAAAAAAAAAAAAAAAAATTTATAAAGGAGTGACATTTGAGATGACATTAAAAGGAAACAGAAATTAAAAGGTAGGTTTTGGCTTACCTTGCAAAAATCTGATGTATATGTCCAGAAATATTTCTTTACATAAAATTAAATTATCTTGACATAGTAAGTATTAGATTAATCACTTTGTGTCTGAGGAGGGTTTCTGAGAGGTATTAAAATGATTTTAGGGAAAAAAATTACTTTTCTTAGAAAAAGAATACTTGTTTTATGTTTTACCTTTTTAACTAGATTGTAAGCAAGGGGATACAAATAGGCCTAGTACATACTTGAGTTCCCTACAGCCCCTAAAAGTGAAAAAGGTAACAAGTGGGTGTTAGTTTATTGCTTTCCAAATTGACCATTTTGCAGTTGGAGAATGTATGAGTGAAAGCACACAACTCGAAAGGACAAATGAAAGGATACAGAGGTAATGAGGTAATGCAGTTGAAAGTGCCTTCACATCTCATTTTCATGGATCAGAAAAATGGTTACAGATTCCATATCTTAAAACGCGGATGCCTTCTGGTTCTCCAAGGAACATAGAAGATCTTGCTTCTTTTTTTATTTTTTTAGACAGAGTCTTGCTCTGTTGCCTAGGCTGGAATGCAGTGGCACAATCTCAGCTCACTGCAACCGCCATCTCCCAGGTTCAAGCCGTTTTCATGCCTCAGCCTCCTGAGTAGCTGGGATTACAGGTGCATGCCACCATGCCAGGCTAATTTTTGTATTTTTAGTAGAAACAAGGTTTCACCATGTTGGCCAGGCTGGTCTCAAACTCCTGACCTCAAGTAATCCGCCTGCCTCCACCTCCCAAAGTGCTAGGATTACAACTGTGAGCCACTGCACCTGGCCATTGCTGCTGCTTTTTTTTTTTTTTTTTTTTGAGACGCAGTCTAGCTCTGTTGCTGGGCTGGAGTGCAGTGGCGCGATCTCAACTCACTGCAACCTTCTCCTCCCGAGTTCAAGCGATTCTTCTACCTCAGCTTCCCGAGTAGCTGGGATTACAGGCATGTGCTGCCACGCCCAGCTAATTTTTGTATATTTAGTAGGGATGGGGTTTTGATCTCCTGACCTCGTGAGCCACTGTGTCCAGCCTTTTTTTTTTTTTTTTTTTTAAACTGTAAATTGAATTTTGCTGAAATGCCATCAGAGATGACTTTTAGATAAGAGTGGAGTTTTACTGTGCTACATCCTATTCGTAAGTCATGGAACTTCATTACCTCAGATTATATATATCATTCAACACATTTGCCTTATTAAAAACAGCTTTAGTAACTTTATTAGATATTCAGTGGTTGACAAAAATGCAAAGCTAACATTTTTAAGAGCCTGATAAAGGTGGAGCAGATGTATCGCAAGCTGCAGAGAATTAAATGCTGGTATGGGTTTTATAAGTTGCAAACTAAGAGGAAGGAGTGGGATTCTGAGAAGGTGGAGTCAAATGTTGTTGAAAACAGTGAAGGCAATAGCTTTCAGATTTCAAAAACAACTAGAAAACATCTGTGCTTTTAGCTCTTTTTTTAGTTGAAAAGGTTTGAATGCCTTTACAAAAAAATGTTTTCACAATGTTGGTTCTTATTAATAAAATGTAAAATTTATACTTGGTTTGCGTTTTGTTGTTTTACTCAGCTGTATGCACTAAGAAGTCTGCTGAGCCAGGCACAGTGGCTCAGCATTTAGGGAGATCGAGGTGGGAGAATTGCTTGGGGTCAGGAGTTCGATACTAACTTGGGCAACATTGCAAGACCCCATCTTTGCAACAACAACAGCAGCAGCAAAATTAGACAAGTATGGTGGCATGTGCCCGTAGTCTTAGTAGTCCTAGCTACTCGGGAGGCTGCTTGATCCCAGGAATATGGTCCCAGGAATATGATTGCCCCAAGCCCCACTGCACTCTGGCCTGGACAACAGAGCCTTTTTTTTTTTTTTGAGACAGAGTCCTGCCCTGTCGCCTAGGCTGGAGTGCAATGGTGCGATCTTGGCTCACTGCAACCTCTGCCTCCTGGGTTCAAACTATTCTCCTGCCTCAGCCTCCCAAGTAGCTGAGATTACAGGTGCGTGCCACCACACCTGGCTAATTTTTTGTATCTTTAGTAGAGATGGGGTTTCACCATGTTGGTCAGACTGGTCTTTAACTCCTAACCTTAGGTGATCTGCCCACCTTGGCCTCCCAAAGTGCTGGGATTACAGATGTAAGCCACCGAGCCTGGCCCAAGTCTTAAATAACATTTTTCTAGTATAATATGATGGGTTTGCAAAAAATAAGACTTTATTTTTCTTCAGAGTCATCAGTTTCTGGCCAGCCATGGTGGTTCATAACTATAATCCCAGCACTTTGGGAAGCCAAAGCAGGAAGATCACTTGAGGCCAGGGGAATTCGAGACTAGCTTGGGCAACACAGCGAGGCCCCATCCCTACCAAAAAAAAAAAAAAAAAAATTAGCTGGGCATGGTGGCATGCACCCGTAGTCCCAGCTACTTTTGGGAGGATTGCTTGAGCTGGAAGGTTGAGGCTGCAGTGAGCTATGACCATGCCACTGCATTCCAGCCTAGGTGACAGAGCAAGACCCTCTCTCTAAAATAAAGTTTTTAAAAAATTAGAAAAAAACGAAGCAGTCAATTTCCAAGAAATAAGTCTTGAGAAATTGGTTTTCTCCCTTTTGAAATGTCAATGTATTTTGTATGGGAAAATCAAAACTACTGTAAAGACCTAAGAAAAGCATGTCTCCTTTTGTAACAAACATTGTGTTACTCAATTATAATTATATTTTGGCATGAAAAGAAGGGTAATAGTTTGTAAATAATTTATGGAACTAACAAGAGATTGCAAGGGAAATGTCAAGGACATGACAAAGGAATTATTTTAAACATCTTTAAAACTGTGTTAGTAACGGCCATAATTTTTCTAGTGACAGTCAAACAAATAAATGTTCTAATTTCTGTGCAGACTACAAATTGTGCATGATATACCCTTGCTTGTTTATCCACCTGTACCATGGAGTAGTGATGCTGAAGGGGACCCCAGTGCTCATCTAGTGACCCAATCCTTATTTGACCATTGCAGGAACCAAGTTCCCCCAAACCACGCATGTGAAAGTAATGAAACATCTAAAAAGATACCCTCCAGCTTGAACCTCTGCTTATTCATAATAGTTCTTACATCCACTCCATACTCTTGTCTGTGTTCCAACTCCTTCCCCTGGTAATATGTTTATTAATTGAAAAAATATTACATACAGTTGCTGCCCTGTATGAGACACTGAAACAGGCGCTATGGGGTGCATGGAACATAGTCCCTGCTGTCATGGAGCTCACCATTTAGATTTGGAAGTAAGACCCACACAGAAGAACCAAGGCATAAAACAGGACCGTATGTGAATCAGTGTCTTGGGAGCTACAAACTGCTGTAAATTTTATAGGAGGGAAAGGGGATTGGGAGATCACTTCCAGCTGAGAAAAAAAAGAATAACAAGAATTTTTCTATTCACTTGCTTTGAGTTTTAGGGAAATCATGTAGATTTCTGGACTTCAACTTTCTTCCTAGTAAATGTTTAGTAAAATAACAACCTGTACTCCATGACTGGTTTGAGGTATCACCATTCTAAAATGCCTGTGATCAAAGATTTTGAAATTCGAGACATAATGTAGTTCAAAGGGTGCTGCTATTTGGCAACAGTTGTATCTATCAGTATTGTCAGGACTCTTTTTTCGTCTGCAGGGTTTTAATATTTGTCTGAATTCTAGGGGGCAAATGCTTAAAATGAAAATTTTCTCATGTGCCCTTTTATTAGCAAAAACAACTTTAAATGATTAACTTTGTTAGAAATTTTCACAGACTTTGGAATAATTCTTACTGACAGGTAGACCCTCAAAATTTGGGGTAGCTCTCATTTTATTTTAAGTAGTGTTACTATGAATGTCAAGCTCTGGCTCTCTGACCTTATTTGAAGAATAGCAAATTGTTAAATTAAGTTTGACCTGGGTGCAGTGGCTCATGCCTGTAATACCACACTTCAGGAAGCCAAGGCAGGAGGATCGCTTGAGCCCAGAAGTTAAGACCAGCCTGGGCAACACAGCATGACCCTGTCTCTATAAAGAAAAAAAAAAGAAAATAAATGATTATTCCACTACATGTAGCAGTAACTGAAGAAGTGAATAAATGATGATTCCACTATATATAACAATAACTGTGTTCAAAACAGAGTCCTTGAACACACAGGTGCTCTCTGTCCCAGTGCCTTGGCACCTGCTATTGCCTCTGCCTATCCGTGCTTTTCCATAAGCTTTCATAGAACCTGCTCCAGTTTTCTCCAGTACCCCCACGCTGTTACATTTTTGTGTCACTGATTACCTCCTGGCGCCATATGTGTTTATTGTTTGCTTGCATATTGCTTCTCTCCCTTCACCCCACTGGGAGCTTCATAAGGGACATGAATAATATAAGTATTACTACAGATAATGCAAGGAATAGGATACTCATGAGCTCCACGAGTCTTTGCATGTTTATTCACTGCTATAATTCTAGAGCTTAGCACACAATAGGTACTCAATAAATATTTGTGAATGGATAAGTGAATTAATGAATTAGATGACTACTACTAGGCCTGGTTTGTAGGTCATGCTCAATAAATACTGACTGCAAATTTTTTCAGTGCAGAAACCAGAAGTTCTTGAAAGCGGCACAGAATGAGGTTGAAAACCAAAGGTTCTTGGTGGGAGGATTTTTTTTTTTTCTTAATATTTAGGATGATGCATGTCACTGAAATTCACCATGGATCAAGCTTGGGCACAGTGCCTGGGATATAAGGAGAGCAGTAAAGATAAAAAAAAAAAAAAAAAAAAAAAAAAAAAAAGAAAGGAAAGGAAAATAGCCTCTATTGGCTGTTTAAAGTAAGGAGAGTTGACTTAGGTCAAAAGAAAAGGAAAATGTCCTGGGAATAAAAGTTAAGTATTGTAAGATGCCATTAAAGGGAGTTTGTGGAATCTCCTTTTCTGGAAATGTTTAAAAACAAGATAGATCTTCATCTCTTAGAAGTGTTGAAGTTCAGTCCTACCCAGAGGCAGGAAGATTAACTGGATTACGCTTGTGTGGTCAGTCTCTAGAGTCATTGGAAGAGCCCTTGAATGCAGTAAATATTCCACATTCTCTTGGCTGAAACTATTGTTTCATAACTGTTCATTTGAAACTTGGCTGTTATAAAACCAGAGTGAATGTTTAACAAAATTGAATTTGGATCTGGGGTTGATGATGTAAGTTGAGTACATCATATATACCTAAATCAGTTTTAAAAGCATTAAAATAAAGTATATATAGTGCCGAAACTATTCAGAACATAACTTAGTCTTTTTTTTTTTTTTTTGGCAAGAGAGAGCATTGCGTACAATTTATTAGTCTTTTATAATATACAAAACTGCCTGCTTCCCTGCAAGATCTTAATGCCATTAATCGTTCAATAAGTAATTATAAAGTGACTACTATAAACATTGCAGTCTTCAAAGATGAATTCGATATGGATCCTGCTTTCAGGGAACTTAGTCTACAAGTGGACATAAAATATATATATAGGCCGGGCACAGTGGCTTTATGCCTGTAATCCTAGCACTTTGGGAAGCCAAGGTGGGAGGATTGCTTGAACCCAAGAGTTTGATACCAGCCAGGGCAACATGGCGAAGCCCCATCTACAAAAAACACAAAAATTAGTTGGGCGTGGTGGCATGTGCCTGTGGTCCCAGCTACTCAGGAGGCTGAGGTGGTAGGATCAATTGAGCTGATTGAGGCTACAGTGAGCCATGATAGTGCCAGTGCACTCCAGTCTGGGCAACAGAGGGAGACCCTGTCTCTGAATGAGTGAATGAGTGAATGAATGAATGAATGCTATCTCTCTCACACACACAGATCATATACATGATAGTGAAAAATAAAATGATTGAGATAGGAGCCATAAAAAAGAACTCAACAGTGTTGTAAGGTTTCAGAGAAAAAAAGATAATTCCTTTGGATTTAAACAAGAATGCTTCTGGGAGGAAAAAATATATCGAACTGGGCCTTAAGGGGTATGATGTATTTTGAAGGGTGGAAAAGAAGGAGAGAACAAGGACAGAGATGAAATTATAGTTAGTAATTCTGAGGTAAGGATAAGTTCCACTGGAGCAAGAGGAAGCTGGGGTTAATAGGCTGGGAGGGCCTTTTGTGGCTAGTCTCAAATGCCAGGCCAGAGAGCACGGGTTCTGTATGCTCAGTGCTTAAGATCTCTTGAAAGTGATTAAGCATTAAAGGATCCGGCCCATGGGAGGTTTGTGATTTACTATTTGGACTGCAAGAGACAAAAGGCAATAGCAGTGAGCCCAGGAAGACAGCTACTGAGTCACCTGGGCTGCATTTCCTAAGGGATGTGCTGAGAAGTAGTAGTTCCAAGGCATGTTAATAGATGTTACTCCAAAAAGGGTCTCCTCACCAGAATGAATTGGGGAAATAAAACGTTAAACAATCAAATAGACTTCTTTATGGACTTCTTTTCTGAAAAGTCTCTGGAAGACTTTTCAGAGCCTTTAATATTGAGAATTAGCATTGAGAATCTCAAATAGGATAAAACGTGTACCACTTCCAACATGATTTGATCTTTTTTTATGGATTAGCTCATGAAACTCCGGTTCCTTAGAACACACTTTGGGAAACATTGCTCTACACATTTGATAATAACAGCTGGAACACAAGTGATGGTAATGGGCATGAAAACCAGCAGTTAGGGCCGGGTACGGTGGCTCGCGCCTGTAATCTCAGCACTTTGGGAGGCTGAGGCAGGCAGATCATTTGAGGTCAGGAGTTTGAGACCACCCTGGCCAACATGGAAGACGCTGTCTCTACTAAAAATACAAAAATTAGCTGGGCATAGTGGTGCACGCCTGTAGTCCCAGCTACTTGGGAGGCTGAGGCAGGAGAATCACTTGAACCCAGGAGGTGGAGGCTGCAGTGAGCTGAGATTGTGCCACTGCACTGCAGCCTGGATGATAGAGTGAGACTCTGTCTCAAAAAAAAAAAAAAAAAAAGGAAAAGAACAGCAGTTCAATGGGAGTCCTTACAGAGGAAGCACCAAGAAGCACCAGCCATTCCTGGTATATAGGAGACATTCAGTAGCTATACAGAAAGTTAATTCATGTAAGAGTGAATTAATGATTTAATACCAGTAGATGTTGGTGTGGATGCAGTGAACAGGGAACACTTTTACATTGCCGGTGGAAATGTAAACTAGTACAACCACTATGGAAAACAGTGTGGAGATTCCTTAAAGAACTAAAAGGAGAACTACCATTTGATCCAACAATCCCACTCCTGGGTATCTACCCAGAGGAAAATAAGTCATTATATGAAAAAGATACTTGCACATGCATGTTTATAGTGGCACAACTCACAATTGCAAAATCGTGGAACCAACCCAAATGCCGATCAGTCAACAAGTCGATAAAGGAACTGTGGTGTGTATGGGGGTGTGTATGTGTGTGTATATGTGTGTGTGTGTGTGTGTGTGTGTGTGTGTGTATGATGGAATACTACTTAGCCATAAAAAGGAATGAATTAACGGCATTTGCAGCGACCTGGATGAGACTGGAGACTATTGTTGTAAGTGAAGTAACTCAGGAATGGAAAAATCAAACATCGTATGTTCTCGCTATGAGGATGGAAAGGCATAAGAATGATACAGTGGACTTTGGGGATTTGAGGGGAAGAGTGGGAGAGGGGCGAGGGATAAAAGACTACAAATATGGTGCAGTGTATACTGCTCGGGTGATGGGTGCACCAAAGTCTCACAAATCACCACTAAAGAACTAATTCATGTAACCAAATACCACCTGTACCCCAATAACTTATGGAAAAAGAAAAAAAGAAAAAACATGAAATTAGCCAGGCATGGTGGCGAGCACCTGTAGTCCCAGCTACCCAGGAGGCTGAGGCAGGAGAATTACTTGAGCCTGGGAGACGGAGGTTGCAGTGATCCGAGATTGCACCACTGCACTCCAGCCTGGGCGACAAAGCAAGACTCCAACTCAAAAAAAATTGAAAATTAAAAAAATATGAAGAGATACTTTTACATATAAAAGACATGCCAAATACTAAACATGTAAAATTGCTTCACATCTTTACTTTTCAAGGAAATGCATATTAAAAATACAGTAAGAACCCCCCCATACACACACCCAAAAAAAAAAAAAACAAAACATGCTTTGCTGGAGATTGCATGCTGAGACAAAAGGGGAAAGGAGTGCAGGATAGGAATATGGAGAGTTTTGAGCTCCAGTATGCTAGAGATGGTATCATGGAAAGCTAGGAGAAGGAACTGCTTTATATGAAAGTTGAGTATTACTTGAGAAGCTGAGGGAGATGGACCTGGAAGGGTCAGTGGATGCTGAAACCATGGACTTGCGAGAGAAGACGTTGTTTTTGCTTTTTGTTTTTTCTCATCAGATGTATTGTGGAAAAAAATATCTGGTTAAAGTGTCTGGTTATTTGAATTCTAGATAAATAGCAATTTTCATGTACAACTTATTCTAATACAGAAAGCTAATCATATATTTAGTCTAAAAGAAGTATCATAGGGCCAGGCGCGATGGCTCACACCTGTAATCCCAGTACATTTTGGGAGGCAGAAGAGAGAGGATCACTTGAGGCCAGGAGTTTGAGACCAGCCTGAGCAATAGGGCAAGACCTCCTGTCTGCAACAATTTTTTTTTTAATTGCTCGGTATGGTGGCGTGCACCAGTGGTCCTAGCTACTCAGGAGGCTGAGGCAGGAGGATCCCTTGAGCCCAGGAGTTTGAGGCTGCAGTGAGCTGTGATAGTTGCAGCTGCACTCCAGCCTGGGTGACCCTGTCCCCCAAAAAGGAGGAAAATAAGAAATTTTATGGTTAACAAAAGCACCAAACCTGTAGTGATTTTTTTCAATCAGGCAGTAGTGGCCATCCTTCTCATCTTCACCAGTGATTTTTTTTTTTCAGTCTGATTTACTCATAAGAAGTTAATTAATCTTTAAGCTTAATATTTTGTTCTTTCATTCAGGTATTTGCCTTTGATTATTGCTTTTGGTCCATGGATGAATCTAACACTACAAAATATGCTGGTAAGTTTTCTCCCTCCACACCTGACAGTTGGGCTTCTGGCCTCTTCCTCCATTGAGTTTATTGTCTTTAATTCCTCTGAAGTTTTACTTTTCGTATGTAATTCACACCTATGCTTTCCAATTATACCACATGGGTTTTGAAGTCAATAAGATTTGGTTTCAGAATCTGTGTCTGCCACTTACTTGCAAAATCCTTGAACAGATTTTTATTAAGCTTCAAATTATTCACCTGTAATGGGAGGTATTGGTGTCTTCAAAGATTTTCTAAAGATTTGAGATAATGAGGGAACCACCTCAAGCCATAAATGGTAGCTTTTGTGAGAGTCATGTGAAAAAAGGTTTCATTTGCCATGCCTTTCCTTATCACTAACTTTCAGGGCATCGCCTGCTCTGTTTTGTGTGTGTGTGTGTGTGTGTGTGTGTGTTTGTTTTTGTTTTTTGTTTTGTTTTTGAGACGGAATTTCACTCTTGTTGCCCAGGCTGGAGTGCAATGGTACAATCTCGGTGCACTGAAACCTCCGCCTCCTGGGTTCAAGCAGTTCTCCTGCCTCAGATTCCCAAGTAGCTGAGTTTACAGGCATGTGCCACCATGTCTGTCTAATTTTTTGTATATTTATTAGAGACATGGTTTCACCATATTACCCAGGATGGTCTCGATCTCCCGACCTCAGGTGATCCGCCCGCCTGGGCCTCCCACAGTGCTAGGATTACAGGCGTGAGTCACTGCACCTCACCCCCTGCTCTGTTTATATAAGGAGAGCACAGGTGATGTGGTTTCCAAAACTCACTCAGGTCCTGAACGTCCTCAGCTATCAGTGGTCCTGTGAATGAGTACTACATGCTCCTCAGGGAAGTGCTGCCTCACAGCCCCACATTTTGCTAGGGTTCTCTCCTTGTGGGTTTGTTTGTTTGTTTGTTTTCAAAAAAGATGGAGTCTTGCTCTTGTTACCCGGGCTAGAGTCCGTGGCACAATCTCGGCTCCCTGCAACCTCTGCCTCCTGGGTTCAAGCAATTCTCCTGCCTCAGCCTCCCGAATACAGGCACTGGGATTACAGGCACCTGCCACCACACCCAGCTAATTTTTGTATTTTTAGTAGAAACGGGGTTTCACCACGTTGGCCAGGCTGGTCTCGAACTCCTGACCTCAGGTGATCCACCCGCCTCGGCCTCCCAAAGTGCTGGGATTACAGGCATGAGCCACCGCACCCGGCCTCCTTGTGGTATTTTATCCTCATTCCATCCAACACAAATGACTGCTGTTTTATTATTTATGACCATAGGCTTTCCTAGGAGTCAGTCACAATTGCTTTAGTTCCAGAGGGAAGCATTTGGTTTGGTGGAGGAAGTTGTTGGTTCTTTTGCTTCTGATTATGCCCCCTTTTTCTTAGATGTTTCATCTTTTTAAAAATTTATTTTTCGGCCAGGCATGGTGGCTCACATCTGTAATCCCAGCACTTTGGGAGGCCAAGGTGGGCAGATCACTTGAGGTCAGGAGTTCAAGACCAGCTTGAATAACATAGCAAAAGCCCATCTCTACTAAACATACAAAACTTATCCAGGTGTGGTGGTAGGCACCTGTAATCCCAGCCACTTGGGAGGCTGAGGCAGGAGAATGGCTTGAGCCCGGGAGGCAGAGGTTGCAGTGAGCTGAGGTCTTACCATAGCCTAGGTGACAGAGTGAGACTCTGTCTCAAAAAAAAAAATTATTTTTGTAACTGGCAAATAAAAGTTGCATATATTTATCATATACAGCGTGATGTTTTGAAATATGTATATATTGTGGAATGGCTAAATTGAGCTAATTAACATGTGCTTTACGTCATGAACTTATCCTTTTTTGTGGTGAGAACACTTAAAGTCTACTCTGTTAGCAATTTTCAGGAATACAATACGTTGTTATTAACTATAGTCACCATGTTGTACAATAGATCTCATGAACTAAATATTTCATCCTAATAAGGGTTTTCTCCTTATTTCTACTTATAAGAGAATCAGCTGAATGACGTTCTCATTTAGTTAAAAACAAAAAAAAATGAAGGGAGGGTATTGGCCTTAAAAGATTTGGAGGTAAAAGCACGTGACTGACTTAAAGAGAATTAATGTTTTGTTTATTGATAGGTTTTTCCTTGCCATAAAAAGCAAACTTGAGAAATTATTTGATAACATAATTTTTTCAAGAGTTAACAATTTTGAACTAGGAAAATTCCTTCAGTTGCTCACACTGGGTAAATTAGCCTTTCCAAATACCATTCCTGCAACTTGAGCAATATATTTTATTAAAGTGAATAAGTAGTTCATAATGTTGGTTGTAATTAATTTGTCTTTTTATTAGTCCTTTGGTACTTTATGTGATAAGTTTTCCAGAGTCTGGAACAGTCTTGACTTGTTAGCACTCTGTGTATTTTTGTGCCGGGTATGTACTTTTAGATTTAAATCAACAACAAAAGTAAAACATTTCCTACAGATGCGGAGACAAATGGGGGTAAAAGCTATGGTTTTACAAACCCGTCATTAACCGTGTTCAATTTATGTTATTCAAGATGCAGCCATATATATCTGCCTGAACTGGAGGTCTTCTCTTGTACTTCTCAGATACTTTCCAGGACTCCTCATCACAGGCTAGAAAAAAATCTGTACTCCTTCGACTACATTTGATGTTCTTTATTATATAGCCCCATTCTACCTTCTCCATCGTCTCTTCTGGGACTCCTCTCACCGCTCATTCAGTACCTCAGCCCAGTGTCTATTGTTGGTTCCTCTCATATAACTCAGGAATCCAGAAAGTCTCACAATAATTTTTTAAGTATTCGTGACCCCCCACTACTGTGTGTGTGCAGCCCAGGAAGCCCTTGAGAAATCCAAAAATGAGTTAGAAAGCAAAAGAAGTGCATACCAAATAATATTTTGAGACAATATTTAAACTCTAAATTTTATAGATTTTAAGTGTTACATAAAATCCAAGGAGAGAGAAAATCTGGAGAGGCACCAGATTTTAAAGAGATAAAATCTGGAAAGGCACTAGTTGTCTGGGAAAGCACCGTAGAGGAGATGGAACATAGAGGAGATAAGTATTTGAGAAAACACACATATTAAATAGCCTGATTCAGCCATTCCACAAGGGATACATATATCAGAACATCATGTTGTATACCATAAATACATATGATTATTACTTGTCAACATATGAGTTGTTTAGAGTTTAGTCAAAGGAAAGCCTAGAAGACATCCAGACAAGAGGAAGCGACATGTATCAAAGAGAACACATGGACTTTGATGTGAGACCTGGGTTTGAATCTCAAGACCTCTGTCTTGGTTCTGTTGGACAATTTATTTAATTTCTCTGAGATACAATTTGTTTTCTATAGAAGAAAGTAAAACTGGCAATACCTATGCTATGTGGTTGCTGTAAGGGTTAAATAGGTCACTTTATGTGGTGATTAATGGAAGGTTCCCATAAATGATATTTTCATTTAACTTTTCCATAAAGGAAGATGCAGAGCCATGGTGGTAATGCTGGTCTGAGCAGTAGGTATATCTTGGGGGTGGGAAGCTGCAAAGTTAAGATTAAAAGAGAAAGAAAGAAAAATAAGAAGGTGCATCTTGTGGGGGATGCTATGGGAGACTGTTTGTACATGTTGAGTGAGGCCAGATGATAGGAAATTCTAAGAACTTTAGACTAATATGGTGAAAAATAGGGGCTATTGGAGTGATATGGTTAAAATAATGCTTAAGGAAGATTGTCTTTCTCTTTCTTTTCCATATCTTCTGGAATCACATCCTCTATTACTGCCCACAGAGAACACTCTAGCCTTCTGCAATATACCACTCATGTGCCTGGATATACAACAAACTTTTTTTTTTTTCCAAACCAGAAATGACTTTATTACATACAAATGATAAAATTTAGTTGTGAAACTCAAGATTTCTGTAGCGCTTCATTACAAATAGTTCAGATATATTTTAAAAGATCAGAATGATTTTTAAACATATTGATAGCCTAAAATTTAGTAAAATTTACTAAATTTTAGGCTGCATGATCACATTGAGTACCATGTTCCAGTTAGCCCTGAAATTGGGTTCTGCCAGCTCATAGAGCACTGTCTACTTACAAAATTTGGGAGGATATTTTCTTATTCTTCAGATATTCCCATTATCATACAAATACTATGACGTTCCTCCTCCTTAGCAAAAGGTAAAATTCATGCTTACTATTCTCTCAAGTTTATATCCATTGTAAATAATCTACCTAGTAAATACGTTACATGTAGATTAGTTGATGGTTTCCATACTAATTTATTTTCTGTTTATTAAAAAATAACAATTCCTTCTTAATTGTGAATAAAAAGATTAAGATAGAAGCATTCATTGTCTGGTGGAAAACAGGGGAAGTGGAGAAGGGGAAGCACATATTTCCTGAAACCGACCTATTTGTCAGGCTTGATGAATAATGGCATCATTGATACTGAATCAGGACTCTCAAAGCTGCTCTCAAAACTGGGGAGTAGCAGGGAGAGAGAGAGAAAGATAAGTGCATGGATTGAGAAGGCAAAGAGAAGCAAGGGCTCTAAGTTTTGTGTGGTGTGTCAAAATAGTAAATTCTCCATCATGTCTTGCTATTTATAAAGCTATAGGAAGAGCCTCCATGCTCCCACTTTCTGATTTAGAAACACGTAATTCTCTAGTAGGTATAATGGCATTGCAGTGGGTTGGTTGGAGCAGTTGAAGAATATGAGCTCTTAAGTCAGACTTGGTTCAAATCCTGGCTGTAACACCTTCTATTTGTGTAAGGCCGGGTGAGTTACTGAATCTCACCATCCTTCTGTTTCCTCATATGGTAAATAAGGATACTAATAGTTCTGATCCCATAGGGTTGATTTGAGAACTAAATGATGTATTCATTTAAAGTGCTTAATCTAGTAAGTACCTGGCTACTTAGGAAGTAGGAAGCACTCCCTTAATATTTATCGTCGTCTTTATTATTGTCTCATTGTGACAGGAGTCAGTACTTTGGAAAGAAAATGCAATGTACTGAGATTTATTACAACTGGTTTTGCCACAAACTGCTAGACCTTGGGCAGGATAATTTCTGTGGGTCTCTGTTCTTCATCTGTGAAAGGAGGATATACAGCCTGGAATGATCTCAGATCCCCTCCAGCTCTCTGATAAAACATGAATCAGCCATTTTATGTTGGCCACACAGCTGTTCCAGTGGACTTTTCAGAGGCAAATTAAAGGCTTATTTGTTAAGCCATTCACATTGCATTGAATCATGCTTTGAGGTATTTTACATTTTATTTATTTATTTATTTATTTATTTATTGAGAGGGAGTCTCGCTGTGTCGCCCAGGCTGGAGTGCAGTGGCACAATCTTGGCTCATTGCAACGTCCCGCCTCCTGGGTTCAAGCGATTCTCCTGCCTCAGCCTCCTGAGTAGCTGGGATTACAGGCATGTGCCACCACATCTGGCTAATTTTTGTATTTTTTAGTAGAGACAGGGTTTCTCCATGTTGACCAGGCTGGCCTTGAACTCCTGACCTCAAGTGATCTAGCCACCAAGTGATCAGCCTCCCAAAGTGCTGGGATTACAGGCATGAGCCACGGCGCCCAGCCAGGAATTATTTTACATTTGAAATATATTATCTCTTCCTCCTATTACCTTTTGGCTAGGTAGTTGTAATAATGTTTGTCTGGCAGGTAACTCTGAGTTTGAAGCAAAAACCCTGTGTAAGGGCTAATGAAGAAAACAGAAATAACCTGCAGAATTAGATACCTGGAGCTTGGCATTTCGACATAAACTCGTATGTTCTCCCGAACTTCATATATACATGCGGATATATGCAGATCCACATTTAAGATTATAAAGTTAGTATATTATAGTCAATACTGATAAACTTGAAAGCAGTCTTTGTAAATGTTTGAGTCACTGCTGATTGCAATTAAAGCATTCTTGACAATGAATCAATACATATTTTAACATTTCTAAAATGTGCCATGTTACTAGATAACAGTGACTTCCAGTAACTTTGGTTTTTATTTTCTTCCCAGATCTATAGAAATCTTCATACCCCCCCAAAAACAAAAAACAAAAAAAACCGTCTGGTAGTGACATATCTGGGGTCAGTGTGGACGTGAACATTCCCTGGCCTGAGAGATTCTAAACTGTTGACTCAGAAATTATATAACAGTTCTTGCCATATGGCATGTTGCTCAAATGTGCTGAAGCCATGTGTTTTCGAGCATTGTTGATGCCCTGCAACTCAGGAGAAAGGTCGTACATCTGCCTCTTATTCTGCTAGCATTGCTTTATACTGTGAGGGGACAGAAGAGCACCTCCGATCTGTGGACTGATGCTGTGAGAACAGCACCCATGTTTGATTCTGTTCCCATGATGGGGGATTTTCTGTGCTCAGAGCTAGCAATGATTTCTGCTTCATATTGCTTAACCAAAGCAGAATCACAATGAGTCACAACATTTGTGCAGCAAAATTTACATTCTAAAAGCCAACAGTAGCCAAAATAGAGCCAATTTCTTAGCAGAGTTCTACAATATTAATTTGTTCTAGCATATTGTATTGGTTCGTTATTTTACTATTCAGTTGGTCTGTTTGAATGAAGGCTTTTTTCTAGTAGTGAAAAGCACAAGCTCTGGAGTCACACTTCTTGGGCTCAAATTCTGCCTCTGCCACTTCCCAGCTGTGTGGCTGTAGGCAATAATAACAGCACCTCCTTATTATAAATCTTGTGGGTTGAAATGAGATTATGTATATGAAGCACTCAGCAAGTGCCTTGCACAGAGGAAACACTCAATAATTGTTAGCTATTGGATTTAAACCATAAAAGTTTTCCGTATAGTTGGCCAGGGGCGGTGGCTCACACCTGTAATCCCAGCACTTTGGGAGGCCGAGGTGGGCGGATCACGAGGTCAGGAGATCAAGACCATCCTGGCTAACGCGGTGAAACCCCATCTCTACTAAAAAGACAAAAAATTAGCCGGGCATGGTAGCGGGCACCTGTGGTCCCAGCTACCTGGGAGACTGAGGCAGGAGAATGGCGTGAACCTGGGAAGTGGAGTTTGCAGTGAGCCAAGATCGCGCCACTGCACTCCAGCCTGGGCGACAGAGCAAAACTCCGTCTCAGAAAAAAAAAAAAAAAAAGTTTTCCCTATAGTTATGAGCAGCACTAGTAGTTGCTACTTGAACAGTATGTTAAGGTAGGGATTCATTATAAATGATGCATGCCATTTTAAAAGACATTTATGAAAAAATCTAAATACCAAATCCTCCTAGATTTTTGTTTTTCTTTTATGGTCTTTTATAAATTATCTCACCTCATACTTGATTTGTTATTTCTTTTGGTGACTCACCTTTGTTCCTAAGCATTGTATTTAGAGTTTTCTTAGAATCAGCAACCCTCTTTTTTGCATTTGTTAATGAAATTATGTAATTACAGAGAAGTACAACTGACATAGAACAGTTTAGGAGCAAATACAACTGACCCTTTGTACAAGCATAACTCAGCTGGTGAGAGTCCAGAGAGTCGCCTCCCAGCTGGGGTGATTTAGCATGCAGGGGGCATTTCATAGATGGAAGAGAGAATGTTGCTTAATCCAGAGAACTGGACAAGAAGATCAGTTAAGAAAAATTTTTCTTGTAAAGGATGTTAAAAAATAAATGAGCTTTGCTAATCTTGTTAATTTTTTTTTAAAGTGTATATATATGTGTCAGTGTTTTATATATGCTGCTTTTTTGTTCTCCCCTTTACTCACCTATTTTTTATCCTATCAAATCCCCCTTTCTTCAATACCTGCCTTTCTTTGTCCACATTTATTCCTTATGGTACTTGTTGGCACCCAGAAAGATCCTTTAACTTAATTGTGTTTAGAGGGGTGAATAACAATAGCAATAGACAGTACAACCCTGAGCATTGAATCCCAAGCACTGTGCCGATCCCTCTACATGCACTAGGTGATAAAATTGTCAAAGCACCCAATCAGATAGAAACTATTACTGCCCCCATTTTACAGATAACAAAACTGAGGTTTAGCAAGACCCTGCTCCCTGTGAGAGCACTGAAAGCATTGGTAAATGTGGACGTTAGTTAATGACATGTATGCTGGTGAAAATTTTATGGATTCTACTCCAGCCTGTGGTGCTCCTCTCCTCTTTCATCCTGAAGAGTCACTCAGTGACTCCTAAGGAAGTCATATTGAAGTGCTCTGGCTTAGAACCTAGCCAGGAATACTACTAAGGGTACCTTTACTCCTGTCAGAAGTTCTCTAGGATCCTTATATTTGGTTTGGGCTTTGTTTCAACCTCCCCTCAAATACTATAAATATTGTGCAGCCCACAATCCAGAAGAGATGTTGAGTTGGGTCTGCTTCTTTATCAGAGAGAGCGGGTGTAAAACACCATCAAATCAGATAGAAATGAAGGTTTACTTTGTCAGCAGTTGTTTTTTGGGAACCACCCTCCTGTATGACTCCAACACACATTCTCTGTAAGACATTCTTCACAGGTGAGTGGCTTTATATTCTTTCTTCATTCTCGGGACCAGTGCCAAGGGCAGTGGTTGCATGACCTCCTCCTTGGTGAATCACCCACTTTGTCCAGCAACAAAAAAAGACCATGCTCGTGGCCAGCCCCAGTGCTGTTGCTGTGGTGGAAACATCCATCTGGGTGAGTCACCCATGCCATGCTGCAAGCCAGACTTCAAGGACTGTAACACTGATAGCTCTTGGATGCTACCATGGAAAATATGTCCGTAGTCTACCTTTACCCTCATGGCCTGGTTTCTTGGGATCCTCTTACCAGGCACCTCAATGGCAAACATTTCTGTAGTTGATTAAAACTTAAATCTAGCAATACTAAGTCAAGCCTTACAGCTTCGGTTTCTTTATCTGAACTCTGTAGTTTTTGGTCATTTAACTTAAACCAGGTTTGAAGTCACTACATATGAGAATTTTTGAAAGCTGCACTTTCATACACTAAAGATTTTTGAGAAGGGGATTTATTTAAACCTCATCCAAGCTGGGCATTCTTCACCCCTTCAGGTATGTGAGAAGAACCTGTCTGATCTTGTGCTGTCCAGGTGCTCTGATTTGGAGCTGGGCCACCTGCCAAGTCCAGACTCATCAGAATCGCTGTGCCTGTCAGCCCTGTTTAGAAGTGGAAAAACACCCTCACAAATGAGTAGGCCCAGGAATTCCAAGTCATAAATCGTGAGCCCAGCCTTTATTTTTATTTTTTCTCTCCCTACTTTGATTCCAAAGAGAAGAGATAGGGAAAAGAAGGAAAACTGGGGATTCAGTTTAAACTGGTGAAATTATCGATCGTGTTCAAATCTTGGATGCTTTTCTATTTAGTTACTTTAGAAAAACAAGAAATACTCTGTGTATATGCCAGGTCTGATCTGTGCATCACCATGCTTAGTGTTTTATTCAGCCATGGGCCATAGGTGTCTGCCTTGTTTAATGCAGATTTTAAACAAGACAGGGCTTATATCCTCCCATTTCATTCTCTCACTTTCTAGAACACAGCCCACTGTGACTCTTTTATCCTGTGCCTCTTCAGTCATCAGATGTTGGGCATAGGAATGATAGCTGCATTTTTCCTTCCATCCCTGGTTTCTTTCGTGCTTTGCTATCAGGATATTACCATAAAAAGAGATTTCCTTGGTTACCCATCTCCCAGTACACACACATGGTAGCTTTGAGCCTATTGTTGCTGTTCTAAGTAGGGACAGATTATGCACAAGTGTGGACACCCAAGGGTGTTAGCTTTTCAAAGATCTGTATCAGGCTGGGTACAAATGACTATAATTCCAGCACTTTGTGAGGCCAAGGGTGGGAGGCTCACTTGAAGCTAGGAGCTCAAGATCAGCTTAGACAACATAGCAAGATCTTATCTCTACTAAAAAAATAAAAGTAAAAAATTAGCCATGTATGGTGGGACACGTCTATAGTCCTAGCTACTCAGGAGGCTGAAACAGGAGGATTCCTTGGATCTCGAGGAGTTAGAGGCTGTAGTGAGCTATGATCATACCACTGCACTCTAGCCTGGTGGAAGAGCAAGACCCTGTCTCTTTCAAAAAAGAAAAAGATTCATATTGTATGTGACTCAGGTTTGGGTGACTCAGGTCTGTGACTTTGCTTGCAGAAATTCCATACAGCAGCTCTCTTTGCTGTTCTGACATTGTGTTATGGGTTACTTTGGGCATGCCTGTATTTTAAGACTTGTTCACATGATTATAGAGGGTCTAATCATAAACCCCAAAGGAAATTGGCATTGCGGTCATGGTTATTAACAAGTGAGGTCAGGCTTGCCCTGTGAATTTGCCGCACCAGGCATGTGGAGCTAACATCTGCAGAGTGGCCACCGCCTTTTTGGCATCGGTTCCGCTGAAAAGTCACAGGCCTCTTGGATTTGACAATGTTATGGCTTTGCTCGGATTGTCTGGGCTAGAAACAAATACTCATAGATCCTCCTGCTTCCCACGGGACTTACGAACCTTCCCTTATGGGCTGGTGTACTTTCCCCTAGACAAATAGCACTTCATTCTATTTGAGTGTAAACTGTAGTTGGAAAACGTTTAGGGTGGAGATATTGCGTCTTTTATGGGATCCACCCATGCACTGTTTGAATTCCCTGATTCCCACCACTCAGCATAAACGGTTCCTTTTTTCATGAACTGAGGTTCAAAAAGCAGTTGGCAAGTCATTTTTTCCTATGCTGAGAAAAGGGACCGTTGTGTTTGAAAAATAGAAGTGAACAAAGCAAAAACAATCCAAAATAAACAAACAAACAAAAAAACCCTTCAGTCTTTTGGATAAATTAGGGTCTCTTTAAGAAACCATATGAGGGTTCTTGATATTTCATATTTTGTATTGCAGAGTAAAGTGTAGCCATCATCTGTGTTTCACCAAGAGCTGATTGCTAGAGAGGACAGAGACTGTATCAAGAGTCATAGTGCCTTTTAGGCTTTGGTTGACAGTTTGGCCTTTTTTGTAGTTGTTTTTACTATACCCAGTGTTGCCCTGAAGGTCACAGAACCAAAGAATTGGTTAAATATAACTCCAGCCAGGGTTCACACAGCTGAAAAGGCACCAGAAGGGCAGAATAAGGGGAGCTCTAGAACCTGTCCCACTTACAGTTTTGCTGATACAGTTTATTATATTGTTTTTTTCCCCTGTACCCTTCTATCTCAATGTTAAAAAAAAAAAAAAAAGAAAGAATTTTTCTTATAGTAGACAATATGGGTTAGCATACCCTGGCCCAAATAATGATACTGTTCCTTCTTCTCATCATGTCTATACACACATGAACACACACTCCACCCTTTCTGTCCCCCCAACCCTTGCAGGTGAGAGTCACCACCATTACATCTGGTCAGTAATATGTTTTAAATGGGACCCCTGTGGGAGCTAGAAAAATAGCAATGATTGGTTCCTTTCAGAAATCTTTCTAAGAACAAGTATCTTTTCTTTTTAATGTCTTAAGAGATAGGGTCTTACTCTGTCCGTTCAGGCTGGAGTGCAGTGGCACGATCATGGCTCACTCTAGCCTCAACCTCCTAGGCTCAAACAATCCTCCACCACCATGCCTGGCTAATTTTTTATTTATTTATTTATTTTTTGAGACCGGGTCTCACTTTGTCACCCAGGCTGGAGTGCAGTGGCTCAATCTTGGCTCACTGCAGCCTCCACCTCCTGGGTTCACGCCATTCTCCTGCCTCAGCCTCCCGAGTAGCTAGGGACTACAGGCACCTGCCACCACGCCTGGCTAATTTTTTAGATTTTTAGTAGAGACAGGGTTTCACTGTGTTAGCCAGGATGGTCTCGATCTCCTGACCTCGTGATCCGCCCACCTCGGCCTCCCAAAGTGCTGGGATTATAGGCGTGAGCCACCGCGCCCAGCCCATCCATGCCTGGCTAGTTTTTTATTTTTTGTAGAAATGGGAGTCTCACTCTTTTGCTCAGGCTGGTCTTGAGCTCCTGTCCTCAAAAGATCCTCCTGCCTCAGCCTCCCAAAGAGTTGGGATTACAGGCATGAGCCACCACACCTGGCCTTTTTTCTTTTATCTTTGAAATTGGATTATGCCACAAAATTGTTGCAAAAATGAAGGAGCCATCTGAAGGAAAAATAACTAGATAATTACTTTTTATTTGCAGTAAAATGAATTATAATTGATTAAAGACTTAAGAGATAATAATAACTAAAATATATTCTAGATTTATACTGGCCACATACTGTGGTAAGTGCTTATCTATATTGGTTTATTAAACCATCCCAGTAGCCACTTAGGTAGCAACTATTAGTCTTATTTTACCGATAAACTGGGAACCTTCCCAGTGTCACATAGCTGGTAAAGAGTAAAACTCAGGTTTGAAAGTCAAATTGTAAAAAACTGGTGGTGCGCATCTATGATCCCAGTTGCTTGGGAGGCTGATGCAGGAGGATTACCTGAGCCCAGTCATTTGAGGCTGCCATGAGTTATGATCCTGCACCACACTCCAGCCCAGACACAAAGCGAGATCCTGTCTCCAAAATAAATCAAATAAATAATAACAAAAACAAAACTAGAAGAAAATATGAGTGAGTTCTATATAATTTGGGGGTGGAAAAGGATTTGTGAGGCATAACACATATCATAGGCAAAAATCATGAAGGAAAAGAGAAAAGATTTGAATATGAAAGACCAGAAGATTTTGTATGACCAAGAATAACGTAAGACCGATAGACAAATGACAGACTGGGAAAAAATACTTATAACCTATAAGATAGACCAATGGTTAATATCCTCAATATATAATGAGGATTTTAAAATTAATGAGAAGAAAAGCAATGGCTAGCCCAAGGACTTAAATAGTCAACTTACTAAAGTGTTAGTACAAATGAACAATAAATAGAAGAAAAATTATCCAAACAAGAGGCTTTTTTTTCTTACTGACTCCGTCAGAACTAAGAAGAATAATCATAGGGATTGTTGTTGAGGGTGTTGAAAGTAGAGACTCATGCATTTTTAGAGAACTTGGACATTTGATTTTTTGAAGTTTTGGCTAGTAAAGTCAATAGGAAACTGCACAGAGATAGACATATAAGAATAAATATTGCAGAAAAATAAAAGGAAATAATCTAAATATCCATAGTAGGGAACTGATTGCATCCGTTATTCATACAATGGAAAGCTGAGCTCCTATTTAAAATGCTAATATTGATGTATATTTGTAGAGATGGGAAAATGTTCATTATTTCTTGTCTTAAAAGAGAATGCATT
This sequence comes from Macaca thibetana thibetana, assembly GCF_024542745.1. NCBI lineage: Eukaryota > Metazoa > Chordata > Mammalia > Primates > Cercopithecidae > Macaca > Macaca thibetana. Next base: position 17,898,183 of record NC_065581.1, on the reverse strand, counting down.
GTCTTTGAGACACAAAGCCATAGTAATAAAATGTATTCCAGTGTCTCTAGACTCCAATCTTGCGTAAATTTGTAAAAATACATGGAGAATGAAAAATTTTTTCAGAAACGTAGTGTAATTGTTTTCAATTTTTTATGTTGTTTTTCTCAGATTTTTTCTTTTCTAATTATGAATAAAGCTTTACTAAATATGATAAATTTGAATTATAAATTTATAATTATAAATTATAAATTATAAATTTGAATTATCTGCCAAACATAACTGTAACTAAAAGAAGCTGACTATATTTGAAATCACATGTATATATTTAGTGGAAATCAGAGAGACTAGTTTTTATTTTTTGTCATATATTTTGTTGTCATGTCCAGGAGGTACTGTGTATATTAGTAAAAATGTGATCTGTAATTTTATCAAAATTACCTCATTAGTACCTACATAGTGTGTTGACACATCTATTCATACCCCATTGGCTTATTTAACAAAGACCTACTATAGTCTTATGGGATTCATTAGAATTTCAAAAACAGTCATACTTTGACCAAAGTGTAAAGTAATTAAACATTTATTTTTAAGTTCAAAGAACAATTTTTTTTTTTTTTTTTTTTTTTTTTTGACAGAGTCTCACTCGGTCACCCAGGCTAGAGTATAAAAGTACAGTCTTCTGATAACTTTTTGTTGCTGATGAGGAAAAGGCTCCCACCCAATTAAAAATACATTTTTCTGAGAACAACAATATCAACACAGGAATAATTCAGTGAATACAAATGCCTATTGCATGCCAGGCACTCTACTAAGATACAGCAACTACTGTTTTCACAATCTGGCAGTAAAGGTGAACACAAAAAAAAAATTGTGCCAGCCAGGGGCAGTGACTCACGCCTGTAATCCCAGCACTTTGGGAGGCCAAGACAGGCGGATCACCTCAGGTCACAACATGGTGAAACCCCGTCTCTACTAAAAATACGAAAATTAGCGAGGCTTGGTGGCGGGTCCCTATAATCCCAGCTACTTAGGAGGCTGAGGCAGGAGAATCGCTTGAACCTGGATGGCAGAGGTTGCATGAGCCGAGATTGCACTGCACTCCAGTCTGGGCGACAGAATGAGACTCCATCTCAGAAAGAAAGAAAAAAAAATGTGCAGTGTGATGAGCTCTGAGAGTCTGTTAAAATTATCCTGGAGACCAGAGGTGAGAGCAACTGGTTCCCAGTGTCATGCAGCATGAGTTACTGATGATGAATGGAATCAGCCTTGACAGTAGGGAGTCACTATAAGCTGACCCAAACCCTGCCATTCACTGATAATGAGATCTTGGGCAAATGACTTAACCATTTCAAGCCCCAGTCACCTTATCAGTCATAATTCCTACCTACTCTACTTGGGTATTGTGAGGATTCAATGATATAGAACATGTAATCCCAGCACTTTGGGAGGCCCAGGCGGGTGGATCAGGAGTTTGAGACTAGCCTGGCCAATATGGTGAAACCTCATCTCTACTAAAGATAGAAAAAATTAACCAGGCATAGTGGTGCACACCTGTAATCCCAGCCACTCAGGAGGCGGAGACGGGAGAATCACTTGAACACGGGAGGCGGAGGTTGCTGTGAGCCGAGATCGCGCCATTGCACTCCAACCTGGGTGACAGGGCAAGACTCGTCTCAAAAAAACAAAAACAAAACAAAACACAAAAACAAATAAAATATATAAAGTACATTGCCAACAGACAGTTGATAAAAATTATCTTTGCTTTTCCTTAGTAGCGTAAATAATAAATTTAGAATACAAGTTTAATAGGTTAAATCATGTCCTGTTTAGTATTTGCAACAATTTGGTCATACACTAAACTGAAATTTACTCTTGTAAATTTTTTTTTACAATTTTTATAGAGACAGGGTCTCACTTTGTTGGCCAGGCTGGTCTTGAACTCCTCTCCTCAAGCCACCCTCCCACCTCGGCCTCCCAGAGTGCTGAGATTACAAGCATGAGCCACCATGCTCAGCCTACTCTTGTGTTTTTATATGCTGGGGAGTTCTTTGATCATTTCATTTATTTTTCATGCAATTTTAGTATACACATCCTGGTGGTTTGTTTCATTTACATCATAAACCTATTTCATACAGCTATATAGCAGTCATCCTTGTTTTTCCAACTAACAATCTTCAGTTTAAAAGGCCATTCCTACCAAGGAAAAAGATACATTGTTATTTACTCTTGAAAGAACCTAGGAAAATAATTCCTGCTAATTCCAGCGTATTCAGCATCAGAAGCAGAAACCAGAAGTACCACATTTTACTACCTAATATAGGAATAGATATAATAGATATTAACTTTAGGCTCTAAAAAGCCATAATAAAATCTCTTTGACCACAGTGCTTCTCTGCAATTGAGTCCTTTCACCAACTCAAGCTGTGGGTTTTTTTTTTTTTTTCTCAAGTTACTAAATATGAATTGAAATCATGAATTATGGTCAGGATGCTTGACTTAGCCAACTCTTGAAGTCTCTTGTCCCCACCCTCACCCCACTCCCTTCCTGGGGGCTGGTTAACCAGTGTGGAAGATCAAACAGGATTGCTCCATTCAGCTGCTTGTGCCAAGAATGTATTGCTTTTAGAATGCCATCAAATGGCACTTGGGTCTGGCTGAGGACCACAAGCAATTCTAATAAGCCTGGGCACAGGCTGGATTTAATTCTGGGTCCTCTCTGATATAGGGCTTGGCTCCAGATTTAAGGCCTGCCTTTTTAGCACAGGGCTTGGGAACATCCGTGGAGTAAGGAAGGTCCTTTGAGAAAACATATGAGAAATAAATATTAATGTATATGAAAGATCACACACCAGAGTGGTCAGGTATTTTCTTCGTGAGCACAAGGCTATCATACTTGACTATAACATAAAAGCAATTTGTGAAGCAGATAATAATTTTGATTATACTTTATTCTTCTCTGAATATATACGTATTTGCATACGGATCTTAAGGTACTCTTCACAACAGACCTGAGTGTTTAGAAAAGATCCTTCTGATTACACCCGTTTTTAAAAATCCGCATATTCCATCAACGAAGTTACCAAACATCTATGCTAGATGGTAGAAGTTAGCAATAGAGAAATAAAGTTATATAAATTTGGTATATTTTTTCAATCCATTTTTTACACTTTAGCATTTGTAGATCTCTCTCTTGCACAGACACCAGCGTGCGCACACACCCACTATTTGACATAAGATTTTACATTATACGTACAGTTCTGAACATGGCTTTTTTTTCACTCAACAATGTTCTTTAATTCAAGCATTATTTACACATAGATGTGGGTGTTGGGGATTTATTGGTTTTAAAAAAATGTTATGTAGTATATTCCATCATATAAAACAGTCACACTTTACTTACTTTCATACTTATGGGCATTTAACTTGATTTCCATTTACAGTATTATGAATAACACTGCCATGAACATCCTTCACAGGGCCCTTTTCGGGAATGTGTCTCTAGAATAGACGCTTCACAGTGGGTCAGACAGTGTAGGCATATTCCCTTTTACAGATGCTGTCAAGTTTTCCTTCAGAATGTCTGTGTTCATTCATTCTCCCACCATATGCAGCAATATTTGATGTTGTCAGAATTTTATTTTTTGCCAGCCTAATGGTTGCAAATTGTATTAGTCTGTTTTCACACTGCTACAAAGAACTACATGAGGCAGGGTAATTTGTAAAGAAAGGAGGTTTAATTGACTCACAGTTCCGCATGACTGGGGAGGCCTCGGGAAACTTAGAATCATGGTGGAAGGTGAAGGGAAAGCAAGGCACATCAAGGAAGGCACGTCTTACATGGCAGCGAGAGACAGAGAGAGAGGAAAGAACTCAGAGGAAGCCACACACTTTTAAACCATCAGATCTTGTGAGAACTCATTATCATGAAAACAGCATAGGGGAAACCGCCCCCATGATCCAATCACCTCCCACCAGGTCCCTTCCTTAACACGTGGGGATTACAATTCGAGATGAGATTTGGGTGGGGACGCTGAACTAAACCATGTCACAAATACTATCTCGTTTTGTGTCGAGACACTTTTAAGAGTCTCATCCTGCAATCATCATATATCATAGTATAATAACAGACTCCTAAAATCAGATCTGAATTTCCATAAAAGAAAAACGTAAAACCAAAAGCTTATGTTGTGTTACATTATTTTCAAATGTAAAAGGAACTATCATGTAAGATAAAAACGTTAAATTGACTCATTCTTTCAACATTTATTAAGCATTTTGTACTAGGCTGTAGGATTATGAAAATAAGCAGGTTATAGTTTTGGGCATCATAGAGCTCTCATTCCAGTGGAGGAAACAGGTACTTAAACTAGTAGTTTCTGCAAATGCTGTAGAGTGAGTGTTCTAAGGACTATAAGAGGACAGGAAGGAGGATATAAGTCTCATTGTCTTAGTGATGCAGAATGAATATTAGAAAATCACCAAATTCAAAGGGTAGCAAATGCTGTCCTTTTATGTGTTTAAAACAGATTGTCACACATTTACTCTTCAGCCCCGCTCTGCCATAATGTAGTACATGACACAATCCCCCCAGGAGATACAGAGAGATTCACGAAAGAGATCTTGTCCCCCACTCCCCCTGTGAGGACACAGGTGACGGGTGCTGTGAATCTACAAACAGCAGCTGAAGTTGTCAATCTATCCTCAGCAACTAACGGTTTTTCAGCACTTGGCATTTACAAAACACTAAGCTAGGTGTTGAGGGGGATACCGAGGTATGTATAACATGGTCTTGTTCAGTGGCAGTTCAGAATCTAGCTGGGGAGATAAGGCAGTTCATATTTAATGACATTGTAGATGCTCAGTCATAAGAAAACACCACCAATTTGAATGATGCTTCCATATGTCCCACTCACAATGGAAAGAAAACTTTAATATTTAGAGAAATGTCTTAGAGGGAAACAGTGTATCCACGTCCAGGTACTGAGCTGTAGTTTAGAAGTGTGGATGAAATTGCATATATCAAACTTTTAATACACAGCCCTGTACTTAGTAGGCACTCTGTACACTTTTAACATTTTTTTTGAATTGATATAATATTGTTATTAATACAAATATATCAAGAAAAATTATTCTTTTTATTAGTTTTTAATTTTTGGCTTGTTTTTTAGGTCAAGAAGTGGTTTTCAAGTGCCTTGGGGAAGGAATTCTTGAAAAAGCCTTTCAGGGGTATAATGCGTGTATTTTTGCATATGGACAGACAGGTAAGAAGTTGCTTTTATAGTCCAGATGTGATAGATCGTGCCTGTAATCCCAGCACTTGGTGAGGCTGGGGTGGGAGGATTTCTTGAGCCCAGGAGTTTGAGACCAGCCTGGGCATCATAGTAAGACCCGTCTTTACAAAAACTAAAAACATTAGCCCAGCATGGTGGCACACCTTTAGCCCCAGGTTCTCGGGAGACTGAGGTGGAAGGATGGCTTGAGCCCAGGAGTTTGAGACTGTAGTGAGCCATGATCACACCACTGCACTCCAGCTTGAGCAACAGGGTTTGAGGCTAAGTTGGCCACTTTTCTGCTCTGTTACCTTGGCCAGTATATGGGGAAACCTTGTATGGCTGAAGCATTGCATTTTGCTTATTCTTTTACCTGTTCTCTTTTTGCTTGCTTCTTCTCCAGGTTCGGGAAAATCCTTTTCCATGATGGGCCATGCTGAGCAGCTGGGCCTTATTCCAAGGCTCTGCTGTGCTTTATTTAAAAGGATCTCTTTGGAGCAAAATGAGTCACAGACCTTTAAAGTTGAAGTGTCCTATATGGAAATTTATAATGAGAAAGTTCGGGATCTTTTAGACCCCAAAGGGTAAGTTAGTAGTCAAGATTAAGTGTGTTAATAGGGGGAGATAATTTTAAATGATTCTAAAGTTAAAATTGGAAGTGAATATACGTATTTAAGCTCTTGGTGACTACACTGGTTTTCATTCATTTACAGAGAAATCATCAGCTTCTCAAAGCCTGTTGGTATACCCAGTGTTTATCCTACATTAATGTATTAAGTTGCCTATGTATGCCCTTTGAAAAGATGTTGTTACTATTGGTATTATTTTTTTGCCACCCTGAACTATTCATAAAAATTGAGTTAGGAATAACCATTAGTTCTTCCATTTACATTGGAAAGCGGCACTTCTGTGTTAAAGGTAAAAGGGTTGAAGGATTGAAACATCCCAGCCAAGGCAAGCAATTCCCTTCCCTGGCTGGGCGTTGGAATCATGTGGGGAACGTTTTAAGCATCCACTTGCCTGATTCCTACCCATAGAGACTAGATTCAGTAAACCTAGGGTGAAACCCAGGGATCTATATTTTTTTAATTAGGTGATTAAAAAATATATTTTTGATTCATAGAGGCAGGGGGACCATTTACTTTTTTTCAATTAAAAAATTTGGAGCCGGGTACAGTGGCTTATGCCTGTAATCCCAGCACTTTGGGAGGCCAAGGTAGGCAGATCATCTGAGGTTAGGAGATTGAGACCAGTCTGACCAACAGAAACCGCATCTCTACTAAAAATACAAAAATTACCTGGGTGTGGTGATGGACGTCTGTAATCCCAGCTTCTTGGGAGGCTGAGGCGGGAGAATCACTTGAACCCAGGAGGTGGAGGTTGCAGTGAGTTGAGATCGTGCCACCGCACTCTAGCCTGGGGAACAGAGGGAGACTTCATCTCAAAAAAAATTTAAAAACAACTGTACTGATTTAAAAATAATATCTATTTATGGAAAATTTGAAAAAATAGGTAAAGTGTAAGAGATAAAAATGACCTATAATCTCACCATTCAAAAATAATCACTAAGGCCAGGCATGGTGGCTCATGCCTGTAATCCCAACATTTTGGGAGGCCGAGGTGGGTGGATCACTTGAGGTCAGGAGTTCAAGACCAGCCTGGTCAACATGGTGAAACACTGTCTCTACTAAAAGTACAAAAATTAGCCGGGCGTGGTGCTGGGCACCTGTAATCCCAGCTACTCAGGTGGCTGAGGCAGGAGAATTGCTTGAACCCGGGAGACAGAGGTTGCAGTGAGCCAAGATCGTACCACTGCATTCCAGCCTGGGCAATAGAGTGAGACTGCATCTCAAAAAATATATATATATTAATAACCACTATTACTACTTTGGTGCATTTTGACCAAAATTATGAGTGACGAGGAAGTGACCTACCTAATCAAAGAAAATGTTTATATTTACTCTTAAGAAGCTATTAACTATTTAATGTATACAAAAGAACATTTATAATACCTGTAAGGGGTAAAGAGTAATAAAAACAACTGCCTATCTACATTGGCTTAATAAATGGAACATGACTTAGCCAAAAGTACTCTAGCTAAAATTAAATAAATAAAATGGAACATGACCAATAATTGTGAAGCTCACTATATGTTCCTCTTGGATCCATGTTCTATCCCTCCCCAAGGTAACTACTATTGTGAATTTTGTGTTTAGCATTCTCTTCCTCTTCTTTAGCATGTAGAAATAATTTTGCACAATTTTTAACTTTGTATGACATCATAATATGTGTTCTTTGGTGATTTTTCCTCCCACCATGATTCATTTATTCTTATATATGAAGTGCTAATGCATTTTTACTGTTGTCTAGCATTTCATGGCGTGATTATATCAATAATTCATCACTTTCTCTGTCTTTTTTTTTTTTTTTTTTTTTTGAGACGGAGTCTCGCTCTGTCACCCGGGCTGGAGTGCAGTGGCCGGATCTCAGCTCACTGCAAGCTCCGCCTCCCGGGTTTACGCCATTCTCCTGCCTCAGCCTCCCGAGTAGCTGGGACTACAGGCGCCCGCCACCTCGCCCGGCTAGTTTTTTGTATTTTTTTTTTAGTAGAGACGGGGTTTCACCATGTTAGCCAGGATGGTCTCGATCTCCTGACCTCGTGATCCGCCCGCCTCGGCCTCCCAAAGTGCTGGGATTACAGGCTTGAGCCACCGCGCCCGGCCACTTTCTCTGTCTTTTGTGTGGTTCCTGCTTTTATCAATACAGTGCTGTTCTGAAAACATTGTTTTGCAGGTCTCCTGGTATATAGCATGCAGGAGTTTCTACGTAACACATCTAGGGTTGGAATTGTAACTCACAAAACATTGAATCTCCAATTTTATTCAGTAGCACAAACTGTTATCCAAAGTGGTGGTAACAATTTCCACTCCCACCAGCAGTGTACAAGAATTTCCGATATTGGACACCATCACAGGCACTTGATACAATGCTGGGTTTGCTTTTTCTTGCTGCTGAATAGCATTATAGAATCTCTGGCAAGCAGAGTAAGCTGTGTACTGGATCGTGTGCATCTAAGTAGCTCATTGTCACATTGAATTCTTCATCTTTAAAATAAAAGTGGTAAAGCCTACTTTGTAGGGATGTTATGAAATTAAACGGCATAACTGAAAAGTGCTTCAGAGAACAATGCGAGGACTTTGGGATGCATTCAGTGATGCTTCTTAGCTGCTTCTTCCCATATATTGCTGATGCTAAGCAATGACCCTTAATTTGAAAGATGATTAATATGCGATGCCCTGAATAAGATGGCATACACGATATAGTCAGTATATACATAGCTTTGCTTTTAATCTCCATTGTCTTTTGATAAACTGTTCAAATGGGTTCCAAACCAGGTTTATCATTTAAAAATTCAAAAGAGCTTTAAAACTGTCATTAGCAGAACCAATTCTAAATATAGGACAACATCAGTAATTACAAACAAACTCTGTACTATAATCTCACTTTCTGTGTAAAAAAGTGTAAGCATAGAAGTAGCATAAACCAATGTAGACTTGAAGTAAACTTTAAACATTTTAATATTGTTTACTACTAATTCAAAAATTTTGACCGGGCTGTAGTGGCTCACATCTGCAATCCCAGCATTTTGGGAGGCTGGGGGTGGAGGATTGCTTGAGCCTAGAAGTTTAGGACCAGCTTGGGCAGAATAGTGAAGCTCACATCTCTACAAAAAATATAAAAATTAGCCAGGCATAGTGGCATGGGCCTGTAGTCCCAGCTGCATGGTTGGCTAAGGTGGGAGAATCACCTGGGTGGGAGGTTGAGGCTATAGTAAGCCGGGGTCATACTACTGCACTCTAGCCTGGGCGACAGAGTGAGACCCTGTCTCAAAAACTAAATACAATTTTAAGACATTATCTACTGAGAAGATGCTTATTTATGAAATAGCCTAAAGGTTAATTTGATCTGGCATGTTTTTTGGTTCACTTTTTCCCCCAACCCTCCCCAAAATGTAACTGACAGCCTGACCCAGTAAGGTTTGTGACTAGAGATAGAATGTTTAAAATAGTAACATACTTTAAATAGAAATCAGAGCATAAAACACATTTCTCATGTGAAACATCGTTTTGCTAATCCAAATAAAGTTGCTTTTAGATTTGTTGGGGGGAGGAGTCCTTAAAAAATTATTTTGAAATTGTTATCCTAGTTACTGTGTACTTAAAAAGAAAGAAAAGCTTCCAGCTTTGGTCTGATTCATTTATTCCTTTTTCCTCCCTCCCACAGGAGTAGACAGTCTCTTAAAGTTCGAGAACATAAAGTTTTGGGACCATATGTAGATGGTTTATCTCAACTAGCTGTCACTAGTTTTGAGGTAAGTCATTTTTTTAAAAATGTGATTAAAAGCTGACTATAAATCCTATATAAGTGATACTGAGTATATTTTATGTGGACGCTTTATAGCACAATGATACTACTCAGGGCCTCAGAAACCCAGTATCAGCACACTGCAAACAGAGAGGAAAAAGGCTTTTAATCACACTCTTCAAGCTGCTTTGTTGTGAAGGTTTTACAGTATGGCCAGAAAGCCCAATGTTTTCAGGTTGCTGCATGTTTTCACTAATACTACTCTGTTAAAACTGTGCTCCCAATGATGCCAGTGACATCCTTCTAGGCATGTGGTAGTCTAAACACTATTTGGCAGTTAGTACAGCCCTTTCTTTTTGGCAGGGTCTCCTGCCTTGGTTTCTGTCACTTCTTGCTCTCCTGTTTTTCTGAATCACTCCTCTTGCCATTGACCAGCCTGTTTTACTTTATTTACTCTTTGACTTACATGCCTTGTTAAGATCTAACTCAGGATTCTGCTTCTATTTCTATAGTGATTGCTTTGGAAATCTCATAACGCAAACTGCTGTCTCTGTTGCTAAAGAATGTGAATGAATGTGTGAATGCATGAAGGAACAAGCAAATCCCTGCACTTACTTTGTGCTGTTTGTGGGATGTGGCTGGCCCATTATCACCCCAGATTTAGTACGGCTAAAACTAATCTGTGCAGTGACTCTCCAGCCATTTAAATCAAGATATATATAGAATTGCTCTAATCAGAAATAAGAGCACAGTGATCATTTTAAAAACATTTAGATTCTGACATGAATGGATACCTTTTTGGTCTAAAAGTGCTAACTCAGCCCCTTCGCTGAGGTCCCTGGTTCTTAGCTCAGTGTGGTTGAGGTACGTGCTGATGTTATCCTGTCACTTACTAGTAGGAGCTAGGGTGCTCTTGATTTGCATCCCAGTTCTACCGCTTACTGGATGTGGGAAAAGTTGCTTGACCTCCACGAAACTTCAGCGTCCTTGTATGCAAAACCAAGAAAACAAAGTTCATTCAGCAAATATTTCATAAGATCGCATAGGCTCTAGGCATTCTAGAAGCAAGTGTACAAAGTGGAATAAGGAAAAAACCGTGCCATCAGGGAGCCACAGTGTTGGAGGAGGGAGGCAGACAGGCAGGCATCAGCGAGTTGGTAAGCACCGGAGAGTTAAATCAAGTCACTGCTCTTATTGATTATCGGAGTGCTCAATAAATATTAGCTACCCCAGGAACCCAAAAAGGAGCAAACAGGGACTCAACTGAGAAAGAAGACAGTTGGGAAATGGAAAGAATAAGGGAAACATTTCATACATTAGAAAGCCCTGAGTGAGGTAGAAGCTCAAACCCGGCTCAGTGGAGGAGCAGCAGGCAGGTTTTTATGGAAGGGTGATGACAAAGGCATCAGAGGAATCATAATTAATACATACACCTGGCGTGCAGGACTGCATTCTTGTGTTTTTGCTTATGGTCTTTCCTTATGCTTTGCCTCTAGGATATTGAGTCATTGATGTCTGAGGGAAATAAGTCTCGAACGGTAGCTGCTACCAACATGAACGAAGAAAGCAGCCGCTCCCATGCTGTGTTCAACATCATAATCACACAGACACTGTATGACCTGCAGTCTGGGGTGAGGGATTAGGCAGAACCTTTGAAGGGGGTGGAAGAACTGAAAGTGTCCATATAGGTAAAGCCTTCCATGGTTGGGTTCAGTGGCTGAGAGTTTTACGTTGGCTCTTCTGCTTACTAGGTGAGCTGCCTTGCTTACATCATTTAATTTGTTAGGTCTTCCTTCATATTCGACTTTTTAAAAAATTGGATTTTGGCCTGGTGCGGTGGCTCATGCCTGTAATTCCAGCATTTTGCGAGGCTGAGGCGAGAGGATTGCTTGAGGCCAGAAGTTCAAGACCATCTTGTACAATATAGCAACACCTGGACTCTACAAAAACAAAAAAGAAAAATAATTGTATTTCTTGTGCAAAGTCCCTAACAAGTGTGATGACATCACCATACAGCTTTTAATATATATCCTTTCATGCTGAAATTCCCATGGAAACAAGTCAGCTTCATAGTCCTTGAGGGATATTAAAGAGGACACCACAACCTTTAGCCTGAACTTTTTTTCAAAAGAAGAAGGATTTGACCTGAATGTGCAGAAATCCTCATGTCCTTCTATTTCCTCATAGGCATTTAAAATCTCCAGCTTTCTGACTGTATTCCAGAAAGCTGGGTGTACTTTCTGCAAAACAAAAATGCTACATTTCCATGCCAACTTAAATTTTAACTATGAAATTAATTGCTAGTTCAAATAACTCTTCTGACCATTTAAAAACTTAAGAAATTTGCCATGTGAGTGGGATGGATTGCTCAATTATAGTGCTAACATGTATGTAGATATCCATGTGGTTTTTATTGGTAAGTTTTTTTTCTCTCTCTTGTTTCCTGTAACTAGAACTCCGGGGAGAAGGTCAGTAAGGTCAGCTTGGTAGACCTGGCGGGTAGCGAAAGAGTATCTAAAACAGGAGCTGCAGGAGAGCGACTGAAAGAAGGCAGCAACATTAACAAGTAAGGTGGTCCCGGAACAGCCTGGGTGATTTCCTTCTGGGGGGATTTGTTGCATTATGAGGGTCAGATGGTTCTGATGCACAGGTTGTTTAAAGTCTGTATCGCTTTAGTAAACTGGTTTGAAGAAAAACAACAACAACCTGTGTCTATTAAGATGTATGAAGTTTTTGGCCAGGCATGGTGGCTCATGCCTATAATCCCAGCACTTTGGGAAGCCAAGGCGGGAAGATCATCTGAGGTCAGGAGTTTGAGACCCGCCTGGCCAGCATGGCAAAACCCCATCTCTACTAAAAAGACACAGTCACACACACCTGTAACCCCAGCTACTCGGGAGACTAATGTAGGAGAATTGCTTGAATCTGGGAGGTGGAGGTTGCAGTGAGCCAAGATTGCACCACTGCACTCCAGCCTGGGCAACAGAGTGAGACTTTATCTCAAAGAAAAAAAAAAGATGTATAAGGATTGTGTTTGGGTATGGTGGCTCACGACTGTAATCCCAGCATTTTGGGAGGTCAAGGTGGGTGGATCAGTTGAGGCCAGGAGTTCAAGACTAGCCTGGGCAACGTGATGAAACCCCTTCTCTACCCAGTCTCTACCCTGTTTCTACCCATCTCTACCCCATCTCTACTAAAACACAAAAATTAGCTGGGCATGGTGGCGCACTTCTGTAATTCCAGCTACTTGGGAAGCTGAGGGATGAGAATTACTTGAATCTGGGAGGCGAAGTTTGCAGTGAGCCAAGATTGCTCCACACTGCACTCCAGCCTGGGCAACAGAGCGAGACTCTGTCTCAAAAAAAAAAAAAAAAGGACAAGGTTTAATTAAATGAAACTACATGGTGCTCAAAAATGGCACAAATACCATATTCTGACATATGTGGAAGCTAAAAAATGTTGATATCATAGAAGTAGAAAGTAGAATAGTGGTTACTAGGGGCTGGAAAGGGGAGGACAGGGGGAATAATGAGAGGTTGATTAGTGGATACAAAATTACAGCTAAATTGGAGAAATAAGTTCTAGTGTTCCATAGCACTGTATGTTGACTATAATTGACAATTTGTTGTATATTTTCAAATAGCTAGGAAAGTGAATTTTCAGTGTTCCCAACACAAAAAAATAAGTGTTTGAGGTGATGGATACACTAAATACCCTAAATTGATCATTATACTTTATATACATGTATCAAAATATCACACTGTACCTCATAAATATGCACAGTTGTGTGTCAATTAAAAATAAAAGCAGGCTGGGGGCAGTGGCTCACGCCTGTAATCCTAACATTTTGGGAGGCTGAGGTGAGTGGATCACCTGAGGTCAGGAGTTCAAGACCAGCCTGGATAATATGATGAAACCCCTTCTGTACTAAAAATGTGAAAAATTAGCCGGGCATGGTGGCGGGCACCTGTAATCCCAGCTACTCGGGAGGCTGAGGCAGGAGAATCGCTTGAACCCAGAGACAGAGGTTGCAGTGAGCCAAGATGGCGCCACTGCATTCCAGCCTGGGCAACAAGAGTGAAACTCCATCTCAAAATAATAATAATAAGAAGAATAGTACCTACTTCACAGATTTGTTAGGGATAAAATGACCATAATGTGCTTAGAGAAATGCCTGGCACTTAGTATGCAGTGAATAAATATTAATTGTTATAGCTGTTGTTTTTTATAATCAGGATAACCATTATCATGATTCCAAGTTCGCAGAAAGTAGTTTAGTGTATACTTGTAGTCTTTTTCTGTTGAACTCTAATAACTTAGGGTTTCGTTTAGGACAGAACGTGATAAGAGGAAATATATTCAGGAACGTGTTTGCACAGCTTGCATTTAAGATGATGTTAACACATTATTATTTTAGTATACAAAAGTTTAAAAATTAGAAGTAAAATAGTGGCCCCTGTATCAGACGGACACAACCGTACTCACTGGGAAAGACCACTACTATAGGAAGTTAATCATCCAGTCATTCTGTCTCCTGCTCTGATAACAAAGGATTTTGCTGTATTTCCTGACAAGGCATTGCAAGATTCCAGACTGGCACTGCAGCCCTGATTTCCAAAATGAGTTCGAAAACCAGGATGGGGAGGCAGAAATGGGAGTGTGAAGGAGCGGGTATCAGAGAAAAGATTGCCACACCTCCTGGAGATTCATTTGCAAGTGCTGGGCCATGCCTGCCTGTGGGGCTTTTGTGATCACGCTGGAAAGTCTGTAGACTGGTTGGAATTTAGAGTGTGTATGTGAGAGAGAGAGAGAGAGAGAGAGAGAGAGTGTCTGTGTGTGTGTGTGTGTGTATGACTGGCCTAGATGTGGAATGACCACTAACATTTATTGAGCTCTTGCTAATGCCAGGCACGATTCTGAATGCTCCATACACAATGTCACATCAGCATCAAGGCATGGGTCCATTATCCCCGTTTTACAGATGAGAAAACCAAGACAGAGCACTAGGAGACCTAATGATGTCTCCTAGGTCACCAAGTTCTAAGTATGGATTTTGGGAATGGTTGCAGTCAGCTGGTCTCTGAGCCCAGGCTCAGCCACTGTGGCTACACTTGTGGGGGTGGCTGTGCATTCTGTTTGCCAGGCAGCATCTGGATGATACTTTTGTCCCAGAGTAAATGTAAATAATGCCCCCTTGATTTTGGACATGAATTTATGTAGTGGCCCTTACTGGATTACCCCAAGGCTTGATGATTACATGATTTAGATCATTTAGTAACTGGCTCTTTTTTCATAATGACTTATCGAATTGAATAGAATTCTCTCAACATCTTACTCTCTTTTCTTTCTTCCTTTTTTTTTTTTTTTTTTTTTAAAGAGATGGGGTCTCACTATGTTGACTAGGCTGGTCTTAAACTCTTGGCCTCAAGCGATTTTCCCATCTTGGCCTCCCAAAATGCTAGGGTTATAGGTGTGAGCCAACGCTTCTGGCCTCATCTTATTTATATATGGTCTCTTTCACAAATGGATTTGTGGATTCCTTACTAGTTTATGAGATATGATCTTCCTTTTTAAGGGTTCTTTATACTTTTCAGAGCATTTTCATACACTCTGAGAGGCTCATAACATGTATTTTTAATCTTATTTTAAAGATGAGAAAACTGATGCTTAGAGACATTGAATAACATAAGTAAAATCCCAGCAAACATTTTGTATGCCTTGGCTAGGTGCAGTGGCTCACCCCTGTAGTCCCAGCATTTTGGGAGGCTGAGGCAGGTGGATGGCTTGAGGTCAGGAGTTCAAGACCAGCCTGACCAACATGGTGAAACCCTGTCTCTACTAAAAATACAAAAATCAGCTGGGCTTGGTAGTGGGCGCCTGTAATCCTGGCTACTCAGGAGGCTGTCTCAGAAAAAAAAAAAGTTGAGTTCCAAAACTAAAGAAATCTCTGACATGTTCTTAAGCTTTCTCTCGGCCTCCCACTTACGTTTCTTTGGATGGAGCATTAATAATCCTCTTAAGCAGACCTGTCAGGGACTTCACACAAATGTCAGTGTCTGCTTAATGGGCTGTAGATTTAGGAACTTCATGTCTCCTGAAGCTCTAAGACCTTTAAGCACATGTTACTCCTTTCATTAAAGAATTAAGACACTGTGTGGCCTGCTGCCAGGGAGTGTTTGGAGCTTAGGAGGTATAGGTCATCTGTGGACCGTCTTTGCAGGGGAATACGTTTGAAAAGCCAATCTGCTGTCTAGTGAAGGTGGAATGAGGAAGCCTTTTCCTTGTCACTGCAGTCTGGCTGCTTCAGCTCTGCTGAGAACACATTTAGATCATAGAGCACTCTCTAATACCCCCAGACACTGAACATGGTTCCATTTTATTCAGTAATGGCCAGTCAAAATTTGCAAAAATGCAAACAATGTTTATCTAGTTCTCAGTCTCATTTCTATTTCAGTTCCTGTGGTTAATAAGCTAACATCTTATCAATAAGCTAACATCTCCAAAAGTGGGTTCTATTGAGCACTTGTTCTAGAGAAATTAATGTATGTTACTTCTAGGATTGTATCAATATAATTTGTTATAGTAGAATAACTTATAAACATGATATTTCTAGTATTTAATCTGACTCGGTGATACGGTATGGCTGTGTCCCCACCAAAATCTCATCTTGAATTGTAGCTCCCATAAATACCACGTGTTGTGGGAGGGACCCAGTGGAAGTTAATTGAATCATGGGAGCGGTTTCCCTCATACTGTTCTCATGGTCGTGAATAAATCTCATGAGATCCGATGGTTTTATAAGGGGAAATCCCTTTTCCTTGGTTCCCATTCTCTCTCTTGCCTGCCACCGACGTGCCTTTTGCCTTCTGCCATGATTGTGAGGCCCCCCCAGCCACATGGAACTGTGAGTCCATTAAACCTCTTTTTCTTTAAAAATTACCCCAGTCTTGGGTATGTCTTTATCAGCAGCATGAAAATGGACTAATACACTCAGTCTTCCTTTTTTTCTTCTTGAGTACTTTCCGTGATTCTTGTTCATTCTCTTACAGAAGCCTCACTCTAAAGAGGTATTGCCTGAATAACAAAACATGAATTTGTATCGAGGGAGAAAAATAAAATGGCTTACTTCTGTCCATTACTCAAGGGTGGGTGTCCTTCTTAATTTATGACTTGTATATTATGGAGTCCATACATGTGAATTAAAAACCTGGATAGACATATTTGCATTTAATATGAGAGACCCATAAAGGACAGCAAAACTCTGCTCCTTGAGACACAGTAGCCGCATCGTTGGAAGAATTTGATAGGGTTACCCAAGGTTTCCTAAAGCATTTTTGTCAAACACTAGTTCCTCAAATGGCTTAGAAAGAAGCGAATCCTTGGACAAGTTATTTTGAGAAAGAATAATTATAAAATCTTTCTTTGGAGATTCACAGTGCTAAAAGCTCAGAGACGTCCTGCAATAAAAAATCCTATAAAACTTTGGCTTGTCATTCCCCAAACTTATTTGATGACAGAATTCTAGGTTTAACATATATTAAGATCTCCAGAACAATAAAGTATACAGTAACATTTTAAAGTATACACTAACATTTTCAGAAAGGTCAGTGTGTACTCTATTGTTCTACCACAGTGGTTGAAATGGAAATGAGATTGGGAATGATATGCATTAGATGAATGTTGAGTTTAATGATTGGCATTAACCACTGGAAAACAATTTGAAAGGAAATGAGGCTGATACTGTGGCTATCACCATTTTCTTTGCTCACCTGTCGTGTGATGGTACTGTCCTTTCCTCATAATTTGCCATCCATATTATTTTCCATTTCTCCTTTACTGTTAAGAGTGAGGACTTACTGGGGAGAATGCTAAACTCAAATCCACCTATTTCATCAATCTTTCAACTAATTATTTCCTTTTTTTTTTTTTTTGAGGTGGAGTCTCACTGTGTCACCCAGGCTGGAATGTAGTGGCACAATCTCGGCTCACTTCAACCTCCATCTCCTGGGTTCAAGTGATTCTCCTGCCTCAGCCTCCCAAATAGCTGGGATTCTAGGTGTGCGCCACCACACTCAGCTAATTTTTGTGTTTTTAGTAGAGACAGGGTTTTACCACGTTGGCCAGGCTGGTCTCAAACTCCTGACCTCAGGTGATCTGCCCACCTCAGCCTCCAAAGGTGCTGGGATTACAGGTGTGAGCCACTGTGCCCAGCCTCAACTAATTATTTCAAAGCCAGAGATTGCATTCTGCTCTAGGCAACAGAAACCAGCTACAGTGACAATGACATGAGTTAATTTTTCTCATTTAACAAGAAGTCCAGAGGCTGGTACAACACCTCAGAAATGCACACAGCTCTACTAACTTTAATGTGTGTTCATGTCATCCTCGTGCCCTCAAGATGGCTATACCATTCCAAACATCGTATCCGTATCTGTGGTACAAACCCGAAGAAGGAAAAAAGAGGAAGGGCAAAAAACCACAGGCTTCTGTCAGCTGAATTTGTACCTTCTTTTATCAGGAGAGCAACAGTTTTCTTGGAAGCCCCACCCAGTAATGTTTACCTACATCTCCTTGGCCAGAACTGTGTTTAATGGCTACCTGAAGCAGCAGAGGAGTTTGGAAAAGAGAGTTTTTAGCCCAGCACATTGCTTCCAGGAAAACCAGTGTTCTGTTAGCAAATAGCACTCGATGTGTTTTCCAAAACCATCATTGAATTAGTCCTTTTTAAACAGAGGTCCATGTTTTGGTCTTCACTGGATCTAGATTCAGATTAACTCTGCAGATAGTTACTGAGTGCTTTTAGTCATAAACCAAGCACAGTAATTGCATGGAGGAATGTGTATGGCAAATTACACTGTCTGCCTTCAAGGTAATCATAATCTAAATAGAAAGGCAGAGAAATAGCTACACAAATAACTCCAATAAAGTTTAATAAGTATTATATGTATGATCTTAGACCTGGTTATTGGACTAATAAGTAAAATAATATTTGAAATCTGTCCTATACAATACAGATAACACATATATCATATCCACTCCCAAGGAAAGAAATCTAATGGTCAGAGTTTCAGGGGAAATGGTGCAGGTTAGCGGAAGGTGCAGAAAAGAAAAAGAAAAGTTGAATTATAACTCAGTTTTTTCTCACTGATTATATTTATTGGAGTGGCTTTTATTTTGCTTTTGACCCTCCCAACTTTCTTTTACTTTTTCTATCCTGAGTTCTTCATTATGTTAGATTTTTTTTTTTTAATTCTATCTTAAAACATGATTGTCCTTTTATAAATGTCATCTCCTAGCTTAAGACTTACTTCCTCTCCAGTCAGGCCCTTCTCACCCCTGCCTAAGAACTTACGGTGAGAGATTTAAAGATTAGAATCTTCCTTACTATATCCAACTTTAGGAGCTGTGCTTTAGTAGAATCAGAAAGATTCCTGGAATAACTTATTTTTCCACTAAAATTGGCAAACAACTGTTCCCTTGGTCTGTATACCTGTGAGGCCAACAGGCTGCCTGCTGGCCTCCAGCTTAAGAAGACAGTATTAGCAGGACCAATTCTTAGTGGTTTTATTATATTTTTAAGTTCCCTGAGAATAAAATAATTCATAAAAATATGTAACCCTGGCCAGGCTCAGTGACTCATGCCTGTAATCCCAACACCTTGGGAGGCTGAGGTGGGAGGATCACTTGAGCCCAGGTGTTTGAGATCAGCCTGGGCAACATAGCCAGACCCCATCTCTACAAAAAATTTAAAAAATTATCCAGGTGTAGTGGCGCACACCTGTGGTCTTGGCTACTTGAGGGGGCTGAGGTGGGCGGATCACTTGATCCTGGGAGGTCAAGGCTGCAGTGAGGCAGGATTGTACCACTGCTGTCCAGCCTGGGTGACAGAGCAAGATGCTATCTCAAAGAAAAAAAAATTATATATGTATAAGTGTGTATATATATACACACACACATATGCTTACCTGTGTGTGTATATATATATAAACACACATACATGTACTTACGTATATGTGTGTGTATAGACACAAACAGACATATAAGCCTGTGATTCGCCTTTCAGACGTTGAACTTTCTAACAGATTTTGGGATTCCAGAAGCCCCTGCATCATTGCTTCTGAGTGGAACATAGACGAAAAGGATAGCATGGGCTTCTCATCCCCGAGTGACCTGATTTTCTCTCACTTGCTATTGAGTCCCACTCACCCTGCAGTTATTTTCATTCTGTTCCAAGGGGACGGTAATAGATTTATATAGAGTTCTTGTTTTGAATGTGTGCATACTATTGGATAAAAGGGGCAGCTTCTACTAATGATACACTTCTCTAAGTGAATGAGTTACAGAGCAAAATATACGTGGGAATTGGAGTCATATAACCACTTCCTACAGCTCCACCCCTCTGATGCTGCTGCTTACATGCTATACTGATGTAGGGGAGAAAAAATACTTTTCCTCTATTTGCCCTGTAAATTAGACTGGCCAAAGACAGATTAACAAGAGAAAAGTAACAGAATTTTATTAGCATATGCGTCTTGCTTACACATGGGAGCACCCAGAGATGAATAACCCAAAGTGGTGATTATAACTTGGGCATATGACTGGGCATGGTGGCTCACACCTGTAATCCCAGCACTTTGGGAGGCTGAGGCAGGAGGATCCCTTGAGCCCAGTAGTTCAAGACCAGCCTGGGCAACAAAGTGAGGCTCCATCTCTACAAAACATTAGCCAGGTGTGGTGGCATGCGCCTGTAATTCCAGCTACTCAGGAGAATGAGGCTTGAGCCTGGGAGGTTGAGGCTGCAGTGAGCCATGATCATGCCAGTGCCTGGGCAACAAAGTGAGACCTGTGTTTAAAAAAAAAAAAAGGAAAAGGAAAAGGGGTTTTGAGCTTCTGGATGGAGAGGCAGGTTATGGTAAGGTGACCAGGAAAAGTATGGTGAACAAGAGTTGTCTAGAGAGGTTTGTTACACAGGTTTCTGTCACTTCTCCACCTTGAAGAGTTGTTAACAGTACTCCCCTTCTTGGTGCTAGAGAGGGAGACACCTCTACAAATGGAAATGTCCTTTACAAAAGGAAAATTGATGCCCTGATTTTAGAGCTTTTCCTGAGTCTGCTGGTTCTCAATGGCCTCTAGCTTAAAATAATCCATATTCTGGCTCCCTTCAGTCAGCTTGCAGACAAGACGTATGATGGACATTGATGACACTGTATCATTTCCTTTTTTCTCTCAAAGTGCTATTCACATTTCATGTTTCTACATTTAGGAGTACCAGAAACTTTCTGTGTTTCCCCCTTACACTGTCAAAGTAGGAATTATAAGTAGTTGCCACAAGGCAGAGGAAAGTCTTCTCTTGGTGATGGATAAGTCCATGTCATCTCCAAAATGTATTTTCACATGAAAGGTCACTGTCGGCCGGGCGCGGTGGCTCAAGCCTGTAATCCCAGCACTTTGGGAGGCCGAGATGGGCGGATCATGAGGTCAGGAGATCGAGACCATCCTGGCGAACACGGTGAAACCCCATCTCTACTAAAAAATACAAAAAACTAGCCGGGCGAGGCGGCGGGCGCCTGTAGTCCCAGCTACTCGGGAGGCTGAGGCAGGAGAATGGCATAAACCCGGGGGGTGGAGCTTGCAGTGAGCTGAGATCCGGCCACTGCACTCCAGCCCGGGTAACAGAGCCAGACTCCGTCTCAAAAAAAAAAAAAAAGTCACTGTCAACCATAAAGTTACCAGTATTGACGTTTAAGTCACTGAACTCTTTAGAGCTTGTGTGAATTAAAATAATATCTGCCATACATAGATAGTAAAATATCTGGGATAGTTGAAAGAATTGTTTCCAATCAAAAATAACAATAGTTGCAAAATGCCCTATATTCTATATTAAAGCAGAAATGTGTTTTTACCTTATATTGAACTCCTACTTGCCTCTATTATCACATACAGTATTTTTTTCAAAAAATTGTTCCTTTGGAGGAGTGATTGAACGTATTTGATTTTTTTAAACAGCTGTATTAAGAAGTAACTCACATACAGTATAGTTCGCCATTTTAAAGTGTTCAATTCAGTAGCGTTAATATATTCAGAGTTGTACTGCCATCACTGCAATCTCATTTTAAAACATTTTCATCATACCCAAAAGAAACCTTGTACCCAAATCATTCCCTTTTACTCCCACCCACAGCCCTAGTCAACCACTACATCCATCTCTATAGATTTGCCTATTCTAGGTATTTCATATAAATGGAATCATACAGTGTATGGCTGTGTTAGCTTCCTATTGCTACTGTAACAGATTACCACAAACTGAGTAGCTTAAAACAATAGAAATTTATTTCTCACAATTCTGCAGGCCAGTCTGAAATCAAGGGGTCAGCAGGGTTTGTTCCCTCTTAGGGGGTCAGAGGGAGAATCTGTCCCGTGCCTCTCCCCTTGTTTCTGTAGGGCCAGCAATCCTCGGCGTTCCCTGGCTTATAGATGCATCACTCCAGTCTCTGCCTGCATCTTCACGTGACCGTCTCCCCTGGGTGTCTTTATATGACCTTCTTATAAGGACATCACTCATTAGATTAGGGCCTTCCCTAATCCAGTATGATCTCATCTTAACTGATTACATCTGCAAGGACCCTTTTTTCAAATAGGGTCACATTCTGAGGGTCTGCCGGACATGAATACTGTTTAACCCAGGACAATGGCCTTTTGTGTTTGGCTTCTTTCACGTAAAATAATTTGCCAAGGTTCATCCGTGTTGTAGTTGTTGTAATACATGTATCTGAACTTAATTCTCTTTTATGGTCAAATAATATTCCATGGTGTGTGTATACCAGATTTTATTCATCACTTCAGCATTCGATGGGCATGGGGTCGTTTCCACATTTTGACTTTTGTGGATAAAGCTGCTTTGAATATTCATGTACAAGTTTTTGTGTAGACTTATGTTTTCATTTCTCTCGGGTTAAATTTGTTTAACCTTTAAATCTGTCAAATATGATACACTTTTTTGTATAACTGTATGGGGTACAAGTGCAATTTTGTTACATGCACAGATTGTGCAGTGGTCAAGTCAAGGTTTTTAAGGTATCCATCACCTGAATAACATATATTGTACTCATTAAGTATTAATTAAGCTTCTTGGCTGGGCACAGTGGCTCACACCTGTAATCTTGGCACTTTGGGATTCCACGGTCACCTGAGATCAGGAGTTCAAGACCAGCCTGGGCAACATTGTGAAACTCCATCTTTACTAAAAATACAAAAATCAGCCAGATGCGGTGGCAGGTGCCTGTAATCCCAGCTACTCGGGAGGCTGAGGCAGGAGAATCGCTTGAACCCGGGAGGTGTAGGTTGCATTGAGCCAAAATCATGCCTCTGAACTCTAGCCTGGGTGAGAGAGTGAGACTCCGTCTCAAAAAAAAAAAAAAAAATGAAACTTCTTGTCATCCTCTCCCCTTCCACTCCCTCACCCTTCCAAGTCCCCATTGTCCATTCCAGTCTCTGTGTCCATGAGTACACATTATTTAGCTTCCACTTATGAGTAAGAACATGCAGTATTTTCTGTGTCTGACTTGTTTCTTTTAATTTTAATTTTAATTTTTTTGACTTGTTTCACTTAAGAAGATGTACATATTTATGCCACTCTGTGGTAATGGCTGTTATTAAAATTCTAACAGCCATTCTGATCAAATGAATTCTTGTTCATTTTCTGAATCTTGAGTTAGCCTTGTATTTCGGGGACTTTTCAGTGACTCGTCTTTGCGGAATTATGTTTTGTGGGAAATAGGCTTCTTTCCTTTCAGCTTGTTTGATGGAAATCTATTGTTAACATTACAAAGAAAGCTGTCTAGTCTTTCACTTGCTAGTTTGTGTCCTTCTTTGTTATTTGCAGTAGCATTTAACTTTTTTTTTTGAGATGGAGTCTCGTTCTGTCGCCCAGGCTGGAGTACAGTAGCGCAGTCTTGGCTCACTGCAGCCTCCGCCTCCCGGGTTCAAGCAATTTTCCTGCCTAAGCCTCCCAAATAGCTGGGACTATAGGCACACGCCACCGTGCCTGGCTAAGTTGTATTTTTAGTAGAGATGGGGTTTCACCGTGTTGGCTGGGATGGTCTTGATCTCTTGACCCCTGACCTCATGATCCCCCTGCCTTGGCCTCCCACAGTGCTGGGATTACAGGCGTGAGCCACCATGCCTGGCTGCATTTAACTTTTTAAACCATTTACAAAGCACTTTCTCTTTGTGATATTTTGGTTTTTGTGGGGTTTCTTTGTTTTTGTTTTTTTGAAAGAGTCTCACTCTGTCGCCCAGACTGCAGTGTAGTGGCGTAATCTCGGCTAACTACAACCTCTAACTCCTGGGTTCAAGCGATTCTCCTGTCTCAGCCTCCCAAGTAGCTGGGATTGCAGGCATCTGCCACCACACCCAGCTAATTTTTGTATTTTTAGTAGAGACAGAGTTTCACCATGTTGGCCAGGCTGGTCTCAAACCCTTGGCCTCCCAAAGTGCTGGGATTACGGGCGTGAGCCACCAACACCCGGCCTCTTCCCACAGCTTCTTGACAGATTAATAGAGACTTGATTATATTAACTCTGGAGCTTTATTGTTCTGCATATTTTGTACTTAAACCAAATAAACATTCCATAAAACCAATTTTTCATTTTTTCTTGACAGATCTCTTACAACCTTGGGGTTGGTTATATCATCACTGGCTGACCAGGCAGCTGGCAAGGGTAAAAACAAATTTGTGCCTTACCGAGATTCAGTCCTCACTTGGCTGCTTAAGGTAATCCATTGCTCTGGTGTTCTTTTCCAACTAAAAGTTGGCTATTCCAGATGTGACAGAGTAAAGGTGTGTACAAAGCTTACCAAATACCTAAAGAACTCTCCTGATGACAGTTATTCTAATTCCTAGGAACACAGAATGAAAACTATTTTCTACTCCTTTTTATTCCATTTGAATGCCGTTTGACAGGCATTATTCATTGCTTGAATATGGAGAGGACACATTTCATCTTGTCTTGACATTATTTGTGAAATGCCAGTCCATTTCCACATAATGTTTCCTTCATAAAGAATAATGTCATATATAACACGTTTAGTGCTTTTATCATATGCGTTGTCCATGGAGTGGGCTTCCTAAAATGCTGTTTGAAATACTTGGCAGGACAATTTGGGGGGCAACAGCCAAACCTCTATGATAGCCACAATCAGCCCAGCCGCAGACAACTATGAAGAGACCCTCTCCACATTAAGATATGCAGACCGAGCAAAAAGGATTGTGAACCATGCTGTTGTGAATGAGGACCCCAACGCAAAAGTGATCCGAGAACTGCGGGAGGAAGTCGAGAAACTGAGAGAGCAGCTCTCTCAGGCAGAGG
Source organism: Macaca thibetana thibetana (assembly GCF_024542745.1). Taxonomy (NCBI): domain Eukaryota; kingdom Metazoa; phylum Chordata; class Mammalia; order Primates; family Cercopithecidae; genus Macaca; species Macaca thibetana. Next base: position 17,873,198 of record NC_065581.1, on the reverse strand, counting down.
TAAAAGCAGCCTTGTGCTCCCTGCTGGTAAAGTTCCCTGGCTTGCGGGATTTGACTGGCAAGGGTGTGCTCATTTGCAGTTGCAGGTCATCTGATATGGTTTGGATTTGTGTCCCCACCCAAATCTCATGTCGAATTGTAATCACCAGTGTTGGAAGAGGGGCCTGGTAGGAGGTGATTGGATCATGGGGGTGAACTTCTCCCTTGCTGTTCTCGTGATAGTGAGTTCTCACCAGATCTGGCTGTTTAAAAGTGTGTGCCACCTCCTCTTTCACTCCCTTCCTCCTGCTCATCGTGTAGGATGTGCCTGCTTCCCCTTCCACCATGACTGTAAGTTTCCTGAGGCCTCTCCCCAGCCATGCTTTTCATACAGCCTGAAACCCCTTTTAAACCATGAGCCAGTTAAACCCCTTTTCTTTATAAATTACCCAGTCTCAGGTATTTCTTTATAGCAATGTGAGAACGGACTAATACATCATCTCAATGTGGTTCAGCACTTCATTGTTTATTGGCATCTGCCAAATGCTAAGCATTGTGAAGACCAACATGAGTAATACAAGACTTCTGTCCTAGGAACTTATAGTCATGGAAACAAACAAATAAGAGATAATTCCTGCTACTACCTGATCATTTACTTCAGTAAATCAGTTGGCTTTTGAACTTTCAGTGGGAAAGTATGTTGTTTATATTAACATTATAAACTATTATTTCCACAGGGCCTTGCAGTTTTCAGGGAATTTAGTTAGGTATCATCTCCTTCTTAAGCCATGGAAATAGCATGATCAAAGATAATTAAACATTAGGAATAATTCAGAAATCTTTTACTTTTCCATTTATATCAGGCCCTGACAGGAAACAAAATCTTTTTGCATTGTTTATCTTCTTTCTTTGGCTTTACTCAAACCTTAATAATGATACTCTTCCAAATAGGTGTTGCTTTTTACAAATTATTGGGCGAGGCACTGTCTTATTTGAAATATGTAAGAGGACAGCTTTGGAGGCCAAGTGCCTTAGTTTAAGTCACAGGGTTCCACATGCCAGGACTTGGGAGTGTATCTGTCACTTCTAAGTTCGCATTCCTTCACCACTCTCTTCTGACCCCACTGTAGTTGGGAGGGTATTAAGTTGTAAGAAAAAAGGAAAGAAAAACACAGTTAATGGCCATTGTTTATGGAACATTTACATGCCAAGCACTATGTTAATACTTTTATCCATCAGCATATTTCATCAAAAAGTATTCAATAGAAGACTGAAAAAACAAAAAGGTGAAGCCAGGAGTCTGAATACTCTATTAATTGGTGATCTTGGCATTGCATTGTAATTGTTTGTTTATATATCTTTCTCTTCTTCCAGGCTGTGGCTCTTAAAGTACAAGATGCTGCGTTTTATTAATTTTTTTATCCCCAATCCCTAGCCTAACATTGATACTAGAAAGCACTTACCACAATACCTTGCACATAGTAAGTGCTCAATAAATGTTGCTGATTTTTATTATTATTTATAATCATTCAGTACATTAAGTATAATTTTTAGATAGATGGTAAGAAGGGTGGCAAAACACCAGAAAAATAAAAATGCTGATAAACCTTGAAAATAGTCATGATGCTAGGGGGAAAGTATAATGGTTCTGCAATGTATTTATAGGTGGATTATCTACTTATTTGCATTTCTACTATGACCATATAATCTAGGCCAGATGGCTCAAGCAATACCTGGCCAACGGAAACAAAAGAAGAGCCACATAGGTCCACCTAGAATTTTCTTTTTCTGTTTCTTTTTTTTTCTGGGCGGGGGGTGGGTGTGGACAGAGTCTCGCTCTTTTGCTCAGGCTGGAGTGCAGCAGTGCCATCTTGGCTCACTGCAACCTCCACCTCCTGGGTTCAAGTGATTCTTTTGCCTCAGCCTCCCAGGTAGCTAGGATTACAGACAGGTATGCGCCATTACACCCAACGAATTTTTTTTGTATTTTTAATAGAGACAGTGTTTCGCCATGTTAGCCAGGCTGGTCTCAAGTGATCCACCCACCTCAGCCTCCCAAAGCGTTGGGGTTACAGGCAGGAGCCATTGGCCTGGCCTATAATTTTCATATATGTCCCACTGTACTCAGCACTAAATGCCACTGTCAGGCTCTGTTAATACCATGAGCCTCAGGCATACTCAGCTAGCTTTCACATCTTCACATCTCAGCTTCTTGTCCAAGCTCTGCCATCTTTCTTGTTCATAGAGTTTTACTCTGTAGAGGCTTATGTTACTTTAAGGTGTCAAAGCACATTATTGACAAGTAAAGGCCTCTCCCCTCATAATTTTGTTAAGCTGCAAATACCTGTATTGAAACCTCTTACTCTCCCTGAACAAACTAGAAGGGAAACCACTGCCCTTTTAGCCAGCTGTGCTGCTTCTGTGTGAATGATAATGATAAATAAGCAAAACGTATGACCATCAGTGGAGAAAGGTAGTCTGAAGGCCCAGATTCAAAATTTAAAATACATGAGAAGTCTTTACCTTTTCTTGCAGATTAATTTAACTGGAATTCATTTATTGATGATGAGTGTTAACCTCTGTCTTACTGAAAAAGAAATCTGCTTAAGTAATATTTTTCCTGCTTATCTATTTCAAAGTTGAACGTTAGCATCTTTTAGGGCTTTAAATGTGAAATTTAAGTATGATGGATAAAATGACTCTAGATTTGTTTCATTTTCATTCAGAACACTGGTGTTTCTTTTTCAGGGAGCAGCCATGTTCTCTTACATTTGTTTGATTAATAAAGGTCAAAAACCCACCCCAACAGCATATAACTTAATTTTTTCCAACAAACTATTGATAACTGCTTAAGAGGGACAGTAACTGATTATCTTGTACATAATGGAAAAATTTTGAACATCAGATATCTCTGGTTTCATTTTAAAGGCCATGAAGGCCCCAGAACTGAAAGAGAAGCTCGAAGAGTCTGAAAAGCTGATAAAAGAACTAACAGTGACTTGGGAAGAGAAGCTGAGGAAAACAGAAGAGATCGCACAGGTAGCTTGATAATTTAGCCCTAAAATATTGGGATTCTTTTTCATTTATTGTCTTTTCTGTGTAGTTTCCTGTCATCTTCAGAAAGTCTTTTTTTTTTTTTTTTTTTTTGGCGGAGTCTCACTCTGTCGCCCAGGCTGGGGTGCAGTGGCATGATCTTGACTCACTGCAGCCTTCACCTCCTGGGCTCAAGGAGTTCACATGCCTTAGCCTCCCGAGTAGCTGGGATTACAGGTACCTACTACCATGCCTGGCTCATTTTTATATTTTTAGTAGAGATGGGGTTTCACCATGTTGGCCAGGCTGGTCTCAAACTCCTGACCTCAGGTGATCTGCCCACCTCAGCCTCCCAAAGTGCTGGGATTACAGGCGTGAGCCACTGTTCCCGGCCTTGGAAGGTCTTCTAAGGGCCCTTTTCTGCTGAACCAGAGATTACAAAGATCACTTTTTTTTTTTTTTTTTTTTTTTGAGACAGGGTCTCCATCTGTCACCCAGGCTGGAGTACAGCAGCTCAATCATAGCTGTTTTGCAGTCTCAACATCCTGGGCTCAAGTGATTCTCCTGCCTCAGCCCCCCAAGTAGCTGGGACCACAGGCACGTGCTACCATGCCCAGCTAATTTTATCTATTTTTTTGTAGAGCTGGGGTCTTATTTTGTTGCCTGGTCTGGTCTCAAACTCCTGAGCTCAACTGGTCTCATACACTCTGGTCTCAGCCTCCCAGAGTGCTGGAGTTACAGGCGTGAGCCACTGTGCCTGGCCCAGCAAAGATCACTTTGAGACACTGACGTCATGTCTTTTTATCAACGTACAATTTGGCCCATGTATTTGCGAGACGTGTTAGATAGCACTAAATTTGAACAAGCATGGTTACAGAAAATGTCATTCATATTTCCTGCTCATCACATTTAAGCGAAAGTCTGTTTTGTGAATTTTTTTTTTTTTTTTTTTTTGCAGACAGATCTCACTCTGTCACCCAGGCTGGAGTGCAGTGGCGCAATCTTGGTTCACTGCAACCTCCGCCTCCTGGGTGCAAGCGATTCTTCTGCCTCAGCCTCCCGAGTAACTGTAACTAGAGGCTTGCACCACCACTCCTGGCTAATTATTTTTGTACTTTAGTAGAGACGGGATTTCATTGTGTTGCCCAGGCTGATCTCAAACTCCTGAGCTCAGGCAATCCATCCACCTTGGCCTCCCAAAGTGCTAGGATTACAAGTGTGAGCCACTGTGCCCAACCTTGTTTTGTGATTTTTAGATCACCTGGCAAAGCATGAGGCTACCTGATTTTTATTTTATTTTATTTTGTTTTATTTATTTATTGAGATGGAGCCTTGCTTTGTCACCCAGGCTGGAATGCAGTGGCGCAATCTTGGCTCACTGCAACCTCCGCCTCTCAGGTTCAAGCTATTCTCCTGCCTCAGCCTCCCACGTAGCTAGGACTATAGGTGTGTGTTACCACACCTGGCTAATTTTTATATTTTTTTAGTAGAGACAGATTCGCCACATTGGCCAGGCTGGTCTCGAACTCCTGACCTCAGGGTATCCACCTGCCTTGGCTTCCCAAGAGGCTACCTAATTGACAGAGAATTTGTAACATATAGCATATCATAATTTTTTCAATGTATTTGATTATTTGGGCTAGTTAGGAAATGCTGTATGTTTATATTTTAACTTTTACTTAAGTTAAAATATAAAGGAAGTACTATTTCTCGGGGTTGTGTGCATTATGAATTTCTCTACATTATATATTCACGAACATTTTTAATCTTATTGATCATTTGGAAATATTGGACCATCCCGATCACGTAGCTTAACAGCAATCACTGGAACCCAGTCCACCCTTCTGCTGATATGTTTCTTATAGGTATCATTCACACCCACACATACTCCTACTCCTCACTCACTACCCCGCTTAACATTGCTTTATGTTTCTCTGTAGTACTTAACACCACTGGAAATTCTGTGTACCATATTGACTTAACTGTTTTCTTATGGCCTGTCTCCTCCCACCAGAATATAACTTGTCATGAAAGATGGGACTTTATTGGGTTCAGTGCTGTATTCCCAGCCCAAGATCAATACCTACTACATTGTAGACTCTAATAAATATATCTTGAATGAATGAATGAATGAATACAAGGCTTTCCGCAGTAGAGACCCAACCTTCTCTTCCAGCCTCAACTCCCACTGCTTTCCCATATTTGCCAGGGGTTCTTGGCCCCTGAAATCATCTAGTATGTCCTGAACCTTTCATTACTGTGCTTCCGTATGCCCTGCCCCAAGAACACCCTATCCTTATATTTCTGTTGAAATTCTTCTTATTCTTCAAGAACTATCTCAAATATATTCTCTTTCTCCAGCCTTTCTTGGTCTCTTAACCCATCATGATCTCTCTCCTTGGAAGCCCCTGGCATTTTGTACCCTTCCAATAGCAAAACACTCTCTTCTTTTGTGCTCTAGTTATATGGTCTTGTCTCCTCTACTAGACTCTAAGCTCCTTAAGAGCCAAAATGGTGTCTGGTTCATCCTTGGTGCCCCTATCACGCCTGCCACAAGATGTCGTGCACTGTAGACTCTCTGTTAATGTGGTTGAGCAGAGCAGCATGTGTAATCCCATTGGCACCGTCCCCAGAAACAGTGACTTACTCTTTCCGTGGATACGTCTTATGAATAGAACAACAAATAGAGTTTCCTTCTTTTGTCTGTTTTTGTGCACAGGAAAGACAACGACAACTTGAAAGCATGGGGATTTCCCTGGAGATGTCTGGTATCAAGGTGGGGGATGACAAATGCTACTTAGTCAATCTGAATGCAGACCCTGCTCTTAACGAACTTCTGGTTTATTATCTAAAGGTAGGAGAACATATAAATACATAGTTGCAATCAAGATTCATTCCTATATAGTTCCTAGTTGAATCTGGAAGCCTGTCTCTGTGATGTTGCTTTTTGTATCCAGCTTAGCCCTCAATAAAACTAAGACGGATAGTGCCCTCAGATCCCCACTAAGAAGGAAAAACAGCGATTTTGTATCATCTGGGGCTATGCAGTTGGGGCTGATCTCCTGTGAGTCCAGTCTCAGAGGGGCACAAGTGGACAACAGTAGGTATGAAGGTGATGCCTCGCTATATGAGAAGGCTCTAGGTGTGAGATGGTGAGGATTCTGGGGAATATCTGTGTTCTTCCACAAAGCTCCCGAGAAGCTCTAGAGGTTCTTAGTTATGCTTCTGAGTAATTCCAAGGAGATCTCAAGATCAACACAAGCCTAAAGCAGACCCTCGTCCTAGATTAAATAGACAACAGTGTTCTTCTAGTTCTATCCCTTGTAAACCTACATCCTCAGGAAATAACTTTTGGTCCCATAATCACCCTTCAAGTGTAGAGGTGGGATGGGGCCGCCCTGTTGCCACTGTGGTTGCGGGATATGCTATGTTGGATAGCTTACTGTAGCAGTTCTCAAATTTTCTGACTTCAGAACCCATTTACACTCTTAAAAACTATCAAGGACTCCAAAGAACTTTCGTGTATCTGGGTTATATCTGTGTTTACTGTATTGGATGCTAAGACTGAGAACATTTTAAACTACAAACATAAAGGTACAACCCTTAGCCTTCAGGGCTATAACATCATTACATGTCTCATAGACTCTGGAAAACCCCACCAATTCACGCGTGATAAAATGAGAGAGCAAAGGCAAACATGTTCATGTTTCTATTAAAGTAGTTTTGACCTCATATACCTCCTGAAAGGTTCTCAGAGACCCCAGGGGTTCTCAGGTCACATTTTTAGAACTGCTTGCTTACTCTACAAAGTGAGAAATAAGATATCTGATTGACATGGATTTAGGACACCACGACTGACATAAGGCATTCAGCCAACCATCAGGGCATTTTTAATCTCACACATACACTTTCTGAGTTACAGAAACAAACTTTCAAGGACTGGGGACCTGGGGACTTGAAGGCAGCTTGTATATGCAGTTCACACACCTAAAGCTCTAAATGCAGAGGTATTGCCCGCTTGTGAACAATGAGGCACCTTGTTAAGGATTCTGATCTGCCTAGTAAATATATGAAATGCAATGGAGAATAAGCCAAAATTGAAGCAAGGAGCCTCAGTCTTCTATGATCCTTTCCCTTCTACTTTCCTAGAGACTAAATATGGTACAGATAGCCCCTGAGTTATTGAGAGTCCCCCAACAAACTTAAGATTTGTTCATTTAGACAATGAGTAGGGGTAAGGAATTGTCTCTGAAATCTTAATTTTGAAAGACCAATCCTTATACTTTCTCTGTCAAATAGGGAAGTATTATTGTAGTTATTAAACTATTTTAAGAGCAATAGTAAAAAAAAAAAAAAAAAAAAGGGACAAGCAGTGACTGAATCACCAATAGTCACAGTCCTCATATGTCTGCGGTTCGAGTACTTAAAAAATCACATGAGGCCAGGTGTGGTGTATTTACTGTATTGGATGCTGTCAATATCAATCAGATGTCCTGTTTCTCACTTTGCAGTGTAAGCAAGCGGTTCTAAAAGTGTGATCTGGGGTCTCTGAGAACCTTTCAGGAGGCCTATGAGGTCAAAACTACTTTAATAGAAACGTGAACATGTCATTTGCCTTTGCTGTCTCATTTTATCACGCATGTATTGGTGAATGGAGTTTTCCGGAGTCTGTGAGACATGTAATGATATCATAGCCCTGAGGACTAAGGGTTTATGTTTATGTTTGTAGTTTAAAATGTTGTCAGTCTCACGCCAGTAATCCCAGAACTTTGGGAGGCCAAGGTGGGAGGATCACTTGAGGCCAGGAGTTCAAGACCAGGCTGGCAAACGTGGTAAGACCCCTGTCTGTACTAAAAATAAAAATTAGCCGGACATGGTGGCACATACCTGTAATCCCAGCTACTCGGGAGGCTGAGGCAAGAGAATCGCTTGAACCCAGGAGGTGGAGGTTGCAGTGAGCTGAGATCGTACCACTGCTCTCCAGCCTGGGTGACAGAGTGAGACAGCATGTCAAAAAAAAACCCACAAGTTTGTACATGGTGTGACCCACAGGCAGCCATGCTCTATGTCATATCAGTATTAGAAATCCAACATTTTTAGCATTTTCAAAGTTGGATATTTTAAAATATGACTCTCAATGAAACTGCTTTTTAATGGTTCTTAAATTTATGTAACTGTTTTCAAAACACTTTCACTGTTAACTCAGATGATCCTAAAAGAAATGTAAGTAGGTGAAATGGATAATATTATCCTGGTTTTGCCAACAAAGAAATTGAGGCTCAGAGAGTGAAATGGCTTGCCCGTGGTCAAGTCAAAACTGAAACTCAAAGTATTCTACTGTCAAGTCCAATTTCCTGTGTTAAAAACAACAACTAATCATTGTCAATTGGGGATTTTTTTTTGGTAGTGTTTAAACATTTTTTAATTTGGTGTATTAAGGGTAAGCTTTTTACTTTTAATGCTTAAGATATTTAACATCTCTGGCAGGATTCGTTTAATATTTTTGTGCATATGTTGATGAGTTATTCAAACTGACTGTGATAAATTTTTGTTGAGTTACTCATAAGTGTGAGTTTTTCTTTCTTTAATAATCTTTTACTAGGATCACACCAGGGTGGGTGCAGATACCTCTCAAGATATCCAGCTTTTTGGCATAGGAATTCAGCCTGAGCACTGTGAGATTGACATTGCGTCTGATGGAGATGTCACTCTTACTCCAAAAGAAAATGCAAGGTAAGAAAAGTAAATGGCGACTTCACGTGTCTTGTGTGCCTTATTTTCAGAAGGAGAAGGCTGCCTCTTTCTGTTTGCTTTCAGCTATATTAAAGTTAAGGATACACTGGGTCCTCCAGGGGTCCTGGCCTTCTGATTGTAGAGAGTGATTACTGTGAAGGAGTGACTATTTTTGTATGGAGTTTTCTAGTTCCACTTATTCCATAACTCTGAGCTTTAGAACCCTGTAAAGATCAGGAGTCCAATAATGAGAGTAAGTGAAAAGAGTAACTTACTGGAAAAGTAAAACTCAAAATGACACTTCTTTTCTTTCATCAAACTTTACCTGACAGTCCTTTGGCAAATTAACCTTCAATTAACTATTTAGTTATCTCGTCCACCTCCAATGTTTTGTTTTGTTTTTAAATACCAGAAAATTGGCTAGGCGGGGTAACTCACACCTGTAATCCCGGCACTTTCAGAGGCTGAGGCAGGAGTATTGCTTGAGCCCAGGAGTTCAAGACCAACCTGGGCATTATAGTGAGACACCATTGCTACAGAAAATAAATAAAAAAATTGGCCGAGCATGGTGTTCGATTCCCGTAGTCCCAGCTACTTACAAGGCTGAGGTGGGAGGATCACTCAAGCTCAGGAGGTCGAGGCTACAGTGAGCCATGGTCATGGCACTACACTCTAGCCTAGCCTAGGTTACAGATCGAGACCCTGTCTCAAAAAAAAAGTAGAGAGAATAATAAAAAATGTAGAGAGAATAATATAATGAAACCCCATGGACCCATCCTCCAGTTTTAAAAATGAGCACCTCATAGACGATTTTGTTATTTATATGCCTTCCATATCTCCTCCCCCTTCCTAAAGCAGGCCAGGAACAGTGGCTCACACCTGTAATCTCAGCACTTTGGGAGGCCGAGGTGGGCATATTGCCTGAGTCCAGGAGTTCAAGATCAGCCTAAGCAACATGGCAAAACCCCCTACTCTACAAGAAATACAAAAAATTAACTGGTGTAGTGGTACACACCTGTAGTCTCTGCTACTCGGGAGGCTGAGGTGGGAGGATCACTTGAGCCCAGGAGGTTGAGGCTGTAGTGAGTCATAATTGCGCCATTGCACTCCATCCTGGACAACCAGAGTAAGACCGTGTCTCAAAAAGAAAGCAGAATTATTTATTATTTATTTATTTATTTATTTATTTCGAGACAGAGTCTCACTCTGTTGCCCAGGCTGGAGTGCAGTGGCAAGATCTTGGCTTACTGCAACCTCCGCCTTCCGGGTTCAAGCAAACCTCCTGCCTCAGCCTTCCAAGTAGTTGGGATTACAGGTGCCCACCACCACGCCCAGAAAAAAAAATTATTTTAAAGTAGATTCCAGATTTTATAACATTGTATCCGTAAATATCTCAGTATATCTCTCTAAAAGATGAAGATTCTTATAGTTTCAATATCATCATACCTAAAATAATTAATAATATTTCCTTACTAATCATCATATAGCCAGTCAGTGCTGAGATTTCCCCAGTTCTTTCATCAGTGTTCTTTTTCAGATGTTTCTGGAAATTAAGATCCAGATAAGATCCTACCATTGTTTTATAGTATTCCTCTTAGATCTCTTTTAACAAATGGGTTTCTTCTTCCTCTCTTCTCTCTGTGTGTGTGTCTGTTTATCCCTGTCTCTCTCTGCCTTTCTTCTTCCTTGCATTTTATTTGTTGAAGTCACCTCATTGTTGATCCTAGAGGTTCCCACAGTCAGGATTTTGCTCACTGCATCCCATGGCATAATTTCACATCCTCCATTGTTCTCTGTATTTCCTAAATTGGCATTTAAATGTGGAAGCTTGATCAGGTTCAGCTCAAATTTTGATAAGAATAGCCATGGGTGGTGCTTTCTGTCTCCATCAGGAGTGCATCATGTCAGGTTGTCATTCTCTGAGGGGTGTTGGCGGCCCTTGGTCCTCATGGCTTAGATCGTGTGTTTTCATAGTGGTTACACATTCTGCTCTTCCTTCTTTAAACATTAGTTGGAATGCATTTATTCAGAGAAAGCTCCCCTAGTTATCTCTTTGGCTACCAGGGCAGGGTCTTGTGCTCCTTCCCATTCACCTGGTATTTTCCCTCGTGTTCTCCCAGGTCCTGTGTGAACGGCACCCTTGTGTGCAGTCCCACCCAGCTGTGGCATGGTGACCGAATCCTATGGGGAAATAATCACTTTTTTAGGTAACATCTTTGTGTTCTGTAATATATTATCGTATACGTTTTTTCTGTTATCTATTTAAGTGTAAAGCAAGTTGATTTTCTCTAATGGTGAAAAACCCCACAGAATAAACTTACCTAAGAGGAAACGTCGAGATTGGTTGAAAGACTTTGAAAAAGAAACGGGTCCGCCGGAGCATGACCTGGATGCAGCCAGTGAGGCTTCCTCTGAACCAGACTATAACTATGAATTTGCACAGATGGAAGTTATCATGAAAACTCTGAATAGTAATGGTAAGACCCTCACGCTGTATTCCAGCGCCTTGGACATTTCCTCACCTCACACCACCGAGTGAGGGATAAGCATGCATCAAGTGTCATTCCGCATTCCACATTTTAAACACATAAAACTGCTCATTTCTTTAAAAGGCCATCAGTGAATAACTAATGACAAGATATGGGGGAGATGGTCTTCTCCCTCAGTTACAACCAGGATATGGATGGTCCTGTTATTGAGACCTCTTATTCCCAAGACAATTATGGTAACATTTCCACGGGCCTGCAATACTGAATGATTTTGACAGAATTCCTTACCAAATTTCTCATCATCGAGCCTGTCATATCTGAATCCTTGAGAATGTAAAAACCCCCAAGAGAATATAAATTCAGGAATTTCAAATATAATCTAATGGAAAGATAAAAGTCACAGCATTTTAGTATAAACTCAACTGGAAATTGTACCCCAAAGATACTTATTTAATAAGCCCAGATCACTTTTACAAAAATGATAGTGAAAATGAAATGCTTTATAGCGTCTTTGTTTGACTTATACTCCAAGTTTCACGTCTAAAAGTCTGTGTTCCTTCACCTTTTCTTTCTTCTTCTGTGCCTATACACACCTGCCTGCATTAAATAAAATAGACACCAAATTCTTTCCTTTTTTGCTGTTTTATAAATGTACTTTTTCTTATCCCATCACTCAGTCTCTTAATTACTAGACTTGATGACTGGGACTTAGAAACCAGACAGCAGTTTTCTCCTGTTACCAACCAGAAGATGACATTTCTGGGACTGGAACGATTTTATGAGGATAAAACTGAGGCTGTTTAGGGGCACCTGAGAAAGGTAGTTTGTAGGCTCAGTCCAACCTCCCCTTCCCATTCATCTGATTTGGGGCACCTGAGGTTCCCTAACTTGAACCAGGGTGGACCTTCAGGGTCCTGACGGCCACAGGCCGCCTCTACCTGACAGGGGGCTTGAAGAGCATTTTGTTTTTGAGAGTTGAGCTCTTCCCTTAAACAGTGGCTTTCTCACTTTACTCTTTGAGCCTATCTGGGAAGAATTTGAGCATAGAGAATTTTGGCATATGTGCTGCCAAGGCAAGCACATGGTGAGAGAATTATCAGTCAGATCTCTGGCATATCAAATTGGGGATTCTGTTGCAGGAATAAAGTTTTTGGCCTTTTCATTGATTTCTGATTATGAAGTTTTTGCCTAGGGAGCCTCTTTTTTTTAATTATAAAAATGAAATAAAGGGTTGGGCATGGTGACACATCTGTAATCTCAGCACTTTGGGAGGCCGAGGTGGGCGGATCACCTGAGGTCAGGAGTTCGAGACGAGCCTGACCAACATGGCAAAACCTAGTATCTACAGAAAATACAAAAGTTAGCCAGGCATAGTGGCACATGGCTGTAATCACAGCTACTGGGAAGGCTGAGGCAGGAGAATCGCTTGAACCAAGGAGGCAGAGGTTGAGCCAAGATCGCATCACTGCACTCCAGCCTGGGTGACAAAATGAGACTCCTTATCAAAAAAAAAAAAATTTATATATATATATATAAAAATTAAAGGCCAGGCATGGTGGCTCACATCTGTAATCCCAGCACTTTAAGAGGCCAAGACGGGCAGATCGCTTGAGGCCAGGACTTGAAGACCAGCCTGGGCAACATAGTGAAACCCCATCTCAACTAAAAATACAGAAATTTGCCAGGCATAGTGGTGCGCACCTGTAATCCCAGCACTTTGGGAGGCTGAGGCAGGCAGATTACTTGAGGCCAGGAGTTCGAGACCAGCCTGGCTAACATGGAGAAACCCCGTCTCTACTAAAAACACAAAAATTAGCCAGGCGTGGTGGTGCATGCCTGAAATCCTAGCTACTCGGGAGGCCGAAGCACGAGAACCACTTGAACCTGAGAGGCGGAGGTTGCAGTGAGCTGAGTTCACACCACTATACTCCAGCCTGAGCAACAAAGCAAGAGTCTGTTTCAAAAAAAGAAAGGAAAGGAAGGAAAAAGGGAGGGAGGGAGGAAGGAGGCAGGGGTGGGAGTGGAGAGAGAGAGAGACAGAGAAAAAGCCAGACTGTGAAAAACAAGTGTAATGTATTTATATAAAGAGTATAGAGGCCAGGCACGGTGGCTCTTGCCTATAATCCCAGCACTTTGGGAGGTTGAGGCAAGTGGCTTACCTGAGGTCAGGAGTTCAAGACCAGCCTGGCCAACATGGTGAAACCCGTCTCTACTAAAAATACAAAAAAAAGATTAAAAAAAAAAAAATTAGCCAGGCATGGTGGCAGGTGCCCATAATCCTAGCTATCCAGGAGGCTGTGGCAGGAGAATCGCTTGAACCTGGGAGGCAGAGGTTGCAGCAAACCGAGATCGCACCATTGCACTCCAGCCTGGGCAACAAGAGCAAAACTGTCTGCCAAGGGAAATAAAAAAAGAAAAAAAGGATAGAACCACAAAGAAAAAAGTGGGAAATAAACAACTTTATGAGAAAAGTTTGGCAGTTTCTGTCTTTAAACAGAGTCGAGTGTTAAGATTAGCCACTGGGGCTTTGGGCCCTGCAGTGCAGGGTGGACCATAGCTAGAAATCAAGCTTCATTCCACGCTGCCACTTCCCCACCAATTGGGAGGAATCCCAAAGACATTCCAAAGTGATATTGAGACGTCAGAATCACATTAATGGGTCATGTGACTACCTGCCTGAGCGACAAGCCTCCTGTGAGTGATCTTTTGGACGCCTGAGTGAACACAGGGTGTCCAGGAGGATGTAGGATGTAGACTCTAAACTCCAGGTGGAAGAACTCCCATTGGAGAGAGCTCATGGCTTCAGCTAACATTACAGAATCTAGACATCTCTAGTCGCTAACTGCAGAGTTTACAGGTGGTATTGGTTTCACCATTTAGCCATCCCAGATCATAGGTTTCTTATTTTAATCAATTACTACTTTCTTATGTATAAATTAACTCCTTCAATAACCAATGAGTATTTAGAAAGCATTTGTTAATTCCTCTAATCCTCTCAGCCAAACCAGTTAGAGTCATCAGTGGCCTGGTGCACAGTGTTAATGTGAGTTATTCTTTTGTATCCCACATCAGGCCTTGCTCTCCAGTGTTGATTTTGTCCATGTAGAAGTTATATTTATGGCCGGGCGCAGTGGCTCACGCTTATAATCCTAGCACTTTGGGAGGCTGAAGTGGATAGATCACTTGAGGTCAGGAGTTCGAGACCAGCCTAGCCAACATGGTGAATCCCAGTCTGTCTTAAAAATACAAAAATTTAGCCAGGCGTGGTGATGCGTGCCTGTAGTCTCAGCTATTCAGGAGGCTGAGACAGGAGCATCACTTGAACCTGGGAGGTGGAGGCCGCAGTTAGAGGTGAGATTGCGCCATTGCACTTCAGCCTGGGTGACAGAGCAAGACTTCATCTCAAAAAAAAAAAAAAAAGGAAGTCATGTTTCCCCCTACCCCATCCTTTACCCAGTTCCAGTGGAGCTTCCCTTTGGGGGCATACACACAGTCTCTGATGCAAGTGCTGCCGTGCTGGCAGCTGGACGGTGTTCACTGTGATTCTCCTCTACTGCTAGGTGGCTTCCCGATAATAAGCCTGTCTGCCTGGTGGTCATCCCCTTGGTGGTCTTATTTGAAGATCCTCTTCCCTCTCATGTGGTTTCAGACGAAGGTCCTCCACAAACACTGGGAGAAAGGTTTTTAACTGAGTGGCATTGGCATGAGGGAGCTTGGCTGGTTTTTAGCAGTGCTGCTGATTGATACTCATGCTCCATGCTTTGGCAAAAATCTAACTAACATGATTGGGAAGAAGCTGGAGTTTTCTGGCTGATGAAGGTGCCCTGTATTCTTCATTGAGGAATATTCCTTTTCAGTTATGAACACCCCACCTCAACACATAGATACACACACACCATGTCCCCATTTCATTTGCCGCCCAGATTTTGGTTCAACTCTAACAGCAGCTGTTCTTCTCTATGCTTGCAACAGCACTGAAAAGTATTATTGGTGTTATTACTCCTGTTATTGATGGCTTTATTGCTGTTGACAGCAAAGCAATTCAGGTCAGTAGTACTTGCAGATATATATTCACCGACATTATCCCAGTAATAGGTAAGAATAATGTATTTTTTAGTTTCTAGAGTAAATACTGATCTAAAACCCAATTCATTTGAATTAAAAGTAAAAAGAAACCTAGTATTTGTGGACAATAATGCCTTCTTCACAAGGGTTTGAAATTGGAATCAGACAAAATAAGAACCATCTCTTTTTTCAATGTCAATGGCAGCTCTAAAGAAAGAGCAACTGTGCCAAGCGCAATGGCTCTCTCCTGTAATCCCAGCACTTTGGGAAGCCAACGTGGGAGGATTGCTTGAGGCCAGGAGTTCAAGACCAGCCTGGGCAACATAGTGAGACTTCATCTCTATAAAACATTTAAAAAAATAAAGAACAATTAAGGGACTGACAAAGGGTCATACATAGTGCCAGTTTGTTCCATCTGGGATCAGATAGTTCTTTTTTTCTCCAAAGATCTATTTCCCCTCAGTTCAGTTTTTTAGACATTTTGGTGTGGATTAATTCTAATTCTGTTTCTCATATAAATACCCTGCTACCGGCACTACTACCACTGCCGTTTTCTCCTTTCCATCCTTGGGATGATGGGTCGGTTTGAGCTCATTGCATAGTTACCTACTAAGTAAAGAAAAAACTAATGAGGACGAGAAAGTGCTATGCCCAAACTAAATGTGGTCCTTTCTTTTTTCCTAAAATACTTACCTCTTCGAGATCTTGGCTTTGGGCACTTGGCTCAGTATTTAAAACAGTTTGTTCAAGAGAAGGAGAGTGATCGGAAAAATAAACCTGTGGACAATCTCTCGATATTTGGTTGGTATTTTGAGAAAGGGCCAAATAATCTTTGGTTTCTGTCCTGGGCCACAGCATAGAATCAGATCAACGTGCTGATCTGGATGGTCCGTTTTAAAATATACTGCTTGTAGGAGTAAAGACTTGAAACTGGTTAATTGATCTGAAAAGAAAATGTCATCAAACATGTCCGTGAGAAAGGTGTTTCCAGACTACTGTTAGGGATCAGAGGCGAAACAAAAACCCAGCCCCTAGACCTCCACCATAGCTGTGTGTGATGAGGGCAGATCTGGGAGTTCCGGGAACGGGGCTTGCAAGACTCTACTGTGGGAGTCTCAGAGGAAGGACGCGTTGAGTTGCTCTCTCTTCTGTATTTGCACTTCGATCTGTGGCCACTCATCACTCCCGGTGAGTAGTGGTAGTGCTGCGTCATGACAGCTGCTGGTGCAGTTTTAAACAGCCTCACTCACGTGGCCTGTGTCAGCATGGAACCTTGGGGTGAGATCCCCTCTGCCTCAGTCATTTGGGATCATGTGTGTTTCTGCACTACTGACTAACAATGGAAATGTGGATTATGTATCTTATTCAGAATCTCGTAGCAAAAACCCTATAATGCAATTTTATAAAATGGTGTGTTTTCCAGTTTCTCTGAAAAAGATTTATAAACGCTGTTAGGACAGTTGGGCTCTATCTAAATATAAATGGACAGCAAGTACTGTAGCACCCTGTCCTTTCTTTTTTAAGCCCAGAGCCTTATATACTGTTTGAGAAATATGTGTATATATATTTTTTTTAATTCTGAGAGAACTTTTCTTCTCTAGAGCTTACATTTAAAATGTCTTCAGATGCCCTCAAAAAATTTTACCATATTTCTCATATTTTTTTTAGAAGTTATAGGACTTTGTTGGAAGTTCTGATACTTAGGAATACATAGGTTATTATTATATAGATAATGTTTTACCCACCCAGGATCTACCTTTGCATAAGATTTTTTGTTTGTTTTTTGGTTTGGGTTTTTTCCCCCCAGTTTATTTTTTATTTTGTTTATTTATTTATTTATTTATTTTTTTTGGTGGGCGGGGGATGGAGTCTCACTCTGTTGCCCAGGCTGGAGTGCAATGGCACGATCTCAGCTCACTGCAACCTCCGCCTCTGGGTTCAAGCAATTCTCCTGCCTCAGCCTCCCAAGTAGCTGGGACTATAGGCACATGCCACCAAGCCCAGCTAGTTTTTAGTAGAGACAGGGTTTCACCATGTTGGCCAGGCAGATCTTGAACTCCTGACCTCAAGTGATCGGCCACCTCAGCCTCTCGAAGTGCTGAGATTACAGGCGTGAGCCAACACGCCCGTCCCCCAGTTTGTTTTCCATCAGCTTTTTAAATGATATGTTTTAGGGACTCATTTCAGGACTCTACAAAGAAAACTATTTTGCTTTGAAAAAAATGCTGAATTTTAGAATTTTATATCAATAAAACAGTATCTTTTTTAAAAGTATCACTCTTTTGCAAAATACTAATTGTAAGCAAAACATTGGAGGTAAGAATACAACATCAGTTTATTATCAAGTGAATGTCCTACCCCAGCCAATTAGTTATCTGAGTTCAAAACCTGACCCTGTCACTTTGTAGCTACATGATGTAAATCAGCTATTTAGCCTTTATGAGCCCCAGTTTCCTTATTTTTAAAATCAGGATGTATCCACACTTAGGCTTGTTGCAAAGCTTTCATGAGGTGATGCATGCAATGCAGATAGAGCCTCTACCTGAGATGTAGCCAGGAGCTGGTAGGGTTATTGTTGCCATTGTGGTTGTCATTTGTATTAAAACAACTCACCTATACTGAGCTTTTCTTGTGATTTTTTAAAAATTGGTTCTTTTTGTTTTGAATTATTTAACTTTATTTTTTGAAGCTAACATGTTATCTTTTTCTCTTACTACTAATATAGAAAATTAGTACAATCTACATGTGTATTTTACAAGTTGATAGGGTATCTTGGAAAAATCAGTCAATAGCAATCAGGTGATATAAAAATTCCTCCTGAGTGACTTTAATTTTCAGCTTCTTTTCTGGAAATTAAACTGAGTACCAGTGTGTGGGGATACAGCATAAATGGCACTGAATAGCAGGCAAATGTGTGAATGTACAAGGAGGAAATCATGTCCCAGGCTGGTCTGAGAATGCATTTCTCAGTAATATAGTTCTGGGAAATATTAACTGTGATGATGATTTTCTTGTTCTACTGAGATTGTCTAATATTCTCCTTTCCTACACTATCCTCACTTAGTGACGTCGGTAACTTTCTCCTTTTGTGCATGTGACCAGAGCCTTAGTCTTTCTCCACAGTATCCAGCTCACTGGTCATTACCAAGTCGATGTCCTGCCCAGCCCATTAGGATTTACCTACACCACAGCCATCAGGGTAGCTCATTGGAGCAGGATCTGTTAGTACATCTATACCTGTTCACCCATGTGCATGGTGGTGAGCTCTGTATCTGTACACGTGAGATGTTAGAAACAGGTTTTTCTTATTTTTGCAAGTGAATTGTCCTTTTAGATACTAGTCTGAGAAATTGCCAGACCATATCCTTAACCAATATTTTCAAACATATGCTGTGATCTATAAGTTTCCTCCCACCTTAGAGAAATTCAAGAGTAATAAGATTTGTGGTGAAAGTCATAAATCTTTGTCATATACCAAAACTGATATTAAATGGACATAGAAATGAATTACCATAAAGAAAGATCAAATCTTATGTGCTTCTGTGTTTGGAGTGGTCCTAGATTTCATGAAGTTTTTCTTCCCAGTGGATAAGATCACATTCCCCTCTCTTCCCCCATCTCTTGGTAGTAGATTAATGATTTATCTAAATGTTAGAATGAGCTCATCAAATTGAAGAAAGTAACATAGAGGATGTGGAGAATGTATACATACAAAGGGCATTTATCTGCAATGTCAATAACAAAGAATTTGAGAGGATTTCCCTGATGTGGCCCCTCAGGCCTCTCACATAAAGTGTGTTAACTGGCTAGACTCTTTGCTAGAGGAAGCCCCCACAGGCTGCAGTGCTTGGGATGAATGCTTGTTTTAGCCACCACTAAGACACCTTGCCTTGTCTCTTGGCTCACTAGACCCAGTTCAAAACGTGGTTCAGGTCCTGGAGAAGCAATACCTAGAAGAAAAGAGAAGTGCCCTAGAGGAGCAGCGGCTCATGTATGAGCGGGAACTGGAGCAACTCCGCCAGCAGCTCTCCCCCGACAGGCAGCCACCGAGCAGCGGCCCTGACCGCCTGGCCTACAGCAGCCAGACAGCACAGCAGAAGGTGACCCAGTGGGCAGAAGAGAGGTAAGAACTGCAATGCGGGCAGCCCAGAGTCAAGGCCATGGGGCTTTGAGGGAGGGGTTTGTGAGACATGTCAGGGACAAACGTAGCAATGAGAGAACTCTTAATCCCATATCTGACTTACTGCCTATTAGCTTTTCCTTTCACAGATATTGCCCACCCTAAGTATGTTTACTATAATGTTAGCTGTTAAAGACCCCTCCTACCCTCACAACCCTTTACCCTTCAATAAAAATGGTGCCAGGTTGCAAGGGTTATACAGGTATGTATTGAAATTTAGAAAGTTTGAATAATTTCTTTAACACAAAAGCATTTTTTTCTTATTTCGTATGCTTTTGAATCTATTTAAATACAACTTCAGTGCTGATTAATCTACTAAATGTGAAAGTTTGAGATTTATAGCTGGGTGTAGTGGCTCACACCTGTAATCCTAGCACTTTGGGGAGGCTGAGGCGGGAGGATCACTTGAGCCCAGGAGTTTGAAACCAGCCTAGGCAACATAGTGAAACCTTGTCTCTACAAAAAATGAAAATTAGCCAGGTGTGGTGGTGCATGCCTATAAGGTCACTGGGAGGATTGCTTGAGCCCAGGAGTTTAAGACCAGCCTGGGCAACATAGCGAGACCTTGTCTCTACAAAAAATAAAAAATTAGCCAGGCATGGTGGCTCGTGCCTATAATCCCAGCTCCTTGGGAGGCTGAGGTAGGAGGGCTACTTGAGCCCCAGAGATCAAGGCTTCAGTGAGCTGCGATCGTGCCACCACACTCCAGCCTGGGTGACAGAGAAAGAACCTGACCTGACTCAGGCTGGGCGCGGTGGCTCACGCCCGTAATCCCAACACTTTGGGAGGCCAAGGCGGGTGGATCGCCTGAGGTCAGGAGTTCAAGACCAACCTGGCCAACATGGTGAAACCCTGTCTCTACTAAAAATATAAAAATTAGCTGGGCATGCTGGCAGGCGCCTGTAATCCCAGCTACTCGGGAGGCTGAGGCAGGAGAATCACTTGAACCCAGGAAGGGAAGGTTACAGTGAGCCAAGATTGCACCATTGCACTCCAGCCTGGGTGAAAGAGTGAGACTTTGTCTCAAAAAAAAAAAAAAAAAAAAAAAAAAACCTGACTAAAAATAAAAGATTTATGACTTTAAAATATTTATATCAGAACTCTCAAAGGAGAGAGTGGTGGAGTGTGGGTGGTGAGCCACCCAGGTGCCAAGGCAAGAGACCGAGGGCACACGCTGTTCCAGTGTAATAAAATATATAGAATAAGAATAGTTACACTAGAAATAGATTATAGATATGATTATATGTAAGTGTCATTAATCATTAGTTTGTAGCATTACTCTTTATTCCAACATTATAATAATCTTTGTTCTACAATTGTAACCTAGGAAAAACGAGGCCATACAGAGAGATAGGAGCTGAAGGGACAAGGTGAGAAGTGACCAGAAGACAGAAGAGTGTGAGCCCTCTGTTATGCCCAGACAGGGCCACTAGAGGGCTCCCTGGTCTAGCAGTAATGCCAGTGCCTGGGAAGGTGCCCGTTACCTAGCGGGCCTTGGTCTAGCGGTAGTGTCAGTGCCTGGGGAAGGCACCCGTTACTTAGCAGACCAGGAAAAGGAGTCTCCCTTTCCCCGGGAGAGTTAGCGAAGACTCTGCTCCACCACCTCTTGTGGAAGGCCTGACATCAGTCAGACCCGCCCGCAGCCATCCGGAGGCCTAACCGTCTCCCTGTGATGCTGTGCTTCAGTGGTCACACTCCTGGTCTACTTTCATGTTCCACTCTGTACACCTGGCTCTGCCTTCTAGATAGCAGTAACACAGTTAGTGAAAGTACTAAAAGTATTTGAAATACATGGAAGAAATAATGGCGTAAGCTGTCCTCTCTCTCTCTCTGCCTTGGCTGCCAAACAGGGAAGGGCCCCCTGTCCAGTGGACATGTGACTTGCGTGAACTTGCCTATCATTGGAGGTGGCTCACACTCCTTACCCTGCCCCCTTGTCTTGTATCCAATAAGTAACAGCACAGCCAGGCATTCAGGGCCACTGCCGGTCTCCGTGTCTTGGTGGTAGTGGCCCCCCGGGCCCAGCTGTCTTTTCTTCTGTCTCTTTGTCTTGTGTCTTTATTTCTACGATCTCTCATCTCCGCACATGAGGAGAAAAATCCACAGACCCAGTAGGTCTGGACCCTACAGTAGAGGAAATGGTAATAATAATAATCATGACTGCCATAATAAGGACAATAGGTTATTGAAGACTTCTGTTGTGATTGCCATAGTCCAGGCATTTTATTAACATCCCAGCAGCAGTATGCCATAGGAGCTATTATCCCTGTCTTATAGGTCAGGCAGTCAGTTTAAATATCCTGCCTTAATCAACCATCTAGTAAGTGAAAAAACCAGAGTTTGAACCCAGGTCTCTCTGCAGTCTCCTAATAACACCTGTGTTATGATAATAATTAATAGTAGTAATAAAAGCAGCACCTGGCTGGGCGCAGTGGCTCATGCCTGTGATCCCAGCAGTTTGGGAGGCTGAGGCGGGTGGATCATGAGGTCAGGAGTTCAAGACCAGCCTGGCCAAGATGGTGAAACCCTGTCTCTACTAAAAATACAAAAATTGGCTGGGTGTGGTGGCAGGCACCTATAATCCCAGCTCCTTGGGAGGTTGAGGCAGAAGAATTGCTTGAATCCAGGAGGCGGAGGTTGCAGTGATCTGAGATCGCACCACTGCACTCTAGCCTGGGTGACAAAGCAAGACTGTGTCTCCAAAAAAAGAAAAGCAACACAGCAACACCTTATATCTATAGACCATTTTATACCATGTGCCAGGTACTAATTGCTGTTCCTGTATTCCTCTAATCCTCACAATTGCTACTGCCTTTACACATAAGGAAACTGAGGCTGAGAGGTAAAATGATTTACCCAGATGGTCAGTTTGCTGGTAAGTTGGGCGATGGGATCAGAGCCGTGACAGTCTGACTCTAGAGCTCTTCCTGTAACTCACACACACACACTGCATCTCTCACTAGCAATGAGATGCAGAACGCAGGCCACACCCAGAGAAGGTGACTCCCAAGAGGAGAAAAGGGAACCCTGCCCTGCAGTGAAAGGCTTGCAACAGTCATGCACTTGTTAATGTTAAATAAAGAGAAGGGAGTCAATTATATTTTCCCCAGGAGCTACCCACTCATCTGTCTGTATACTGAAATAGGAAGATTTATCATACTTCTGTTACTCTTTTTTCTGAGATGGAGTTTCGCTCTTGTCACCCAGGTTTGAGTGCAATGGCATGATCTCTGCTCACTGCAACCTCCGCCTCCCAGGTTCAAGCTATTCTCCTGCCTCAGCTTCCTGAGTAGCTGGGATTACAGGTGCCCACCACCACACCTGGCTAATTTTGTGTTTTTAGTAGAGACAGGGTTTCACCATGTTGGCTAGGCTGGTCTCGAACCCCTGACCTCAGGTGATCCACCCGCCTCGGCCTCCCAAAGTGCTGGGATTATAGGCATGAGCCACCGCACCAGGTGTTATGTTACTTGTTATACTTTATTGTGCCTGGAAGAAACAGAAAAAGGTTATCAGATAGTCCTTTTTCTGAAGAGCTGCCTTTTACACATTTACTATGAGCTGGTGGCTTTACGGCAAGCAACAGCTAGCTGTTTAAGGGTAACTGGTATAATTATACCCATTGATATCCTTTCTATTTACTAAACAATATAAAAGATAAAAGCAAAAGTGTCTTCAAAAGAAGACATACATGTGGCCAACAAAGCATATTAAAAAGTGTTCATTATCACTAATGATTAGGGAAATGCAAATCAAAACCACAATGAGATACCATCTCACACCAGTCAGAATGGCTATTACTAAAAAGTCAAAAAATAACAGATTCTGGCAAAGTTGCAAAGAAAAGGGAACCCTTATACGCTGTTGGTGAGAGTGTAAATTAATTCAACCATTGTGGAAAGCAATGTGGCAATTTTTTGGAGAGCTAAAAACAGAACTATCTTTTCACCCAGCCATCTCACTACTGGGTATATACCCAAAGAAATATAAGTTGTTCTACCATAAAGACACAGTACATGTATATTCATTGCAGCACTGTTCACAGTAGGAAAGACATGGAATTAACCTGAATGTCCAACGATAGACTGGATAAAGAAAATGTGGTACATGTATACCATGGAATACTATGCAGCCATGAAAAAGAACAAGATCATGTCCTTTGCAGGAACATGGATGGAACTGGAAGCCATTATTCTTAGAAAACGAATGCAGGAACAGAAAACCAGATACCACGTGTTCTCACTAATAAGTGAGAGCTAAATCATGGGAACCGATGGACAGAAAGAGGGGAACAACAGACACTGGGGCCTGTGGGAGGAGGAGGGAGAGGCTCAGGAAAAAAAGAAAGAAAGAAAACAAAAACTGTCAAGTACTATGCTTACTACCAGGGTAATGAAATAATCCATACATCAAACCCCTTAGTCATGAGTTTACCTATATAACAAACATGCACATGTACCCCTGAACCCAAAATAAGTCAAAATATTTACATTTTAAAAAACAAAAGTATCTGATAAAGAAAGTGGTTTGCTTTTAATCATAGTGTTTTTCAGTTAAATAGTTTATAATATTTTTTTCATTTCCCTTAATTCCAGATTGATTTTCTTTGGGGCTTAAATTCTTCAAAAAAAAAAAAAAAAAAGAAAAGTAAAGAAAAGTGTAGAGGCCGGGTACAGTGGCACAGGCCTATAGTCTCAGCTACTCCAGAGGCTGAGGCAGGAGGATCACTTGAGCCCAGGAGTTTGAAACTGTAGTGCACTGTGATCACGCCTCTGAATAGCCACTGCACTCCAGCCTGGGCAACATAGGGAGACCCTATCTCCAAGAAAAAGAGAGATAGAGAGAAGGAAAGAAAGGAAAAGGGAGGGAGAGAAAGAAGGAAGGAAGGAAAAAAAAAAAGATAAAGATCTATTTTGGGAATGTCATTCAAAAACATAAGAATAGTTGCATTATTGATTTTTGTCAGGTTTCACTGGATAAAATTAAGATGTCATTAATTGTATGTGATTATATAAGAAGCTAGAACTCTTACCTAAGTAAATGTTGATGGGTTGTGAAATAATGAAGGACTCTTACCTACATTGATATTGATGGGTTGAGAATCAAGTATATTTAATTCTGGTGAGAATTACAAAGAAAGCCACAGATGTCATTTATTCTCTTTGTACACTTAGAATGTAGTATGAAACAAGATATAAACTTGTGGAAAAATTAAATCATAATAGTAAATTAAAGAACAGTTTCATTGAACAATAGGAAACATTAGGATTATATATTAATAGTTATTTGTTTGTTTTCTATCTCCTGGAAAATGAGTTGCAAGGGACAGGGAATCCTTTGAAGTATCCCTAGTGCCTAGAATGATGTGGTCACCTGGAAGGTATTTAGTAAATATTGTATGCATTGAGTCTTCTACAGGGATTTTCAGGGAGAAGGAAGGATTTCAAGCGCATTTGAGAGGTAGAGTTTGACCAGCAGAGAGAAAGTAGAGGACATTTTGGATGGGCAGATTGGCATGAACAGATGAAAAGCAATGGAAGAGAGTAAGATGTATTTGGGAGACTGCAAAAGAACTGTTTTGTGTAGTCTAGAACAGGGGTCCCCAGTCCCTGGACCACAAACTGGTACAGGTCCGTGGCCTGTTAGGAGCCAGGCTGCACAACAGGAGGTGAATAGTGGGCCAGCAAGCGAAGCTTTGTCTGTGTCTACAGCTGCTCCCCATCACTTGCATTACTGCCTGAGCTCCACCTCCTGTCAGATCAGCAGTGGCATCAGATTCTCATAGGAACACAAACCCTATTATGAACTGTACTTGCAAGAGATCTAGATTGCATGTTCCTTGTAAGAGTCTTAAGCCTGATGATCTGTCACCGTCTACCATCACCCCCAGATGGAACTGTCTAGTTGCAGGAAAACAAGCTCGGGGCTCCCACTGATTCTACATTATGGTGAGCTGTATAATTATTTCATTATCTATTACAATATAATAGTAGAAATAAAGTGTACAATAAATATAATGCACTTGAGTCATCCCAAAACTCTCCCTTTCCCCAACCTCGGTCCATGGAAAAGTTGTCTTCCATGAAACTAGTCCCTGGTGCCAAAAAGGTTGGGGACCACTGGTGTAGAAGGTGATTTAATGGAAGAGCAGGGAAAATTAAGTTCAAAAGTATTACATAGGGGTTGTGGGAGGCTACAGACTCAGAATTTGGGATTTATTTTATGGGAGAAGAGGAGCCCTGCAAGGCCTTGAGCCGAGGAATGGCCTGGGGAAGGCAGGGCTTGATAAGGACTGCCTTGCAGTGGAGCAAGAAGAGCCTGGGTGCCGTGAGATTATTGGGAAGGTGTAAGGGCTCTGAGCCAGGGATACGATAAAACACAGAGAGACTTAGGAGATGCTTCAAAGGAGGAGTCAATAGGCTTACTTTTTGGACGTTGTAGAAAAGAGAAGAGACCGAACTGACTGAACAAATCTAAGCGTGGGTGACCAGAAAAATGGCATCACCATTTTTCTTTTTTTTTTTTTTTTTTTAATAATAGAGATGAGGTCTTGCTATGTTGCCCAGACTGGTCTTGAACTCCTGGCCTCAAGTGATCCTCCCACCTCGGCTTCCCAGAGTATTGGGATTATAGCCGTGAGCCACTGCCCCCAGCTAGTAACACGGTTTTAAGAAACTGTTTGCTTTACATTAGCATCCTCGCAGCATGTATCCTCTGTCATTTCTAAGGTGACGAGTGGGGAGTAGAGATTTAGATGCTTTGAGCTCATTATTTTTCTATGATATAAGAGTTTCCTGCAGTGTGTAAATGGTGGAAAAGAGAAGTTATATATGGCGCAGAGCAATTGCTAGATGGAGT
Source organism: Macaca thibetana thibetana (assembly GCF_024542745.1). Taxonomy (NCBI): domain Eukaryota; kingdom Metazoa; phylum Chordata; class Mammalia; order Primates; family Cercopithecidae; genus Macaca; species Macaca thibetana. Next base: position 17,846,862 of record NC_065581.1, on the reverse strand, counting down.
GACTTTTGAACCCAGATTCAAATGTGAAATCCAGAAGCACTCTTTTCTTTATTCAGGGGGCCTTTTTTGAATATCCTACAATGGGTCGTGCACTTGGCCAGGAGCTAGTGTAGTGCAAGCAAAAAAAGACATGGTCCCTGCCCCGGGGCACTTAACAGCCTAGTAGGAGACAGGTATTAAATAATTACACCAGTAAAAATGAAAAGTTCTAACTATGGCAAATGCTATGAATGCTAAAGGCATGGGGCTGAGAGAACATATAAGATGATTTTGACCAATTTGGGATATTAGAGAAACTTTTTATCAGCAAGTAATGTTGTGCAGAGAGTTGAAAAAAAGAATTCCTGCTGCAGCAGAACTACCTTACCATGGCATGACTTTTGCCAGCTGCAGAAGTCATGAAAAATACTTTGTTCTCCTAACTCCAGGTTTCTCTCATCTACCAGCCGCTCCCTGCCGCACCACCCTCCCTCAGCACACACAAGTCATAATCGTCGTTTGTTTTTCCTGAAGATTCCTGTACTGGTTTTTTGCATCCTCATATCACAATCTGATCGTTTTCATATGTTACATAATTAACGTGGTTTTCAGTTAAGTCGCTCAACAATTTGCTCTCCATCAGTAGTTCTCAACAGATAGCCCGTCTGTGGGCAGGAGGGAAGGATGAGAGGTAGTCTGGTAAAATAGTTTGAAAAATACTGCCCGAGAGGAGTTTTCTACCATTTTCTAATAAGATGCTCACTTAGAAACGGGATTGCAGTTTTCTTTTAGATTTTCTCATTCCCTTTTCTGTGACACTGCAGGGACGAACTCTTCCGACAAAGCCTGGCAAAACTGCGAGAGCAGCTGGTTAAAGCTAACACCTTGGTGAGGGAAGCAAACTTCTTGGCTGAGGAAATGAGCAAACTCACTGATTACCAAGTGACTCTTCAGATCCCTGCTGCAAACCTCAGTGCCAATAGGAAGGTAAGAATGTCCTTCAAGTGAGAGGGCAAGATGCACAATAGTAAATACTGTAAAACAGGATCTAAAACTGAAATCCCAGAAACATTCCTGAGGAGATCCTGATATCAGCCAGAGGTATTTATTTTTTTCAAGACATTCTTTATACACCTCATTGGGTAAGAATGCTATTTAAATGATGTTTTTAGATATGTAATAAGCAGAATACACAGAATTTTAGTGGCTGAAGGACTTCCTAATTTATATGCCTTCTTTAAAACAATAAAACTAGAAACATATTTTACCTGTTTTTTTTTTTTTTGCATGTAAATACCCCTTTCTGAATTGGGGGAATATGTGTAGGCTATAGTACCTGGTTTTTGTTTATTTGATTTTTTTTTTTTTAGACTAAGTCTCGCTCTGTCACCCAGGTTGGAGTGCAATGGCATGATCTCAGCTCACTGCAGTCTCTGCTTCCCTGGTTCAAGCAATTCTCCTACCTCAACCTCCCGAGTAGCTGGGATTACAGGCGCATGCCACCACACCCGGCTATTTTTTGTGCTTTTAGTAGAGACAGGGTTTTGCCATATTGGCCAGGCTGGTCTTGAACTCCTGGGTTCAAATGTTCCACCCGCTCGGCCTCCCAGAGTGCTAGGATTACAGGCGTGAGCCACTGTGCCTGGCCTGCTATGGTACCTTTTTAAGAGTGAATTCTACAAGAAAGGAAGACTTTTTATGATACAGCGTTTGAGAGCTTCCTGTCATTTCACCTTGAAGAATTTTTCCTGTAGAGAGAAACTTTGAAGAAAATTGTTTTTTGTTTTTGTTGTTGTTGTTTATCAGGGGAACCCACCCCCAATATTTCAACGTAGGTTCTCTATTTTCCATAAGTGTCAGCCGGCTGAGAAATAAAGAGAAAGAATACAAAGAGAAGAATTTTACAGCTGGGCCGCTGGGGGTGACATCACATATCAGTAGGACCGTGATGCCCACCTGAGCCTCAAAACCAGCAAGTTTTTATTAAGGGTTTCAAAAGGGGAGGGGGTGTAAGAACAGGGAGTAGGTACAAAGATCACATGCTTCAAAGGGCAAAAAGCAGAACTACTAATACTGGTCTAGCAAAGATCACATGCTTCAGAGGGAACAGGACAAAAGGCAAAAGCAGAGCTACTGATAAGGGTCCAACAAAGATCACAAGGCAAAGAGCAAAAGCAGAACTACTGATAAGGGTCTATGTTCAGCGGTGCACATATTGTCTTGATTAACATCTTAAACAACAGAAAACAGGGTTCGAGAGCAGAGAACTGGTCTGACCACAAATTTACCAGGGCAAAGTTTTTCCCCACCCTAGTAAGCCTGAGGGTACTGTAGGAGACCAGGACATATGTCAGTCCTTATCTCAACCAGGTAAGACAGACATTCTCAGAGCGGCCATTTATAGACCTCCCCCCCAGGAATGCATTCCTTTCCTAGGGTGTTAATATTAATGTTTCTTGCTAGGAAAAGAATTTAGCAATCTCTCTCCTACTTGCATGTCCATTTATAGGCTTTCTGCAAGAAGAAAAATATGGCTCTTTTTGCCCAGACCCACAGGCAGTCAGACCTTATGGTTGTCTTCCCTTGTTCCCTAAAAATCACTGTTATTCTTTTCTTTTTCAAGGTGCACGGATTTCACATTGTTCAAACACACGTGTTTTACGATAAACTTGTACAGTTAACACAATTATTACAGTGGTCCTGAGGTGACATACATCCTCAGCTTATGAAGATAACAGGATTAAGATATTAAAGACAGGCATAATAAATTATAAAAATATTATTTGGGAACTGATAAATGTCCATGAAATCTTCACAATTCATGTTCCTCTGCCACAGTTCCAGCTGGTCCCTCCGTTCAGGGTTCCTGACTTCCTGCAACAGTTGTTTTTTGAGATGGAGTTTCACTCTTTGCCCAGGCTGGAGTGCAGTGACATGGTATTGGCTCACTACAACCTCCGCCTCCTAGGTTCAAGTGATTCTCTTGCCTCAACCTCCCAAGTGGCTGGGATTACAGGCATGTGCCACCACGCCCAGCTAATTTTGTATTTTTAGTAGAGGTGGGGTTTCACCGTGTTGGTCAGGCTGGTCTCAAACTCCTGACCTCAGGTGATCCACCAAACTTGGTCACCCAAAGTGCTCGGATTACAGGCATGAGCCACCGTGCCCAGCCAGAAAATTGTTTTTCTATGACTCAGAAAAAAAGAAAAACTAAATTTAAATAAAGTAAGAAAATTGTTTTTCATCCATTCATTTTTTCTTCCAGCAAGCAAGCTAGAAAATGAGTCAGGGAGTATCTTATCAGTCTTGCTGGGTTTTACTCTTTTGACCTAGTAGTTCCCCTTTGGGAAATTTATTCTAAGCCCATAGTCATTGAAGTGTCCAGGATGCTTATCATAGTGGACTTTATAATAGCAAAAACTTGAAACAGACATGATGTCAAACAATAGAATAATTAGTCAAATGTATAGTAGATCCAAATGCTATGGATACTGCTATGTTGCCATTAAAAAATCATGTCTGTGGCTGGGTCTGGTGGCTCTCACCTATAATCCTAGCACTTTGGCAGGCCAAGGTGGGCAGATCACTTGAGTACAGGAGTTTGAGACCAGCTTGGGCAATGTTACAAAACCCCATCTATACAAAAAAATGCAAAAAAAAATAAAAATAGTCCGTCATGATGTCATGTGCCTGTAGTCCCAGCTGCTTGGGAGGCTGAGGTGGGAGGATTGCTTGAGCCCAGGAGGTCAAGGTTGTAGTGAGCTAAGATCATACCACTTCACTACAGCTTGGGTGATAGAGCAAGACCCTATCTTAAAAAAAAAAAAAAAAAAAATTCATGTTTATGAAGAATATTTAACAATACAAGAAAAATGATCACAATATCAAAACTGGAGAGAGGATTGGGGTGTGAAGTTATACTTTTGTTTAGTCTTGATTGTGATAAAAGTTAAGTGTGCATGAGTGTACATAGAAGAGAGAAAATAAATCAGACTATCCCTCTAGGTGGTAGAATTTTATCTTCTTTTGTATACATGTATGTGTTTTGCAAACTTACTATGTTACTGTTGTATATATATTACTTTAGCAATCGAAAAAGGAGTTATAACAGTTTGTTTTTTCTTCCTTATGCAGAGAGGTGCAATAGTGAGTGAGCCAGCTATCCAAGTGAGGAGGAAAGGAAAGAGCACCCAAGTGTGGACCATTGAGAAGCTGGAGAATAAATTAATTGATATGAGAGACCTTTACCAAGAATGGAAGGAAAAAGTTCCTGAGGTAAAAGAGACAAAATGTAAAGGAGATTTTGTCGTGTTAAAAACAGAGAATATAAGCGATTTAGCATCTCACACACACACACACACAGATGTGCTGATGATACTTGAGACATTTATATCAGGAAAATAAATTACAAGTGATTTTGAAAGAAGTGCTAAGTCGAATCAGTAATATAACACGTGATCCCCACACAGATGGGAACTAAATGAAGAAAACGTATAGTATTCTTATCTGGCTTCATGTTTACTACATTTCAAGTGAAAAGAAGTAGAATGAAGTAAATTTATGCCATTTTATCGGTGCTGTGAAAAATCAGCTTGGCTGGAGCCAGTGTGGATTTCACATTCATTAATGTGTGTTCACACACCCCTAGCTGTGATCATGGCTGGGTAGATTACTAAGAGTAATTTTAGCTTGCATAATCCGTTTTTTGGACATTAGCAGTGGAAAAGAAGACTTGGCAAAGGAGATGAGGCAAAGCAAAGGGGATGAAATGAAAAAGCTGCAGGTGAGGTGGGTAGGGACGACAAGGCAGGGACTGAAGAGTAATCCTCTGCACAGGCATCACTTAGCTCCCCAGCAAGCAGGCCCCTCCTATGGGCTAATTTTTTTTTTTTTTTTAATGGAGACAGAGTCTCACTCTGGCTGGAGTGGTATGATCTCGGTTCACTGAAACCTCCATCTCCTGGGTTCAAGCGATTCTCGTGCCTCAGCCTCCTGAGTAGCTGGGACCACAGGCATGCACCACCACACCCGGCTAATTTAGTTTTTCTTTATGTGACATTCTAATTTTACTTCCTGTTTAAATGGATAGATTCTTTAAATTTTTTTTCAAACTCTAGTTTTAAATAATATTATTTAAATTGATGTTGTGTTTCTTATTCATGCACTCACTGGCTCCTCCTACTGCTCAGGCAAAGAGACTCTGCGGGAAACGAGGTGACCCTTTCTATGAAGCCCAAGAGAATCACAACCTCATCGGGGTGGCGAATGTGTTCTTGGAATGCCTCTTCTGCGATGTGAAACTCCAGTATGCAGTCCCTATCATCAGCCAGCAGGGGGAGGTAAGCACAGGCCAGCCTTGGAGAACGACGGTGGTTCAAGTTTTTCGTTTTATTTTGTTTTTCATTCTGTTTAAGCTGTGTTCTTGAGGTGGATCAAGAAACTAAGGCAAATAGTCAAGATCTGCATTCTTCTTTCTCTACTAATAATCGATATTAGAAGCTTTGAGGATTAAGTCATGGTCTTAAAGGATTATTATAACACATTTAATATTTGGAGGTCACAAGTTTTTTCTTTGTTTTAATCAAATTGGAAATATTTTGGAAACCATATTCAGCTCTGTGCCCCATATTGCTCTCTCTTTTTAAAGGCAATCTCATACTTTTGCAATATACTCTAGTTCCTTCCTGGCCCCTAAATGGTCTTTATAAGATACAGCTTAGGAGGATTATTTTGCAATCCAGAGTACTCAGACAAAACAGGCTTCAATGACTCCTTGTTACCCTCCTTTTAAACTCTGGTGTTTCAGCTATTTAGATATAGTGGCCTAGGTAGGCATAAGGTATTTCAGAAAATGTACCTTGAACTACCAAGTTATTTCTTGTGATTCTTAGAGCAGGCGAAGAATAAGATGCCATTCTGCCCAAAGTGAAGCTGCAGTATAGACCCACATTCCCAGTTGTTGGGTATAGGTGCACAGCCCACCATCCACTATGGAAACACGCCATGGACATTCTGTTCCAGAGGACCAGTGCCTAACGGTGCTTTTTCCCATGAGAAAAATGGGCACAGTTAGGTGTCTGAAACTAGCCTGGTCAACATTGTGAGACCCCATCTCTAAAAAAGAAGTTTAAAAATTGACCAAGCATGGACAGGGCGCAATCGCTCACGCCTGTAATCCCTGCACTTTGGGAAGCTGAGGCGGGTGGATCACAAGGTCAGGAGTTTGAGACCAGCCTGGCCAATATGGTGAAACCCCATCTCTACTAAAAATACAAAAAAATCAGCCAGGCATGGTGGCGGGCACCTGTAGTCCCAGCTACTCGGGAGGCTGAGGCAGGAGAATCGCTTGAACCCAGGAGGCAGAAGTTGCAGTGAGCCGAGATCACACCACTGCATTCCAACCTGGGTGACAGAGCGAGATTCTGTCTCAAAAAAAAAAATAATAATAATTAACCAGGCATGGTGATGAGCACCCATAGTCCCAGCTACTCAGGAGGCTGAGGTGGGAGGATCACCAAAGCCCAGGTAGGTCTAAGCTGCAGTGAGCCATGATCATACCAATGCAGGCCAGCCTGGACAACAGAGCGAGACCCTGTCTCAGAAAGAAAAAGTGAGCACAATTAAGATGGCAGAGTGATTCAGTGGCTGAGTCCCTAGCTCAGGACTTCTTAATTTGGAGTCTATGGTGTGCTTTGAGTATTCCATGAATCCCCCTGAAATTATATTAAAGTGAATTAGATTATCGAAAAGCATTAAAAAAAAAAATTAAGAACAACTATCTTCTGATTTCTTTTATTTCCTTTCTTCCCTCATCTTACTGCTTCTTCCGTATTTGTCTTACTTCTCAGATATCATCATGTGATTTCTCTTAGGTCCTTGGTGCCAGTGCCAATTGCTGTGTGGAAGTTGGATCTAATCTACCTTTAAAAATAACCTTCCCTGTTTAGGATGACAGCACACTACCAGAACATGTGTCACCTTGGACACATGTGTAGTGATAGCCACAGTTATTACAACCTGAAACTGTGTGACGAGAGATAATTAAGACAATTAAAGCACTCCAAGAATGCAAATTTCAGAATAATCCTTTTCCTCTAATTTGATTCTGTGCAGCCAGCTTTAAGAGAAACATGTTTAAACTGACTCCTATCCAGAGAGCCACCATGATAGAAAATTTAAAGCCTTTTAATGAAAAAGTTTTAAAATAACTTTCCTCATATTTGTGTGGCTTTCAATATGCTGTTCCTCCTGGATTAGATCTAATGGCACTGCTTTATGGAACCCTCCTTCATCCTGCTCTCAGCCCCAGTCTGAGTTACACACCCATTCTCCAATCTCAAGAGAATAAAAGCTGCCCGAGCCCAGGAACCTTGTCAATTTGGTTTGCTGTTGGATGCACAGCACTTAGCACAGTTCCTGGCACAGTTAGTTCTTGGTAAATATTTGCTGGTGGGTAAGTTTATCCTATAACAACTCGCACATATATCTATTATAGCAACTAATCTATGCTGTTATTGGTGAGTTTTGTTGCTGTTGTTGTTTGAGACCGAGTCTCACTCCGTTGCCCAGGTTAGAGTGCAGTGGTGCGATCTCGGCTCACTGCAACCTCTGCCCTCCCCTGTTCAAGCAGTTCTCCTGCCACAGCCTCCCAAGTAGCTGGGACTACAGGTGTGACCCACCATGCCTGGCTAATTTTTTTTTTTTATTATTTTGTATTTTTAGTAGAGACAAGGTTTCATCATGTTGGCCAGGCTGGTCTTGAACTCCTAACCTAAGGTGATTCACCCGCCTCGGCCTCCCAAAGTGCTGGGATTACAGGCTTGAGCCACCACACCTGGCCTGTTAGCGAGTTACTTCTCTGTCTTGCCTCCTTTGACTGCTCCCTGATGGCAGAACCTGTTTTTATTTTGGTATTTCATGAGCTAGCTCTTTGGTCAAATGAATAAGTGAATTAAGCATTTTATATTCACTCACATGAATATTTTAAAAAACATGGATAGTCAGATGCAGTGGCTCACGCCTATAATCTCAGCACTTTGGGAGGCCAATGCAGGCAGATCACCAGGTCAGGAGTTCGAGACCAGCCTGGCTGATACGGTGAAAACCCGTCTTTACTAAAAATACAAAAATTGGCTGGACACAGTGGCTTACGCTTGTAATTCCAGCACTTTGGAAGGCCAAGGCATGCGGATCATGAGGTCGGGAGTTCGAGACCAGCCTGGCCAACACAGTGAAACCCTGTCTCTACTAAAAATAGAAAAATTTGCTGGGCATGGTGGCAGGCACCTGTAATTCCAGCTACTTGGGAGGCTAAGGCGGGAGAATCACTTGAACCCAGGAGGCAGAGGTTGCCGTGAGCCAAGATCGTGCCACTGCACTCCAGCCTCGGTGACAGAGCTAGACATCGTCTCAAAAAAAAAAATTACCTGGGCTTGGTGGCATGCACCTGTAATCCCATCTACTCAGAAGGCTGAGGCAGGAGAATCGCTTGAACCTAGGAGGCGGAGGTTGCAGTGAGCTGAGATCGTGCCACTGCACTCCAGCCTGGATTATAGAGCAAGACTCTGTCTTGGGGAAAAAAAAAAAACAACACATGGATACTAGATGACTCCAGGTAGACTGTGAGAGCTGCCTTTAAGCTATTCCTGGGCTGTCCTGTGGAAGGATACGTTTGAGGATGACTCCAGAAGGCAAGTTGCAGGGAGGCAAATTTGGCTCACACTAAGGCAGGACAATCACAGGGGCAAGTGGTGGAATGGGCTGCTCTGGTAGTAGCAGGGCTCCCGTTACTGAAGATGACCAAGCAGCAGCTGCAGAGCCCCTGTCCAGTTTCATTGTAGAAGGCACGTCTGTCTTAGGTCGAGGTTGCCCACAAGACGTCTGTTAACTCTGAGGTGCTCTGGTTCCTTGACCCAGGTTGCAGGGCGTCTCCACGTGGAAGTGATGCGTGTTACAGGAGCTGTTCCAGAGCGTGTGGTGGAGGATGACTCTTCGGAGAATTCCAGTGAAAGTGGGAGCCTTGAAGTTGTAGACAGCAGCGGGGAAATCATTCACCGAGTCAAAAAACTGACATGTCGGGTGAGAGGACAGTGATGGGAGGCTCATATGAATGACCTTTTTCATGCAAAACCATTTTACAAAAAATCTTATGAGAGTTTTTCATCCAGGGTAGTAAAAGTTGAATTTTGTAACAGCAGATACAATGGTGGACAGTACTTTGTTTTCAGAAATATAGCACACTTTCTATTGACAGTTGCATCAAATTTCAAAAGTATCTATGTATTTGACATGCAAGAAGTGTATGTTGCTTAGTGAATTATGTTTTTCTGTTAAAGGTAGCCTCAGTCATTAGGAAGTGTGGGGGAAAAGAAAGAGAGATCAGACTGTTATTGTTTTCTTTCTTTATACTTTGTCTCTGTGTCTCTTTCTTTTCTCAAGTCTCTCGTTCCACCTGATGAGAAATGCCCACAGGTGTGGAGGGGCAGGCCACCCCTTCAGGAAGCTTTTGCAGGGATGTGTGTATTTGTTGCCAAGTTTGTATACTATAGTTACAGAACTGTGGTACAGATTTCATTATCGATACAATCCTTAGTGTCACAGTGTCAGATATAATATTTTCAGATGTCAAATGGATGACCGATTTATTTAATTGCTTACTGTTAAATTTGAGGTAGCTGAAATAAAAGAATGTTTAGTGTTTATTGGAGTTTTATTTGTATTGTTTATCTCTTCAGGTAAAAATTAAAGAAGCAACGGGACTGCCCTTGAACCTCTCAAATTTCGTCTTCTGTCAATATACATTCTGGGACCAGTGTGAGTCTACGGTGGCTGCCCCAGTGGTAGACCCCGAGGTGCCTTCACCACAGTCCAAGGACGCCCAGTACACAGTGACCTTCTCCCACTGTAAGGTATAGATGCCGTTACCAGATGAGCTGGGCGGGAAGCAGCAGAAACGGGTGCAGTTCAATAATCGATTGTCCCCATGAGCATTTGTTTTAAGTATAATATGTTTATTAGGATGTTTTAACCTCAAAAATGTACCTTCTTACACATGCAAATAGTTTACAAATATTTAAAATAAAATCTCAAAGATCTCTACCAACAGTCTTGTTCCCCAAAGATATAAACCACCAATGACAGGTTGCTATATATTTCTTTAAACTACTTTCTATGCTCTACATCTTTTATATGTGTATGATAACATATGTACAAACACCCTTTTATATCATGCACACGTAAGTTCTTTAAAAATGCTATACAAAAGTGGGATCACATTATACGTATTTCAGAATTTGTACGTCTTAACATGTAAGTTGCTACATATCTCATTCTTAGGAAGATAGCATTACATTCTAATGTGTCATATGAGTGATATATTTCATGTAGATTTCCTCACAAGTCATATGAGAAAATAGAAAAAGGGAAAGGTGAATTTGTGGTGAATGTGGTTGGATCTCCTTTGAGACATCATATACTCTTCCTGGCTTTCACAAGGGACTGCTGAGAAGTCATTTCTGAAAGACCAGCTCCATCCTCTCTGTAGTTTTGATTTTCCTTAGACAACCCTTCATAGATACTCAAGACCCCTTCTTTTGCAAATCATGCTTATTCTTTCTGGTTCTACACTTAGAAAACTAACCCATATCACCACCTATAAAATTTCACATAGGTAAAGGCTGTCAAGTTTTTCTTTTTCTGAAAACAAATAGCCTACATTTATCTGTATTCACCAAGTCTGTTCCTCAAAATCTTTATTAATCATTTTTATTGTTGTTCTCTGAATATTCTTTTAAATATTCCCCATCTTTCTTTGAATCCACAAAGCTGCTTGTTTAGAAAGATGAAATCTGAATTTCACGTGTGTTCTGGTTAACAGCTGTTTTAATAAATGCTAGTCCCAGAGCTTCTGGGCTCTTGTGATCTTGGAGTTTTTTCATCTCTAAAATGTATAGATTGTCATGAAGTTTGTTTTTCTTCTTAAATTCTGGGTCTATCTTCAAATAAAATAGACTGAAAAGCAGATGCTATATGGTTAAATAAATATAGCACAACTGTTTCTGCAAATTAGCATCACAAGAGATGTCTTCACCTGAGATTCCACTGAGAGACTAATGGAAAGAAAATTAGCTTGGCTCGTTGCCTACTGCGTTTCTCTGGGTGATTTGCCACCCATCTCGGTCAGTTCAGTATTCATTTCCTCACAATCATCTGTTTGGGTTTGTTTTTGTTTTTAAAGACGATGTCTCACTCTGTTGCCCAGGCTGGAGTGCAGTGGCATAATCATTGCTCACTGTAGCCTCGAACTCCTGGGCTCGAGTAATCCTCCTGCCTCAGCCTCCTGAGTAGCTGGGACTACAGGCATGCACCACCACACCTGGCTAATTTTTACTTTATAGAGACAGGATCTCGTTTTGTTGCCCAGGCTGGTCACTATCTCCTGGGCTCCAGCTATCCTCCTACCTCGGCCTCCCGAAGTGCTGGGATTACAGACGCGAGTCACCGTGCCCAGTCTGTCTGTGTTTTAGAAAGAGGAGATAGGGTAGGAAAGCTTAAAAGCAAGAGCATAAAGTCATGAAGATAACCATATAAAATTTAATTCTGTTATTATTCTCCTAAGCCATGGCAAGGAACAGTTCATTGAGTTAGTCTGTGCCACCTGAAAATCAGACTGGTCCTGTGGACCTGAGAATGAACCAAGTGTAAGACAATGTAGATTCAGCTCTGTAACTAACAAACCATATGACTTTGGACAATTTGCTTTCTTCATTTTCTTTATTGATACAAGAAACAGGTTGAGGCTGGGTATGGTGGCTCACGCCTGTAATCCCAGCACTTTGGGAGGCTGAGGTGGGTGGATCACAAGGTCAAGAGATCGAGACCATCCTGGCTAACACCCGTCTCTACTAAAAATTTAAAAATTAGCCTGACGTGGTGACGTTCGCCTGTAGTCCCAGCTACTCGGGAGGCTGAGGCAGGAGAATGGCGTGAACCTGGGAGGCGGAGCTTGCAGTGAGCGGAGATCGCGCTACTGCACTCCAGCCTGGGCAATGAAGCAAGACTCCATCTCAAAAAAAAAGAAACAGGTTGAATTAAATTGCCTCCCAATTTTCCTTTCAGATCTAATATTCTGTGGTTCTTTATGGTTTTCTGTAAAACAGAAGAGATGGATTTAAGGTCGAGATCAGGCTAACATACTCTAAAATAAATATAACAGTTGAAAGGTCAAAAGGAAATTTCACAGACTCCTTTAAGCATAATTCTTGTGCTTTCCCCCACTTACCCCAGGACTATGTGGTGAATGTAACGGAAGAATTTCTGGAGTTCATTTCAGATGGAGCACTGGCCATTGAAGTGTGGGGCCACCGGTGTGCTGGAAATGGCACCTCCATCTGGGAGGTTGATTCTCTTCATGCTAAGACAAGAACACTGCATGACAGGTTTGTACTTGGCTGTCAGTTTTAGATACAAGGTCAAGACTAGGACTTGAGCAGTCTCTGAACCTACTCTGGCCTAGGAGGCTGCTCATAAAAAAAAATAAAATCATTTAATAAAAAAAAAAGAATGGCCGGGCACGGTGGCTTACGCCTCTAATCCAGCACTTTGGGAGGCCGAGGCGGGCGGATCATGAGGTCAGGAGTTAGAGACCAGCCTGGCCAACATGGTGAAACCCTGTCTCTACTAAAAATACAAATATTAGCCAGGCATGGTGGCATGTGCCTATAATCCCAGCTACTCAGGAGGCTGAGGCAGGAGAATCTCTTGAACCCGGTAGGTGGAGGTTTCAGTGAGCCAAGATTGTGCCACTGCACTCCAGCCTGGGTGACAGAGTAAGACTCTGTCTCAAAAAAAAAGAAGGAAGGAAGGAAGGAAGGGAGGGAGGAAGAGAGGAAGGGAGGGAGAGAAGGAGGGAGGGAAGGAAGCCAGCCTTCTCTGATCCTATTTCCTCCTTTGTAAAATGAAAATGATGAAAGAAACTACCAGGTACTAAAGAAGTTCAATGGGGAATTGTATGTCCTATCAACAAATGAGACTGAAACAACTACATCTCTGTGGAGAAAAATCACCCTTGTTCTTGACTTCACACCATATACAAAAATTAATTTGAGATGAATCATATGTAACCTTAAATATGAAACCTTAAACTATAACGCTTACAGAAGAACACAGGATTTTGAGATAGTCACATATTCTCAGAAAGGCCACAGAAAGTGCTAACCATGGAAGAAAAAAAATGTTTAAGTTGGACTTAATCAAAATTAGAAGCACGTGCTCATCAAAAGACCACTACAAAAATGAATACACAAGCCACAATCTGGAGGAAAACTGGCATTTTCTTGTCAAGTTGATCATTCGCCTCTTTTATGACCCGAGAATCCCACTCATAGGTATTTACCCAAGATAAATGAAAATGTCAGTCCACAATAGAATTGTACACAATGTTCTTTTTTTTTTTTTTTTTTTTTTTTGAGTTGGAGTCTTACTCTGTCTCCCAGGCTGAAGTGTGCAGTGGTGCGATCTTAGCTCACTGCAGCCTCCACCTACTGGAGTGAGTCTCCTGCCTCAGCCTCCTGAGTAGCTGGGCTTGCAGGCCTTTGCCACCATGCCTGGCTAATTTTTTTTTTTTTTTTTTTTTTTTTTTTTTAGTAGAGACAGGGTTTCACCATGTTGGCCAGGCTAGTCTCGAACTCCTGACCTCAGGTGATCCACCCGCCTTGGCCTCCCAAAGTGCTGGAATTACAAGTGTGAGCTACCACACCCGGCCTATGTGATGTTCATAGTATTGTTATTCATGGTATCCCCAAATTGCAAATAGCCCAAATATCCTTCAGTGAGTGAATGGGGATAAATTGGTATTATTCATAAATAAAGTATTACTCTGCATTAAAAAAGAAAAAAACTTTTTATCCATTTGGATGAATCTCAGAAACATTATGCTGAATGAAAGAAGCCAGACGCAAGAATACATAATGTGCGATTCCATTTATCTGGAGTTCTAGAACAGGCAAAACTAATCTCTGAGTTACACGGTTGCTACGGGAGTGTGGGGATTGAATGGGAATGGGTATGAGCAAACTTTCTGAGGTGATAGGGCAAGTTACACTCATATATGCATTTCTCAAAACTCATCGAACTGTATACTCAAGATGTGGACATTTCAGTCTACCTCAATAAAATAAATAGAAACAATATGACAGGGTGGTTTTGAGAGTTAAATAAGGAAGTAACTTATACGAGATACATGGCAGAGTGCCTAGCACATAGTAAGTGCTCAGTGAATGGTGGCTTATTACTGTTACTAACAGTGTGGCTGGACAGTGAGGCTCTTGCTTGTTGGAATGTGTTTCTGCAGGTGGAATGAAGTAACGCGAAGAATAGAAATGTGGATCTCCATATTAGAATTGAATGAGTTAGGGGAGTATGCTGCCGTGGAACTTCATCAGGCAAAAGATGTCAACACAGGAGGCATCTTTCAACTTAGACAGGTACTGGGTTTGTTTTCGGTTTTTTTTTTTAAATGTTTTCTCTCTGTTCCACTCTTACACATAGTTTCTGGGGATTTTCTAACTATTTGTATCTTTGTTCTCTAATCCTTTTCCCCTTCTTTATCCCCTTCCTCTTCATTATTATTCCTGGCACTCATACCCCTGCCCACCCTCTTCAGGGTCATTCCCGTAGAGTGCAAGTCACGGTGAAACCTGTGCAGCATTCGGGAACACTGCCGCTTATGGTTGAAGCCATCCTTTCGGTATCCATCGGTTGTGTGACTGCCAGGTCCACCAAACTCCAGAGAGGGCTGGACAGTTACCAGGTAAGACAAGCAGACTTGAAACAGTATTTAACAAAGCTTGGTTAATGCAGAAATAAGGCATTTAATGATCTCCGATGGGGACCTTTTTGCGAATATAACAGAATTCCTTGCCTTAACCGTAGGTCTTCCCCCAGTTCACATTTCCATCCATTGCCTTTTTTCTAGCTTTAAAATCTGTTTGCTTAGTGTCGGTTAATAATAATTCTGTTTATAAACACACACATCCTAATGCTATAGTAGTCATTTACTTTAGGCAGATTTTATTTTATATCTGGCCTAAAATATGTTGTATCTTTGGCATTACTGCTTGACCTGATCTACTTTTTGGGGGTTTTTTTGTATTTTTTTTTTAAAGATAAGGTTTTGCTTTGTTGCCCAGGTTGGAGTACAGCGGTGTGATCATGGCTTACTGCAGCCTTGACCTCCTGGGCTCAAACAGTCCTCCCACCTCAGCTTCATAAGTAGCTGGGACTACAGGCACACGTCACCACGCCCAGCTGATTCTTTTATTTTTTGTAGAGTAGGGTGTGTCATTCTGTTGCCGACCCTGGTCTCAAATTCCTGGACTCAAGTGATCCTCCTGCCTCAGCCTCCCAAAGTGCAGGGATTGCAGGCATGAGCCACCATGCCTGACCACTTTTATTTATAGTGTAAAATTATTTTCATACATTGTCATAATCAACCAGTTCTTTGAAAGCTTTACTTCTTTTGTTAAAATTTGTCCTTATGATCATTTTTGTTCATTAAATCTTGATTTCCTAAACATTGTATTCTCATTTTTAAAATAAAAAGATGAAAACCTGGCTGGGCGCGGTGGCTCAAGCCTGTAATCCCAGCACTTTGGGAGGCCAAGACGGGTGGATCACGAGGTCAGGAGATCGAGACCATCCTGGATAACACGGTGAAACCCCGTCTCTACTAAGAAATACAAAAAAATTAGCCGGGCGAGGTGGCGGGCGCCTGTAGTCCCAGCTACTCGGGAGGCTGAGGCCGGAGAATGGCGTGAACCCGGGAGGCGGAGCTTGCAGTGAGCTGAGATCTGGCCACTGCACTCCAGGCTGGGCGACAGAGCGAGACTCCGTCTCAAAAAAAAAAAAAAAAAAAAAAACCTCTAAGAACTGATCTAAGAACTGATCATATTATCAGTCAGAACATTCAGTACTCCATGAAAAGAATCTCTAAAATTAGGAACTTGGCCAGGCACGTTTGCTCATGCCTATAATCCCAGCACTTTGGGAGGCTGAGGTGGGAGGATCACTTGAGCCCAGGAGTTCGAGACCAGCCTGACCAACATGGCGAAACCCCGTCCCTACTAAAAATGCAAAAAATTAGCCAGGTGTGGTGGCCACATGACTGTTGTCTCAGCTATTCAGGAGGCTGAGGCATGAGAATCATTTGAACCCAGGAGGCAGAGGCTGCAAGTGAGCCAAGATCACGCCACTGCACTCCGGCCTGGGTGACAGAGGAAGACTCTGTCTCAAAACAAATAAAATTAGGAACTTGTCCCCCAGTAGCCTAAAAAAAATGTGTGTGCTTCATTGAGTCCCCAGTTTACTACCAGATACGAAGTAGGAACTGGAAAGAATCACTGTTAAATCTGCCTCCCTCACCGCCATATCTGTTTGGGAGCACTCTCCCTATCGTGCTGAGGAGAAAACATTTCTCCTCTGTGGAGTCTGAGTCTAAGCCCAGCCAATCTCGAGGATGTTTTCTCTTCTATCTCGGTTTCCTTTTGGCTTCATGGCTTTTAGGCAAAGACTTTTCTGAAAGCTAAAAGTCAGTGCACAGACTATTGGACTTCAAGGCAGTAATAGCTTTGTCAGACGCTGCCTTCCCTCTTCAAGCCCAAAATTCCCTCTAGCTTGGAACATCTGTCCACACTTCATTCAGAGTATGAGTGTGGGTGCAAGGACAGGGCTGCTGTGGTTTGGCAGTCTTCACCAGACTTTTCCTTGTGTGTGTGCAGCCTGTGGAGCAGGAAATGGGATTGTAGGTATTCTCATAGCAGTTCAGTCCTTCACTTAGCCATCAGCTTCTACGTGGCTGCACAGTTGAAAGAGAACACTAGACTTAGAGTCAGGAGACCTGGGTTCTTAAGTCTAGTTGAGCTTTACTAAATGGTTATCTTGGCTGTATAATTTAAACTTTGAGTTCCCCTTTTCTCCAAAATGATGAGGTAGACTTAATAATCCTGAGGTCCTTGTCCACATAATCCTGAGGTCCTTGTGGCTTAATAAATCTCTGATGCTCAATAAAACATTGAGTTTGTTTGCTTCAAACCGTGACCTGCAGTATATGGATCATCAGCTAACTAAATGTTCTCATTTGAGGAACATTCCAAAGATCAACTATTTGCTGCTTTTTTTTTTTTTTTTTTGAGTCTCATTCTGTCACCCAGACTGGAGTACAGTGGTGCGATCTCAGATCACGGTAACCTCCGCCTCCTGGGTTCAAGCGATTCTCCTGCCTCAGACTCCAGAGTAGCTGGGATTACAGGCGCCTGCCAACGTGTCTGGCTAATTTTTGTATTGTTAGTAGAGGTGGGGGTTTCACCATGTTGGCCAGGCTGGTCTTGAACTCCTGACCTTGCGATCCTTCCACCTCAACCTCCCAAAGTGCTAGGATTACAGGCGTGAGCCACTGTGCCCAGTGTTTTTTTTGTTTTGTTTTTTGTTTTTTGTGTTTTTTTGGAGATGGAGTCTCTCTCTGTCACCCAGGTTGGAGTGCAGTGGCACGATCTCAGCTCACTGCATCCTCCATCTCCCTGGTCCAAGCGATTCTCCTGCTTCAGCCTCCCGAGTAGCTGGTATTACAGGCACGAACCACCACGCCCAGCTAATTTTTGTATTTTTAGTAGAGATGGGGTTTCACCATGTTGGCCAGGCTGGTCTCAAACTCCTCACCTCAAATGATCCTGCTGCCTGGTCCTCCCAAAGTGCTGGTATTACACGTGTGAGCCACCACACCCAGCAACTATTTGCATTTTTTTAAAAACAGCTCTACCTCTGAGTTAAAACTGATTTTTGTCAAATTACAAACTTTAAAATATTAGCCTTTCCCCAGTGCTATATGCTCTTTAAGAGCATAGTGCTCTTGGCCAGGCACGG
The DNA here is from genome assembly GCF_024542745.1 of Macaca thibetana thibetana. Lineage (NCBI taxonomy): Eukaryota > Metazoa > Chordata > Mammalia > Primates > Cercopithecidae > Macaca > Macaca thibetana. Next base: position 17,828,967 of record NC_065581.1, on the reverse strand, counting down.
TGGCTCACGCCTGTAATCCCAGCACTTTGGGAGGCTGAAGCAGGCGAATCACCAGGTCAGGAGATCGAGACCATCCTGGCTAACATAGTAAAACCCCGTCTCTACTAAAAATACAAAAAATTAGCCGGGCGTGGTGGTGGGCACCTGTAGTCCCAGCTACTCGGGAGGCCATGACCTGCAGTGTATGGATCATCAGCTAAGTAAATGTTCTCATTTGAGGAACATTCCAAAGATCAACTATTTGCTTCTTTTTTTATTTTTTGTGAGTCTCACTCTGTCACCCAGGCTGGGGTCCAGGAGAATGGCATGAACCCGGGAGGCGGAGCTTGCAGTGAGCAGAGATCGCGCCACTGCTCTCCAACCTGGGTGACAGAGTGAAAGTCCATCTCAAAGAATAAATAAATAAACAAAAATAAAAATAAATTTAAAGAAAAAAGAGCATAGTGCTCTTAAAATTTGAACTGTAACTATTTTAAAGGCTTTTTTTTTTCTTTGCTACCATGTTCCAGGTTATGTCTGTTAAGTGTTTTTGTTGTTGACACAGTGCTTTAGAACTATTCTGATGCAAAAAAAAAAAAAAACAATTATTCTGATGCAGTAGCTGAAACCAATGCAGAATATGCTGATTTTGCAACAATTTTACATCGTGAATGCTTAGGCCAGTTTTCAGTTAATAGAACTACCTCCGTAGTTTAAAATTATGATAAATTAGGCCGGGCTCGGTGGCTCACGCCTGTAATCCCAGTACTTTGGGAGGCTGAGGCGGGCGGATCACGAGGTCAGGAGATCGAGACCATCTTGGCGAACATAGTGAAACCCTGTCTCTACTAAAAATACAAAAAAGTTAGCCGGGCGTGGTGGCGGGCGCCTGTAGTCCCAGCTTCTCGGGAGGCTGAGGCAGGAGAATGCCGTGAACCTGGGAGGCGACAGAGCTTGCAGTGAGTGAAGATTGCGCCACTGCACTCCAGCCTGGGAGACAGAACGAGACCCTGTCTCAAAAAAAAAGAAAAAAAAAAATTATGATAAATTAGAGCTATTTGTTCTTTTATATTAATAGGAAGCATTAGTTCAAGATAAATTGCTTCGAGATTAGGATTGCATTTAATGAGTTAGTCACATAACTGATAATGATGGTTACCAAAATAAAAAAAAAAAAGCAGTTCATTTTGAAGTATATATGAAAATAATTTTGACTATATTCTTAAAGCACTTTTGTAATCATAAATCTCAATTAAGGGATTCTAGATTCTTGTTTCTAAGGAAACTTTTTTCAGCCAAGACCCTTTTGTTTTCAATATGATTACTTTGTTTTGCCAAATGTTTTTGCCAAAATTTTTGCTTTATTTAGTTATTTTACAATGTTTCCTTGTGTTTGGGACAGTTGTGATTCTTTCAAGTGATTGTTATGGTCAGTAGAGAGTACTGACCGATCCTTATATTCCAAATAGTATGCTGTTGCTTTTATTTCAACAGTGTAGTACAGACCCTTGTATGTATATAGCCTGAGGTTGCCCCAGCTTTCCCCTGGGATGATTGCATCAGGGAAGATGGCTGAGGTTGGAGACCTCAGACATGGCTTACAGTTCTGACCTGCCATTATCTGTGTGATCGTAAGGTTAAATCATTTCATCCTTTAAGGCTTAGTTGCCTCATTGCTCAAACTGAGATTGGGCAAGAGAATCTTCCTTGTAGTTTTGCTATTCTGTCTTCCTAAGCCTATCTCAAATCTCAGTCAAATAGTCTACCCCAAAATATGTATCAGCTGTCTGTATGACAGTGGTGTAAGGCCTGGCCCAATTATGTTGGTTCCTATCCCCAGCTAAGAGATTTCTTATTTTATTTAATTTTTTGTTTGTTTTTTGGAGACAAGGTCTTGCTCTGCTGCCCAGGCTGAGGTGGAGTGGTATAACCAGAGCTCACTGCAGCCTCCATCTCCTCCTCTCAAGTGATCATCCCACTTTAGTCTCCCAAGTAGCTGGGACTACAGGTGAACACTATCAAATCCAGCTAATTTAAAAAAATTTTTTAGGCCGGGCGCGGTGGCTCAAGCCTGTAATCCCAGCACTTTGGGAGGCCGAGACGGGCGGATCACGAGGTCAGGAGATCGAGACCATCCTGGGTAACACAGTGAAACCCCATCTCTACTAAAAATACAAAAACTTAGCCGGGCGAGGTGGCAGGCGCCTGTAGTCCCAGCTACTCGGGAGGCTGAGGCCGGAGAATGGCGTGAACCCGGGAGGCGGAGCTTGCAGTGAGCTGAGATCCGGCCACTGCACTCCAGCCTGGGTGACAGAGCGAGACTCCGTCTCAAAAAAAAAAAAAAAAAAAAAAAAAAAAAAATTTTTGTACAGATAGGGTCTTGCTATGTTGCCCAGGCAGGTCTCGAACTTCTAGCTTCAAGAGATCCTCCTGCCTCAGCCTTCCAAAGTGTTGGGATTACAGGCATGAGCCCAGCCAAATATTTGTTTCAATGATTCTTTATGTGAAAAATTCTTTATAGACAAGTGAATTAAATTTAGTATACCATTTTTGAGATTCAATTTAGTGTTTTATTGTGCTTATGTATGTGAGCTGTCCATTTTAATGTGTGTTAAGCTTAAAATAATTATTTTCCCTGTATGCTGTTTAAAAAACAAAATGCTTGTCCTTTGTGTTTATTTTTTCCTACCAGAGAGATGATGAGGATGGTGATGATATGGATAGTTATCAGGTATTGCTACTGCTGTCAATCCTGTGGCATGGGGCACAGCTACTGCTAATTGCCAGCATTCGCAAAGCAGAGGCCAGGGAGGAGGAAGGAGGGCCCTAGAGCGAGAATATGCAGTTTTTCACTTGCTTTTGATTTGCTTTATATGTATTCAAACACAATACTATTTCTATAGATTGCCTTGTCAGTTCAAAATTTGTAACCAAATACTGCCTTTTTGCTATGCCATCTTGATTTACTGTCTTATTGCTAAGCAATATCATTATCACTGTATTAAAATGGATGATCTGGAGACTGATTTGAGTAATAATAAAACTCCAGTCTCCTACAAATTAATTAATTAATTAAAAAATGGATGATCTTAAAATATTGTAGTTATCCATCCATAATCTTTTAGATAGACTCTTACCTTTCCTATGCTAAAGTGCATTTTGCTCCTTACATCCAAGAGCTAGTATTGTTGTAATATGCCATTTTACTTCACAAGACTTCCGCTGAATAGGAAAATTGGAGACATTTTATGCACATAATTGTGTTTTGTTTAGCCAGCTTTCTTCTCTCATTTGGGTAACACTTAGTTCTCCATAACCTATAGAATTTAAATCTCAGCCTTTTCTGGTTGGAAATCTAGAAAAAATATATAGATGTACAAATTGAGATTATACCTAGTCAGCACTGACTGGCCTGATATCATGGAGTGTGGGGTTATGTATAAATTGTCAAAGCAGCAAACCAAGATGAAGCTTTCTGGGTTTGGTGCCCAGTCTTTGTACGGATTCTCCACACACATCGTCAAATGATGTTTTCCCAGGGTGCCTTCCTACATGTAAAATGTGGGTACAGTGGCTGGGCACAGTGGCTCACGCCTGTAATCCCAGCACTTTGGGAGGCCGAGGCGGGCAGATCACAAGGTCAGGAGTTCGAGACCAGCCTGGCCAACATGGTGAAACCCCGTCTTTAGTAAAAATACAAAAATTAGCTGGGCGTGGTGGCGCGCGCCTGTAATCCCAGCTACTTGGGAGGCTGAGGCAGGAGAATCGCTTAAACCTGGGAGGCAGAGGTTGCAGTGAGCCGAGACTGTGCCACTGCACTCCAGCCTGGGCAACAAGAGCGAAACTCTGTCTCAGGGGGAAAAAAATGTGGGTACACTGTTGGTAAAGTTTCAGAGGTAAAGGTATCTATTCTTGATGTAACGTCTTAAGTGTTACACTAGAATTAGGCAAGTCAAAGAGCATTTTTAATAGAATTGATGGATTTTCTTTCCCTACTCATAATTCCACTAAGAAGAACCTTTAAGGGAAATATCAGTATCCCCTTGAATCTCAGCAGTGCCATTGACTAACGTCCTGCGGCTGTTTGTGCGCTTCCTGGCAGGTTTTTCACAGTGCAGTCCAATGACTGCCTAGGGGATTTCTTAAAGCATGGCTGACTGCATGTTGGGGTTTGCATGGGAGATTTTTGGTTAGCCTCATGGTGGTGGTTGGAAGTAAAATGTTTGTGGCAAGTTTGAAAAGTTCTCTGCTGACCTACTCTTTGCATTTCAGAAAATCTGTGTTATCAGTGACCACTGAACTATGAGCTATGAAAATGCCTGTCATTTTCCATTCCATTTGTTGTTACTTGGTTTGGGCTGTGTTCGTGCTGTCCTTCTGTTGGGATCACAAATCCTGCAATGAATAGCTACGATTTAAATATACATACACTCATCATAAAAAAAAAATCTGACAGCTGGTATAGTTTGAGCTTGTCTTGCTTTTAAGTGTAATTATCCTTTTGGAGATCCAGGGGCTCTGATTTCTGGGCAACAGCATCCTTGATCAACATGCAGTGTTACTGAGGCCTCTCTGCTTTCTTGCATATTAATCACACAGCAATGTTCAATAGCTTTTCCTAATGAAAAATTTCCTAGTCAATTTAAACATCTTTTTAAAAAAGAAAGAAAGAAATCGTTGTCTGTACAGTCTACAGGAAAGTATTTTCCCTCCCTGATGTTAGGAAGAAGACTTAAACTGCGTAAGGGAGAGGTGGTCAGATGCACTCATTAAACGACGAGAATACTTGGATGAACAGATAAAAAAAGTCAGCAATAAAACAGGTATGTGAGATCAGACTCTCTTTTGGGGAGTACCTTTTTCACTTTTACACAATGGCAGTAGGTTGTTTTCTTCCCCTAACTGGACAGTAGTATCTTACAAGACAGAGTCTCGGCCGGGCAAGCCTGTAATCCCAGCACTTTGGGAGGCCGAGACGGGCTTCACCAGGAGATCGAGACCAGCCTGGTTAACACGGTAAACCCCGTCTCTACTAAAAAATACAAAAAATTTTGTGGCAGGCGCCTGTAGTCCCAGCTTCGTGAGGCAGACAGAATGGCGTGAACCCAGGAGGCGGAGCTTGCAGTGAGCTGAGATCCGGCCACTGCACTCCAGCCCGGGCGACAGAGTGAGACTCTGTCTCAAAAAAAAAAAAAAAAAAAAAAAAAAAAAAAAAAAAAAAAACAGAGTCTCAGAGTCTCTCTGTCACCCAAGCTGGAGTGCAGTGGCAGGATCATATCTCACTGCAGCCTCTAACTCCTGACCTCAAGAGATCCTCCTGCCTCAGCCTCCTGACTAGCTGAGACTACAGGCACAAGCTACCACACCCGGCTAATTTTTAAATGTTTTGTAGATGGGGGGGGGTCTCACTTTGTTGCCCAGGCTGGTCTCAAACTCCTGGACTCAAGTGATCCTCCCACTTCAGCCTCCCAAACTGCTAGAATTGCAGGTGTTAGCCACTGTACCCAGCCTGTTTAGTTTTGTGAACTTGTAACAGTTATAGACATTAGTCAATCATATTATACATTGTTGGTTTAAGAAGCCTCCAAATTTGAAAGTGATACATTTTCATAAAACTCTGAGTTATCTCATAAAACTGTGACATTAAATGTCAAATTCAAATTTCATTTTGATGAACACAATGTGATAAATACCAGTATGTCAATACAAAGTACTTTAGGCACCAGGACCTAGGACATACAGCAACTGAATGAGCAGGTCAGCACCTATCCACTGTTGGGCCATTGCCATGCACTCCGCTGGTTCAGGGTGGCCCCTGCAGCTCCATTCACTGCCACCCACCTCCAAGGGTGCAGCTTGCTTATGCTAGCAGTAACCACTTGGATTCTATAGTAGAAATATGCACTTAAAATCCTTAGTCTCTCATCCAGATATCATGGTCCACTCACGTGGTTGGTTCTGCAGCAAAGAACACACACATCATGCATGTTAATCCATTTCATGTAGAAGCTAGCGGAAAGTCTCCCTCAGGAAAACACCTTGGCTCGACATGTGGTGTTGCCTTGTGTATGTGCTCAGGCTGCTAATGAAAACTCACTTTGACTGTACCCAGGGAGCCCCAGAGTTGAATTATGAATAAGCGGATTTCAAAGTGTATCAAATAAAATCCCATTCATGGTAAGCCTCAAGGAAAATAAAGGTGATTTTACAGAGTAAGGAATATGGTGGGTTTTTTATTTTTTATTTATTTATTTATTTATTTTTTGAGACAGAGTCTCGCTCTGTCGCCCAGGCTGGAGTGCAGTAGCACGATCTTGGCTCACTGCAACCTCCTCCTCCCGGGTTCAAGTGATTCTCCTGTCTCAGCCTCCTGAGTAGCTGGGACTACAGGTGCCCGCGACCACACCCGGCTAATTTTTGTATTTTTAGTGGAGACAGGGTTTTACCATATTGGTCAGGCTGGTTTCGAACTGCTGACCTCAGGAGATCTGCCCACCTCGGCCACCCAAAGTACTGGGGTTACAGCCGTGAGCCACCGTGCCTGGCCTATGGTGTTTTTTAATCCTCTGTCTTTGTAGCATCATGTATAGTTCTGTAAAGCAGTGTTACGTCCATATTTCATTTGATCCTTCCAGCAAGTACATGAAGTAGACATGACTTCTTTTATCCCTGTTTGACAGGTTAGGGAGACTCATCTGTTGGATAACTTCCCCAAATTACAGAACCAGCAAAATAACCTAAGTCTCGTAATTGCTTTTCCAATGCCCTTTCTGCTATTTCTGGCTTATGGTTCCTTAAATTGGTGTCACAGCCCCTCTCAGCTCCCTATACATGCTCTTGCTTGAACTTCAAAGACTCAAATCCATTTTAGGGACATAGTGGATGTTTAAGCCACTTATAGATAGCTCTGAATGAAATCTGTTTATTGTTTTTGTTTGCTTGTTTTTTGAGACAGGGTCGCTTGTCTGTTTTCCAGGCTTTAGTACAGTGATGTGATGATAGCTCACTGTAGCCTTGAACTCCCAGACTCAAGTGATCTTCCCACCTCAGCTGCCCGAGTATCTGGGACTACAGGCATGCCTGCCACCACCCTGCCCAACTATTGCTTTTTTTTTTTTTTTTGGTAGAGATGGGGTCTCACTATGTTGCCCAGGCCAAAATCTGTTCCTTGTAAATTGAGAAGTCATACTTTCTCTCTTGTTGGCATTGATCCCCTCATTTTTTTCTGCAGAGAAAACAGAGGACGATGTGGAGCGGGAAGCCCAGCTTGTGGAGCAGTGGGTAGGGCTGACCGAGGAAAGGAATGCTGTACTGGTGCCGGCCCCAGGCAGTGGGATTCCTGGGGCACCTGCCGACTGGTAAGGCTGCTCTCCCTTCTGTGCAGATCGAGGGAGATGAGATGGTACAGGTCGCCTGTGGCAAGAGCCATGCAAGAGACTTTCCAGGATTGTCACAGAAAATGCCAACCAGCTGAACTGCTTAGGGAATGTCCACTCATCTCTAGTGCTTCCATCCCTTTTTTCCTTCCCCATTGAAGCCAACTTTCTCCCACAGGAAGCCAGAGAGCATTGATTACCTGGCCAGGAATCACATATCCCACTCCTTTATTCCTCTGCATAAGCAACTTGGACATTGTTCCCTGATCTCCAGAAACTCTTTTATCTTGGCTGGAAAGTATTTGAAGAGGGCAGAAAATACATTAGTGGAGCTATCTTTTTGGTAGTACTGTGAGAATTAGAGATAATGTATATAAAATACCTTATATATGATAATATTATCTTGTATATTATAATGTGTATAAAATACTTTTCATACCCATTCGTTAAATCCTAGCTGATGCTGCTTATTCTCATTCTCATTTTTATTATTATATATCCAGAGCATTTAAGAGAAATCAGATTCCTTTTGAACACAGAATGTACATGCCCAGTTAGTCTTTTTTGAACAGGCATAGAAACATTAGTGACAATACCCGCATCTCTAATGATAAACGGAAATGTAATCAATTTTGTGGTCTGTTTTCTGAAACTAGAAACTCTGAATCTGCAGGCACATAATTTATAACCTGATGTTTCTCCCTGCAGTTCCTGCTGTTGTGCTGGAATCCTGTAGGTCTCTTGCAGTAATTCTGCCAGCCACTTCTTATGGACAGCCTGCTCACCCCAATCTTGTTCTGGCCCTCAAAACCCTCTCTCGACAGTTCTTCTCCCTACTTCAGTCTCTCTGGTGTAAAGTGTTTTGAAACTTCAGATCATCTTGAGTGTTTGTAACATGTAGGCCTGGGTGTCATCCCTAGTTATTTTGATTCAGAAGAGAAAGGAAGGACCCACGACTATTCTTTTTTTATTTTTTTAAGTAAGAATTTGCTTTTTTTGTTTTTGTTTTTGAGATGGAGTCTCACTCTGTCGCTGAGATCTCCACTCACTGCAAACTCTGCCTCCTGGGTTCACGCCATTCTCCTGCCTCAGCCTCCCAGGTAGGGACTACAGGCGTCCGCCACCGTGCCCGGCTAATTTTTGTATTTTTAGTAGAGATGGGGTTTCACTGTGTTAGCCAGGATGGTCTCAATCTCCTGACCTCGTGAGCCACCACGCCCAGCCAGGAATTTGTATTTCTAAAGGGACTCTTCACTTTAAGAGGCCTCTGAGGCCATTCTATTGCAGCTGGGCAAGTTGGGGGGTTTTTTTTTTTTGTTTTTTATTTTTTTGAGGCAGGGTCTGTTTCCCAGGCTGGAGTACAGTGGCACGATCTCAGTGCACTGCAACCTCCATCTCCCAGGTTCAAGCCATCCTCCCACCTCCCAAGTAGCTGGGACCACAGGCTTGTACCACCACACCCAGCTAGTGTTTTTTGTTGTTGTTGTTTTTTTTTATAGAGACAAGGTCTCCCTGTGTTGCCCAGACTGGTCTTGAACTCCTGTCCTCAAACCATCCTCCTGCCTTGGCCTCCCAAAGTGCTGGGATTACAGGCATGAGCCACCACGCCCATCCCTGGTCCAGTTTTTGATAAAACACTGCTTGATCTCTTCTGTACACAACCCTACCTCCTTTCACACATCTTTCATTCTATCCTCCTTTCAGCTTTTGTTTACTTCTTCTAGGCTCTGATCCTGTCCCGTTACCACCCTAATAACATCCCCCTTCCCTTTCCCTCTCACGGGAATTATTTTTAGAAAGGCTTAAAATTATCTTTGTTTCAATTAATTACATGTAACTCATATAACTGGAAGTTCTTTTATGTAAGTCGTATAATTCCCATGATTTATGTCTACAGGGAAGTCAAGAAATATGAAAGTATTTCATTAGTGGAAACTGCATCTCCACCATGGTTCTCTTTGCTTCCACGGCTCTGCGGTGTTTTATCAGCTAACAAGATGTAAAATACATATTTTGTTATGATTAAATGTTGTTATTAAATTTAGGATCCCACCTCCTGGAATGGAAACCCACATACCAGTTCTTTTCCTCGATTTGAATGGTAAGTAGACACTTAAAGTCACAGGGATTATTGTATTTAATTAAGGTTTGTAATCTATTCAGACTCACCTTATTTTGATCCTTAAATCACTCTTCTAATCATTCATGTGCCAAACTAGGTGACATTTTTGTTCTAATTAAATGTACGTAAGCATGATTATGTGGATAATTTGAAAAAGAGCACGTAGGGTGATTGAGAACTGCATACAAGAGCATTAACGCAGTTGCTCTGAAACAGCGGACATAGAAATTACCCTGGAAAGTAATCACCCCCAGAGAGTCTGAGTCTTTAGGCTTGGCAAGAGCCTATTAGTCTGCATTTCTGACTAGTGTTCTTAACTCTCCTCAAACAGTTTTGATGGCAGAAATGATCACACTATAATGCTGCCTTCAGGGTTGTCCTTCATACTGCAATTACATGGAACCTGGGCAAGTCTAGAACAATGGTTTCCAACGTGCTTTAGCGGAGCAATCCTTTTCTAGATGAAATATTAACCGGAACCCCACGTGTAGAAAACAACCGCAGAGCTGCTGAGTTTGCGGTGGGCAAGCTCCTGGTAGATCCTTTGGCAGGGCCCTAGGGCTCCTCAAAACAGGAGCCTGAAAACCTCTGTTCTAGAAGGAAGCCCACTAATGGATGGAAGACACAGGGAGGGTGGCTTTGGCTCTTCATGTGAAGAATTTTTTCTTTTTAAAGCCTAGATGTTGAATGTATGCCTCATAAGATAGAGTTCTCTGTCTTGGGAGGTATATAAACAAAGACTAGTTGGCCATTTACAGAGATTTGTGAAGGGTAAACCCCATATTGGATAGGACGTTGGAAGAAGATAATCTTCATATTTCTCCCAATGCTCAGAACTTTGATTTAAATAGGTAATTTAACTGCTAAAATCTCTAATTTATAGTAAGTTATTAAGTAGGATAACAAACCTAACAGTTTACAGGAGGAATTGACATCAGAAAGCAGCAAAATTCTAAGATTTGTTTTGTTTAGGTTTTTTTGAGACAGAGTCTCACTCTGTCACCCAGGCTGGAGTGCAGTGGCGTGATCTCAGCTCACTGCAACCTCCACCTCCTGTGTTCAAGCAACTTTCTGCTTCAGCCTCCCAAGTAGCTGGGATTACAGGCACCCACGACCACGCCCGGCCAATTTTTGTATTTTTAATAGAGACGGGGTTTCACCATCTTGGCCAGGCTTGTTTTACACTCCTGACCTTGTGATCCACCCACCTTGGCCTCCCAAAGTTCTGGGATTACAGGCGTGAGCCACCATGCCCAGCCTCCAAGGTGTGTTTAATGAATATATTTGTACCTAGGACAACAATAGAATATAGTTATTCCGTCTTATAGGAGACTCACAAGGCAACTTTTTGGCTCCTATTGTATTTTTAAAGAATAAAAGCGGCCAGGCGCGTTGGCTCATGCCTGTAATCCCAGCACTTTGGGAGGCTGAGACGGGTGGATCACGAGTTCAAGAGATGGAGACCATCATGGCCAATGTGGTGAAACCCCATCTCTACTAAAAATACAAAAATTAGCTGGGCGTGGTGGTGCACACCTGTAGTCCCAGCTACTTGGGAAGCTGAGGCAGGAGAATCGCTTGAACTTGGGAGGCGGAGGTTGCAGTGAGCCGAGATTGTGCCACTGCACTCCAGCCTGGGCGACAGAGTGAGACTCTGTCTCAAAATAAAAAAGAATAAAAGCTGTGGGGCACGGTGAGCTCGTGCCTGTAATCCCAGGGCTTTGGGAGGCCAAGGCAGGAGGACTGCTTGAGTCCAGGAGTCGGAGACCAGCCTGGGCAACAAAGCTGGACTCCATCCCTACAAAAAATTTTACAGAGTAGCCAGGCATAGTGGTGTGTACCTGCAGTACCAGCTACTCAGGAGGCTGAGGCAGGAGGATCTCTTGAGCCCAGAAGTTCAAGGCTGCAGTGAGCTATGATCAGGCCATGCACTCAAGCATCAGCAACAGAGCAACACCTTGTCTCAAAAAAAAGCCAAGTACAGTGGCTCACAACTGTAATCCCAGCACGTCGGGAAGCCAAGGCAGGAAGATGCATTGAGTCTAGGAGTTCAAGACCAGACTGGACAACATAGTAAGACCTCATCTCTATTAAACATAATTTTTAAAAAAGAAAAAAAACTGTTGTGAGTCTTGGAGTCTCTATTTCAGCTGCAGGATAAGGAATGAAAGAAAAAGTAAAGATGTGTTATGTGTAAACGTCAACTGTAGGCCGGGCGCAGTGGCTCACTCCTATAATCCCAGCACTTTGGGAGGCCCGAGGCGGGCGGATAACGAGGTCAGGAGATCGAGACCATCCTGGCTAACACAGTGAAACCTCGTCTCTACTAAAAAAAAAAAAAAATTAGCTGGGCATAGTAGCGGGCACCTGTAGTCCCAGCTACTCGGGAGGCTGAGGCAAAAGAATGGTGTGAACCTGGGAGGTGAAGCTTGCAGTGAGCTGGATCACGCCACCGCACTCCAGCCTGGGCAACACAGCAAGACTCCATCTCAAAAACAAAACAAAACAAAAAAAAAAACACACACAAAAAATGTCAACTGTAAAAAGCATATATTTAAATTTTTGGTGTTTGCTGAAAAACTGACTTTCCCCTACTGTTTTTTCTGTGCCCCTGATGTGGTTAGCGGATGACCTCAGTGCCAATGAGCAGCTTGTCGGCCCCCATGCGTCCGGCGTGAACTCCATTCTGCCTAAGGAGCATGGCAGCCAGTTTTTCTACCTGCCCATCATAAAGCACAGTGATGATGAGGTAATTCACCTCCATGTTTCTCTTAAAAGGCTTCAGATTAGCACACAAGCCTGTGGGCCTGCTTTCCCACTCAACTGCTATAGTTTGCTTTGGGGAGAAAGACTGGGGCCTTTAAAAAACAGAACATTTGTGTTGCTGTTTTAAAAAGGTGAGGAAAGAAATATTTGATTACAGTGATTTGAATTTATTTTCTTTCTCTTGTATGCCCTGTAAAACTGCTACGGCTGACCTGTGTCTTGTTTCCATCTCCTCATCATTCCCTCACTCGTAGGTTTCAGCCACAGCCTCTTGGGATTCCTCGGTGCATGATTCTGTTCACTTGAATAGGGTCACACCACAGAATGAAAGGATTTACCTAATTGTGAAAACCACAGTTCAACTCAGCCACCCTGCTGCTATGGAGTTAGTATTACGAAAACGGATTGCAGCCAATATTTACAACAAACAGGTAATAACAGGGCCTGATTCTGCCATTCTGGCTCTGAGCTCAAAGTTTTTTCCCCCTATCTAGCACAAAGCAGTGTTTTTTGGTGCTAATGTAGGGGATGTGCAAAACATGACCATCCTGGCCGAGTTAGAGTCTGATTCTCATTTATCCAAGATAGTGGGCATTAGGATAGCAGAGGTCAATGTCATCCAGTAAGGGCATTTTCACCTTGACTGATTGGAGAGGTATAATCCTACCAGGCGGTGAAGCTGTGATATTTCACTGTTTGAAAAGTAGAAAAACGGAGGCTGAGAGATTAAGTACCAGGTCCAGGCAGGTGAGTGACAAAACCAGGACAAAAGGCAGACTCCAAACAAATCCCTATCCTACTGCTTTGACGGATGCTATCTCAGAGGTGCTAGTGAAACTGATCCTCTCCAGTGTTGTTCTAGCCATCTCAGGAAAGACTGATTAAACCCTGGAGAGATCACAGGAAGGCAGCAAATGGGAGAGAGAAGCAACCACAGAAATCCTGAACATGCTACAGATTCTGTAGTCAAATTCTCAACTAACAGCTGGACGTTAGTGTCCCTCGGGGTTGGAGACAGGGATTCTTAGCTTCGGTTTTTTTCTGTTATGCTGAGTATTGTGCATATCAAAAACATATTAACTGGTAATGCTTTTACAATTTGTAAAATACAAAATAACTTACCTTTGTCACATAGCTTAATCCAGCTTTTTTTTTTTTCCTACCAGAGTTTCACGCAGAGTTTGAAGAGGAGAATATCCCTGAAAAATATTTTTTATTCCTGTGGTGTAACCTATGAAATAGTATCCAATATACCAAAGGTAAAATATATGCTACTTTAGGCCGGGCGTGGTGGCTCATGTATGTAATCCCAGCACTTGGAGAGGCCGAGGCGGGTGGATCATCTGAGGTCGGGAGTTCAAGACCAGCCTGACCAACATGGAGAAATCGTGTCTCTACTAAACATACAAAATTAGCCGGGTTTGGTGGCACATGCCATAATCCCAGCTACTCAGGAAGGCTGAGACAGGAGAATCGCTTGAACTCGGGAGGCAGAGGTTGTGGTAAGCTGAGATTGCGCCTTTGCACTTCAGTCTGGGCAATAAGAGCGAAACTCTGTCTCAAAAAAAAAAAAATTATATATATTAAAAAATATCAATATCTAAATAATGGAGAATGTGTTCATTCTCCAGACTTCTAAAACATTTTCTCACCACACTTTGGATGAAAACATTGTTCACATCAAAGTATTGTCAATTCCTTCCTGTCCTTTTAGGCAACTGAGGAGATAGAAGACCGGGAAACGCTGGCTCTCCTGGCAGCAAGGAGTGAAAACGAAGGCACATCAGATGGGGAGACGTACATTGAGAAGTACACTCGAGGCGTGCTGCAGGTGGAAAACATTCTGAGTCTTGAACGGCTCCGGCAGGCAAGTAACTGAATATCTGGACCGAGAATGAAATCACCAGCCTTCACCCCCAGTGGACAGATATGAATTTACTTACCAAATACCTCACTAAATCTATCAGAGAAGGAGCACTTGAGCCATCTCTGTTGAAAGGACTCTGGCAAAATAGTAACCAAAATAAAAATAGTGACTGACTTTCATTGAATACTCCCTACTTGCCAAGCACTGAGCCTGAGCAATTTAGATATATTATTTCATTTAATCTTCAAGGTAACCCCCTGAGGTAAGTACTGTTGAAATCCCCATTTTCAAATGACAGAATTGAGACTGACAGAAGTTAGCTAGCTCACCCATGGTTCCACAGCTAGGAAGGGGTACAAAGTCAGATGTAAAGCCAAACGGCTTGACTCCAAAGGGCATATGCTTAACCACAGACTGTTACTGTCTCCCTGATTTTTAGACCTGAGTTAACTTTTGAGGTGACAACAGGACATTCAAGAGAAAATAATCCACTAAGTAATGGAACTATAAGACAAGATATGTCATTTCATAAGAGCAGTAGTTGACATTATGGGGGGTGGGTGTTGATTAATAGGAGGAATGTAATTGGCATCTGTCAGAAAAATCTTCCCTTAGTGGAAATCCCACCTGAATTGCTGCATGAACAAAATACAAACAGCATCACACTTCATTGTCATTTTGCAAATTAGATATATGGTTAGAGGTACCTCTTCTACATTTCTCTGTCCACCTGTATAAAAATTTCACAACATAAATATCTTTCATTCTGCTGTTTTCCTGGTTTTATTTACTTGTTTGTTTATTTTTGAGACAGAATCTTGCTCTGTCGCACAGGCTGGAGTGCAGTGGCACGATCTCAGCTCACTGCAACCTCTGCCTCCCAGGTTCAAGCAACTGTAGTGCCTCAGCCTTCCAGAGAGATGGAACCACAGACACCCGCCACCACGCCCAGCTAATTTTTGTATTTTTTAGTAGAGACGGGGTTTTACCATGTTGGCCAGCTGGTCTCAAACTCCTGTCTGTGATCCACCTGCCTCAGTGATCCACCTGCCTCAGCCCCCCAAAGTGCTGGAATTACAGACATGAACCACCACACCCTGCAGTTTTATTTATCTTAAAAAAATGTTTTTGAGGCCAGGCATGATAGTGCACGCCTGTAATCCCAGCACTTTGGGAGGCTGAGGCAGGTGGATCACGAGGTCAGGAGTTTGAGACCAGCCTGACCAACATGGTGAAACCCCGTCTCTACTAAAAATACAAAAATTAGCCGGGTGTGGTGGCGTGCACCTGTAATCCCAGCTACTCAGGAGGTTGAGGCAGGAGAATTGCTTGAATCTGGGAGGCAGAGGTTGCAGTAAGCCGAGACTGCGCCACTGCACTCCAGCCTGAGCAACAGAGCGAGACTCTTGTCTCAAAAAAGAAAGTTTTTGATAAATTGCTAAGCAAATAATAATAAATGGGTAAAATAATATTTCAGTTTTATAAATGTGTGTGTATATAGAACTGATGTAGTCTATATTTAAATCTATAAATAAACATATGTTACTTTTATAATTAGAATAAAACATAAAGTAATGGCCAGGTGCGGTGGCTCATGCCTGTAATACTAACACTTTGGGAGGCCGATGTGGGCAGACTGCCTGAGCTCAGGAGTTCGAGACCAGCCTGGGCAACACAGTGAAACCTCGTGTCTACTAAAATACAAAAAAAAAAAAAAATTAGCCAAGTGTGGTGGTGTGCGCCTGTAGTCCCAGCTACTCGGGAGGGTGAGGCAGGAGAATTGCTCGAACCTGGGAGGCGGAGGTTTCAGTGAGCTGAGATCGCATCACTGCACTCCAGCCTGGGCAACAGAGTAAGACTCCATCTCTGGAAGAAAAAAAAAAGTGTTATTTTCAAATTATTGTGTTTACAGGCCGTCACAGTCAAAGAAGCACTTTCCACCAAAGCCCGGCACATTCGGAGGAGCCTCAGTACACCAAATGTTCATAATGTAAGTGCATCCTGCCAAGGATCTGCTCCTATGTGACATGTCTCAGGCTCTGGGGTGGGGGAAGGTGGGGTTCACACAGTGGCAATAGAGCTTATGGCCCTGGTGTGGGCATCCCGAAGTGTAGCCTGCTTCTCTGTACCAGGGACGCACACCAGGGAGCACAGTTGTCTAAGACTGAGCCATTTGTTCAATCTTGTGAATTCCTATTCAGCAAGTTATCTCCTTGAAAGAAGTTCCTTAAGATATAAATTGAGTTTAGTTGGTTAGAGATGGTGGAGTCAGCTATGAATCCTGGCAGCTGAGTCCCTGGATGCTGGCTCTGCCAGGGTCAGCTGCATGTAGGCACTCTTGGAGTGCCTAGTTGTTCCTTTGACCATTTTGATTATTTTTTTCAACCAGTTCATCTAGAAAATCCAATTGACAGAAACTGATTCTAGCAGGGGGGGCACTGTCACAGAGACAGATTAGTGCATGGACCACTTCAAAGCAGCCGCTTCCCAGAAGCAGCTGAGTAGAAGTAAGGTCTTTCCAGGGAAAACCACAGGCTTATTTGCCTTCCTGTTCTCCAGAATTGCCAGAAAATTATTTTAAACATGATGACCACTTACAAAAATTGTCCTCCAGTGGGCTACAGAGCAAATCCCAGTAGTCTTTATCACACAGATTACTTCTTCTGACCACAATGCGTTTATTAGAAATAGATAAGAGAGACGACTTGTAGTTGTAAATTGAAAAACGCTTTTCATGAACTCATCTCTCAAAGAAGAAATTATGATGGAAATTAGGATGTATTTACAACTAAATGAGAATAAAAATGGTACATAGATCAATGTTTGTGAGATGCAGTTAAAGTGGTACTTAGTTAGACATTATTAGCCCTAAATTCCCTATAATTCTGTATAAAGAAGAATACTAGACAGTAGAAAAAAATGAGAGAATGAGGGCTACTATTAGGAAATTTATAGCTCTTATATTAAAAAATAGAGTGAAAAAGAATTAGGTAAACATCTAGCTTAGAAAGTAAAGAAGACCGGGCGCGGTGGCTCACGCTTGTAATCCCAGCACTTCGGGAGGCTAAGGTGGGCAGATCACCTGAGATCGGGAGTTCGAGACCAGCCTGACCAACATGGAGAAACCCCGTCTCGGCTGGGCGCGGTGGCTCACGCCTGTAATCCCAGCACTTTGGGAGGCCGAGACGGGCGGATCACGAGGTCAGGAGATCGAGACCATCCTGGCTAGCACAGTGAAACCCCGTCTCTACTAAAAAATACAAAAAAATTAGCCGGGCGAGGTGGCGGGCGCCTGTAGTCCCAGCTACTCGGGAGGCTGAGGCAGGAGAATGGCGTGAACCTGGGAGGCGGAGCTTGCAGTGAGCTGAGATCCGGCCACTGTACTCCAGCCTGGGCGACAGAGCGAGACTCCGTCTCAAAAAAAAAAAAAAAAAAAAAAAAAAAAAAAGAAACCCCATCTCTACTAAAAATACAAAATTAGCCAGGCATGGTGGCACCTGCCTGTAATTCCAGCTGCTCGGGAGGCTGAGGCAGGAGAATCACTTGAACCCGGGAGGCGGAGGTTGCAGTGAACCGAGATTGTGTCCTTGCACTCCAGCCTGGGCAACAAGAGCGAAACTCTGTCTCAAAAAAAAATAAAGAAAAACTGCTTATGAAGTAATCTAAAAAAACAAGTTTTTTTCAACCTCAATCTGATCAAGACTTTAGATTTCTTTGGGAAGCCAAGGTGAGAGGATTGCTTGAGGCCAGGAATTTGAGACCAGCCTGGGCAACATAGCGAGACCTCATAAGCTAATGTTATGCCAATAAATGTAAAAACTTAAATAAAGTGGAATGTCCTGTAAAAACTGAATCAAGAATAAATAGAAAACCTGAATACAGCTATCCCCAAAAAGAAGGACTATACTGAAATAGTGACTATGACTATGCTCATTGATGAGAATTCACAGTATCAAAAAATTGGCATGTCCTTAAGCTAATCATTCTCAACAGAATTTTTTGTAAGATTTGATAAGCTGATTCTAAAACCTGTATGAAAAAGCAGTAAAAATATACTCATACTTTATGTACAACCCCGAGATTTCATCCCTTAGATATATACTCTAGAGATTCTCATAAATATACAAGTTGTATTTAGAACTAAATGATACTAAAAATAGTACACATATCAATACTTGTCTAGACTATTGAATAAGACTGTATGTAGTAAGATACCACTTATGTGAAGTATAAAATACGCAAAATAGAAATTTCACCATGGCATACCAGTGGCCAGGGCCAGAAAGTACAGAAGGTTATGGTGCAGCCCATCAGCCTCATCTTCAGATACTTAAAAATAGATCCCGGATTCAGGTGTGGCTCTACAAGCAAGTGAATATGTGGATAGAAGGCTGTATCATTGGTTTTGATGAATATATGAACCTTGTATTAGATGATGCAGAAGAGATTCATTCTAAAAAAAAGTCAAGAAAACAACTGGGTCAGATGATGCTGAAAGGAGATAATATTACTCTGCTACAAAGTGTCTCCAACTAGAAATGATCAATGAAGTGAGAAATTGTTGAGAAGAATACAGTTTGTTTTTAGATGTCCTTTGTCTAATATGAACATTTATTCATATTGTTTTGATTACCCTTGTGTTATACAAGATGGCAATAAATGCTGTGGGATTGTTTGTATTAAAAAAATAAAAATAAATTAAAAAATAAAAAATAAATAAAATATGCAAAATAATATTAACTATTGGTTATGAGTATATACACATACAATTATATAAAACTTGTATGGGAAAAATAAACCCCAAATTGAGAGTATTCACTACTCCTGGAGAGGGAAGAAAGAGGAGGGAAAGAATGAAGACTACAGGCTTCAACTGTGACATTCTTTTTCTTTATATAAAAAAAAAAATATATTAAATATATAAACCATATTGCTAAAACCATTCTCTTATAGGTCTCTTCCAGCCGACCAGACCTTTCTGGCTTTGATGAAGATGATAAGGTATGCACCTATGGGCATGGCTGGGTTTTCAGCAGAATCTCAGTCTGGAAAGCTGTGGGATCTTGGTGTGTTTAAAATCTCTGGGCCTTACCTGGTTGATCCTGTCATTTAAAAAAAAAAAGAAAGAAAGAAAAAGAAAAATCTCTGGGCTTCCCATCTTAATTGTAAGCAAATAACTCTCTCCACAACTCCATTCCCAGGTTCAAATACTTGATGTGGTATTGCTATGCACTTTTTTTTTTTTTTTTTTTTTTTTTTTTGAGACAGAGTTTCACTCTTGTTGCCCAGGCCGGAGTGCAGTGGCACGATTTTGGCTCACTGTAACTTCCGCCTCCCTGGTTCAAGTGGTTCTCCTGCCTCAGCCTCCCAAGTAGCTGGGATTATAGTGGTTTGCCACCACACCTGGCTAATTTTGTATTTTTAGTAGAGATGGGGTTTTGCCATGTTGGCCAGGCTGGTCTCGAACTTCTGACCTCAGGTGATTGATGCGCCTTGGCCTCCCAAAGTGTTGGGATTACCGGCGTGAGCCACCATGCCCAGCTAATTGCTACGCACTTTCAGTATTACGTTGTTACTTACCATGATAAGTTCCATACCAGGACAGTACCACACATAATTGAATAAATATCTGTGTGTTTGTGGGTTTAACTCTAAATGATTGGAGAAGGTGTTACATCCACCATAGCATAATCAAAATTATTTCAAATGGATAAAACGAGATTTAAAATTAAGGACAGATTGCAACATTATCTTATTCAACAAATATTTCTTGAATGCATATTATATATGAGTTACTGTGCTAGAGACTAGATCCAAAAGGTGTAAGCACAGATTTATGTCCTTAAGAAGTTTAAAATTTAGTCCTCAGAGGCAATCAACTTCTGAGAAGTTGAAATAAGATTAAGTAAGCTCGTATGATATGCCAGAGTTTTCTCTATTTTGTATATCAATACTTTATGCCTATTTGAAACTTCTAAATCTCAAATATAGGTAGAGTAACCACACTGCCAAATTTGCCTTGGACAGTCCCAGCTGTGCCTGCTACCTAGGCAGAATTACTGATGGAACAGTTGTCCTCTGAGAGTGTTTCAATTTGGTCATTAAATTACCAAGTCACTCTGGATATATGCCACATTGCTCAAAGTGACTACCTTTGGGGAGGAAGGAAGATGAATGGGACCAAAAGATTACACTACATTTGTAATAATTTTATTAAACCTTTGAGCAAATATAATAAAATATTAACGTTTACTCACTCTGGGTATACCTTGGGTATGACAGTATTTTTAACAATATTCAGCCCTTTTCTGTATATTTGACATATTTCATAATAAAAATAAGAGCATATACTGCCATTAAAAAAAATAGAAGAAACTCCAACCTGGGCTTTGTTTCTCATTTTAGAGTGACTCAATTACAGTTAACTCGTATTTTTACCTTGTAGGGTTGGCCAGAGAACCAGTTGGACATGTCTGACTACAGCTCCAGTTACCAAGATGTAGCATGTTATGGAACTTTACCCAGGGATTCTCCTCGAAGGAATAAAGAAGGCAGTGGTGAGATTATTTTGCAGTGATATTTCTTTGTAATTACTTAGAAAAAGCGTGAAAAAATGTCTTTCATTAATGGCATATAATAAGGTATGGAGCTGATATTCTAATTAACTAAATGATTCAAAACTGTCTTACTGAATGGAACATATCACGTTCACTTATTTATTTTTGTTTTGTATCCAACATATCACTCAAATAGGCTTTTTGTATATCACTTTAGAACTTCCAAATCATTTTTCATATATCATTTCCTGACTTTGAAGTCCAGTTTTGAGACACACGCAAATCCTATTATTTTCTACCAGAAGAATATCCAGCTCTGTCATGTTTGTGTACTGAAAGGAATTTTTAAAAGAACATGACTTTGATTCATAAAGCAGTTTTCAAAAATGATACCCAAAATGAGTTTGATTCATGGTAACATTATTACCTAAATTATGTAGTCTACCAGTGCCTTAATGGGAACTGTATTCTTTGGCCATATGTATCAGTTCTGTTACCTTATACCTTATATCAGTAGGTAAAATATAAGGTGTATTCGCCATTATACCAGCAAATTGGAAAGGGAGGAAAGAGGCCAAAGAGATAAGAAATGATACAAGCAAGAAAGAATTGTCCTCTCTTAGTCATATAGAGCAGGGTGGCCCAATGGGGGAGAAAAAAGAGGCTCGCAAGAAAATTTACACAGTATTAATTCATTGAGTACTTATTGAGCCTCTACTTTCTGTCTTAAAATATAATTATGGAAATAAGATACACAGAAGATAAGATGTTAAATGATAAGGTGCCAAAATGAACATGCAGATAATAAGGGCTGTGAGAATTCAGAGAAATGGAAAATCAGCATGAGCTGAAATTGGTCTGGTTAGTGGTGCTTAAGCTGGATCTTGAAAAGAGTGAAGAAATTTGGTATCTCACCTTGTTCACACACACTAGCACTTTAGTAACTCTTTGTGACTTCACAGATTTATCTCTATTCTTGCCTACATCTGTTCCATAGTTTTTTGGGGTTTTTTGTTTGTTTTTTTTTTTTTGTTTGTTTTTTTTGTTTTTAGACAGGGTCTCTCTCTGTCTTGCCCAGTCTGGAGTGCAGTGGCACCGCTATAACTCACTGCAGCCTCAACCCCTGGGGCTCAAGCAATCTTCTCGCCTCAGCCTCCTGAGTAGCAAGTCCAGCAGGTGCACACCACCATGCCTGGCTATCTGTTTATTTATTTTTTTACAGACTGGTCTCCCTATGTTGCACAGGGTGGGCGTACCTCTGTTTTAATGTTTAGCCAAATATTAGCCTATGAATTTCATTGTTCTCCTAGATATTCCCATGGCTGGGTCATTGCCTCATTTCCTATGTTTTGCTTAAAAAGTATTCAGTATCTGTAACCTCATAACTTCTCATCTTCCCCAGGTTGTACATCAGAGACTCCTCATGCCTTAACTGTCAGCCCTTTTAAAGCATTCTCTCCTCAGCCGCCAAAGTTTTTCAAGCCCCTGATGCCTGTAAAAGAGGAGCATAAGAAAAGGATAGCCCTTGAAGCACGGCCTCTTCTAAGCCAGGAGGTAAATGCTTGACTTGTCTGTACTATGCAGAATAGAGCAGAGTTGTGTCGCCTGTGAAGCAGCAGTGTGCCTTAACAAGCTGAGTGCTGCACGTAGACATGCATGGTCATCACTCCATGGATCCCGTTCTGGAATTCCTCTTTCTCAAGCATGCAGAGTCATGGTAGAATCTCTTGTTTGTTATTGCTGCTATGGTTTTATTTCTTTGTGTTTATGGCTTTTCAAAGTATTTTTTTATGTTTCAAGTGAGAAAGATGTTTTCTAGGAGTTTTGAAAAGATTAAAGGCCTTTTTTAAAAGTATTTTTCTTTTTTGTCTTTTTGGGATTTCTAATTTTGTTTTTTATAGAGATAGGGTCTTGCTATGTTGCCCAGGCTGGTCTTAAACTCCTGGCCTCAAGTGATCCTTTTGCCCCAGTCTC
The DNA here is from genome assembly GCF_024542745.1 of Macaca thibetana thibetana. NCBI lineage: Eukaryota > Metazoa > Chordata > Mammalia > Primates > Cercopithecidae > Macaca > Macaca thibetana. The sequence goes on along the minus strand of NC_065581.1, from coordinate 17,806,326 downwards.
CCAAGGCACTGGGATTACAGGCGTGAGCCATTGTACCTGGTCAAAAGGCGGTTTTTTTAAAATAAGACTAATTATGCTTTTTGCCACAGAATCTGTTTATTCCTGTCATATTTCTCCAGTAGTTTAACTCTGGCCTGCAGAATTGGCTGCTGCATTACTCACATGTAATAAGAGTGTTAGCACTGCTTTTCTAACTTGCATGTACTTAATATGTATTTTGGCCGTTGTCGTCTTTGTGTGTGATGCATCTGTGTGTCTTAACCTTTGCAGAGCATGCCTCCACCTCAGGCACATAACCCTGGCTGCATTGTACCCTCAGGAAGCAATGGCAGCAGCATGCCAGTAGAACACAATAGCAAACGTGAGAAGAAGATTGTAAGTTCCGGAACCATTTCTGTCATATTGCCTGGTGGTGGGTTTAAGGCCCTTTCACAGACAATCATCCAAGTGCTAGAAAAAATTAAGTCTTTGTCTTAAAGAAAATAAAAGGTCTTTGTCTTAAAGAAAATAAAGGGGCCGGGCGCGGTGGCTCAAGCCTGTAATCCCAGCACTTTGGGAGGCCGAGACGGGCGGATCACGAGGTCAGGAGATCGAGACCATCCTGGCTAACACGGTGAAACCCCGTCTCTACTAAAAAATACAAAAAACTAGCCGGGCGAAGTGGCGGGCGCCTGTGGTCCCAGCTACTCGGGAGGCTGAGGCAGGAGAATGGCGTAAACCCGGGAGGTGGAGCTTGCAGTGAGCTGAGATCCGGCCACTGCACTCCAGCCTGGGCGACAGAGCCAGACTCAGTCTCAAAAAAAAAAAAAAAAAAAAAAAAAAAAGAAAAGAAAAAGGTCTTTGTCTTAAAGAAAATAAAAATGTGACCATTGGTAATGATATTTTGCATGGATGTGGCCATGACCTACAGTTTTATTTTATTTATTTATTTTTTGCTTAAGTTTGTTTAGAAAAAGGGAGAAAGGCACTTTTATTGCTTCTGCTGTTTATAAAAAGTGTAACAAAGAGATCTCTTCAACTAATACCGAAATCTTTCTAATGTGCCTATACATATTGCCCAGATTCTGAAGTTAATCTACCTAGAGGAATTGCACTTACTGGGAGTAAGTAATCATGCATTTAGCTGTGGATATGTTTGGAAGCTTTTTTATGTTGCCTGATGCTATTGCCAAGATAATTCTGTAGTTAGAGCTGCACTAAAGTCTATCATAATCACCCTTCATCATCTCACTGTCTAAGGTAGCCTTTGTTAATTAGCTGGCAAAATATATTCCAATACCTTGGTGCCAGCCTTGCATTCAGGATGGCTTATGTATATTTTGCCACAGGTAGGTTGAAACTCTACCTGCAAAACCTCATTCCTTAGCACTTGGTTTTAAAATTATAAATTTGAGATATAGTTTTAAAAACACTGCATACCTGGCACCTTAGGTTATAAATTATACCTCAATTTACAAAAAAAAAATAAAATAAAAAAATAAACCTGTTTATTCTCAAGCCTGGAAAGAATTCTCTCATTTTTTTTGTCTCAGCTTTCACCCTCCTGTGGCTTCCTAGGCTTTGAAAAAGTAAAACCACCTCAGGGAGACAGGAGACTGCTTGATGTTTATGTCACATCTGATCGTCTCTATTGGGAAGAATGTAGAGAGTCTCATTTCCCAGTGACACCCTGTCACACCCATTCCCAAGGCTCATTAATGTGAGATCCTTTAACAGTTCCTAACGCACACTGTGTGAGAACTAACTCACTGCAGCTGAATCCGGATGTGCAGTTGGCCACCCACCTGCATGCTTGGGGTGCGGGTGGATCTTCAGAAACAACCTTCTCATTCCGAACGTGAAGAAAGAAGAAAAGCACCATTTTCCCTCCATTTCTTCATCTCTCTTCCCCTCCTCTGCCTTTGGTTTCTCCCTGTCCCTCTCCCAATGCCCCGTCCTAGTTCTTCATGGAGAAGAGTCTGCACATTAATAGCTGCTCCTTCATCTCTCCAAATCTTACTGAGCTGTTCCCTCACTTAGCTGACCACCCCCTGCTCAATTAATAAGGGCTGCATTGTGGGCTAAAAAGGCCAAATGACTAGTTTGTTCCCCTGCCAATTCTCTGGCTCTGTGTCTGATTGGATCTGGTTATTGGCATGCCACTTACCCCTGTGGTGCACAGCCACTCCATTTAAACCTATTGCAACAATACATTTTGGTACAACACCATCAAGAGACTGCTGGATGACCCTTCTGGACTGTTCAGCAGATAGTTTCACAGTTCACAGAGCTAGGTTCATGTTTTCTTCAATTTCCCTTTGATATTTTAAAATAAAGCCCATCTCAGGGCTTTCAGCTAGCAGAGGGAAGGATGAAACCAGATTCCCTTGACCCAGGAAGTCTCGAGCAGCAGTTAGACTCTATGACTGAATGCACCGTGGAGTACAGTAAGGAGGATTTGATGGTGTTATTGTTCTTGCTGGAGTCTTACTTGAAAAAGCTGTCTCGACTCTCCATAGGAAACTGGCTTGCTGAGCACCCTGCACCCAAGAGGCATTTGGGCTCTTTAACTCATTCCAGATAGCAGTTTTTCAGGGTGTTTTGGTAGAGTTTAAGTGCATTGTTCGTTTGACCTGAGGTTCTTATTTCTCCTTGGGAAACGTTAATTTTATTTTTTCTCTTATAAATGGGTATAAACTGTTTTCTTCCTTTGTGACTAATTCACGTTCTTTTCTCTTCCACTCTTTCACAGTCAGAGTGACTCAGTTCACACTGATGAAGAGAGTTTGAAATCATTCTTGAGAAGGACAGTATCAAGACATTGTTCCTGTTATTGTTTAACCCACCTAATTACCATAGTAACTTAGATGTACTTCATGTCTCGTATGACTTAAGACAGAAGCAACAATATGCTTTTGGAGTCTTTTTAAGTCATAAAGCATAGAGAATAGCAGAAAGTCAGTGATTTTTTCCCAGTATCCACACGACCCTTCTATTAGGTCTTGCATAGATAGCATGTGGTTTATTCCTCTCGTTTACAGAAGAAGAAACAAAGGGTTATAATTGTTCAGCAACTTCCTTAAGGTCTCACAGTTTATGAGAGCATAAGACCAAAGAGCCCCATTCCTCAGCATAATTGAGGGGACTCCAGTGACTCCAGGTGCTTCCAAAAATAGTGCAGTTCCAGTATGCCCTGCAGCTGCTCTTCAAAGCGCTCACTCCTCAGTACCATGGACAGAAGTACTGGAGCCCTTGGCTGGTACAGTTCTGCAAACAGAGACCTCTGGTGAACAGCACGACATGATTATAATAGGAGTGGAAATTGCATTAATCAAGGAAACTCCTTACAAAGAGTCACTGCTTTAATGTGGATTTCAATCCCTTTTTAAAATCAAGGTGTTTTCTCTATAGGTAAATATCAGCTGCATAAGTTAAATTGCAAAACTCAAATGAAGACTGTAGATATAGAGAAGCTTGAGAACTTGACTCCATGTACCACTTTAGATAGGCTTTTAATTAGCTTTGTCTTTAAGACATTGTAGGAAGGTGCTTAGTTTATTCTTAAGATATAATGAGAAATGATGTTTCTGGTATAAAAAGTCTAAACCAAACTCCCTCAAAATACAAGTTCAAGCCAATTAAATCCTCCCTTAATTGGCAATAACTCTTTCAATCTCCTTTTAAGTATTGGAAAATGTTTAATCTCTACTAAGTTTTCCTTTTTCTGGAAGAAGCTGTCCCTACTGTTTTAGTCTTTCCCTCTGGGCTTTATGGGTTATTTTCCCCACTGTGAACTGCTCCCTATTTGAACTTCATCTTTTGGGGCTTTGTAGATTCTTAGTTTTATTAATGTCATTCTAATCCTTTAGGAATAATTTATTATCTTTGATAAATTTACAACTATTTCCACTCAATAAATTCATGATTACATATTTCATTCAGCAAAATTGTATTTTAGGATAACAGGCCTTTCCTTGGTCTCAAGAAGAAATAACTTCAAGCGTATACTTCCAGATTACTAATTCTCATTTTTAAATTTGATTTTCCTTGCAGTAAATAACTTTTTAGTAATTAATTATAGTAAATAGTAATTTAGTAATTAATTGCATCAAGTATGCTTGGACTTGGAGAATTGTGTTTCTTTGCCAGCTTAAATCAAAAGGAAATAGAAGAGATACAAACACTTGAAATTTAATTTTGTGCCAGGTGCAGTGGCTCACACCTGTAATCCCAGCACTTTGGAAGGCCAAGGCAGGCAGATGGCCTGAGGTCAGGAGTTCGAGACCAGCCTGGCCAACATGGTGAAATTCGTCTCTACTAAAAATACAAACTTAGCCAGGTGTGGTGGCAGGCACCTGTAATCCCAGCTACTCGGGAGGCTGAGGCAGGAGAATCTAGAAAATATAGGCAAAGGCTACTGGTTCACACAATTCTGTTTAATCTTTGTTCCTTCACCAACATTCTCCCCAACCCTAGGAAAGAATGTTCCACCCCACTTTTTTGATAATGCTACTTAATTTAGAATGCAGATAAAGATAAGATGGGAAGAGATTAGTGTTGCCAAAAATTTTGTTTTGCCAGTTTCAAGAACTTTATCACTGATATTTGATATTCATCTTTGATTAACAGCTAAGGAATTAAGATCGCCAATTCCTTTACACATTTATTTTCAGTCACATTTTTACAACTAAGTTATAAAAACTAAATTATTTTAAAAGCTGAGAAGCATTTAAAAGAGTATTAAACTTTTTTTGAGGTATGTAGAATCTTGAGATGCAAAAGAAAATATTACTACTAATCTAAACAGATGAAATTTATGTTCATTTGTGAACACATATATGCCACGCCTTGAAGATATCGCCCTCCCCCCACACACCTTGATTAAAATGCAAATTTATGGGCCAGATACAGTGGCTCACACTTGTAATCCCACCTACTCGGGAGGCAGAGATTGGAGGACTGCTTGAGCCCAGGAGTTTGAGGCTGCAGTGAGCTACAGTTGCATCACTGCACACTAACCTGAGTGACAGAGCGGGACCCCTGTCTGTAAATAAATAAATAAAAATAAATAAATCCTAGCCAGGCACTGTGGCTCACGCCTATAATCCCAGCACTTTGGGAGGCTGAGGCAGGTGGATCACCTGAGGTTGGGAGTTCGAGACCAGCCTGACCAACATGGAGAAACCTCGTCTCTACTAAAAATACAAAATTAGCCTAGCATGGTGGTGCATGCCTGTAATCACAGCTACTCAGGAGGCTGAGGCAGGATAATCACTTGAACCTGGGAGGTGGAGGTTGCGGTGAGCTGAGATCACGCCATTGCACTCCAGCCTGGGCAACAAGAGTGAAACTCCGTCTCTAAATAAATAAATAAATAAATAAATAAATCTTAAAAATAAAATAGGTACATTAACAAAATGCAAACGTAATGAGTAAGGTTGATGTTTTGGTTTTCTTAAAAATAAAATAGGTACATTAACAAAATGCAAACGTAATGAGTAAGGTTGATGTTTTGGTTCCAGGTCTTTACCTGCACCTAGTAGTTATAATTGTACAGATGCTTTAAACTGGATGACCAATGAAAGAAAGCTAACTGTTTTTGAGGTGTCTAAGTTTACCTGTGAATGAACTTTTTATCCATCCATGCAGAGTCCAGGATTGTTCTAAGAGCAAGGACGCAAAGTTGTAATTCTCTGGGGAGGGACCATGCCTTCTTTTGCTCATCATTGCTATTCCCAAGTCCTTAGGACAATGGCTGCCATGTAGTGGATGTTCAGTGTGTATTTGTTGAATGAAAGACACATTTCAAAAGCAATATTTGTGATTTCATTAGGTGCTTCGGAGATTAATTAGAAATGGCTAGAGAGTTTATCAGTTACTTTATTTGGACTTAAAATGCCCACATTTTTTCTACCAAATATAAAAGAGTCATTCATTTGAAGAGAGACTGGGGAATTGGTGACACCCACTTTTGCATGTATTTACCAATTTTTATGAACAGGGTTTGAAAACTGTTTTACAAAGGAGATTTTCATTTAAACTTTACTATGCCTTTTTCACCTTCTAGCCAAACCTTCTACTCATACTTCTCAAAGATCCTAGAAGACGGTAGTTGTCAGATTGTTAGTATTTTATAGCCTTACAATATTTAGCATAATATAAGAATGACTGTTGAAATTGTGTTTTTTGCCCTTTTGCAGTTGGGTTCTTTGTTTTACTCCCTTTTCCCCCGTAAAATAGCTGAGAAACTTTTTACAAATTACCTTAACTACCTGCACTTTGCTTCCCAAGGTGAAGATTCTAAAGACAAATGGAGTGGTTCTTCTCTGCTTCTGCCTGTTTCTCTGCTCATTTAATGAGAAAGAGAAAACATCACAACTAAAAACTAATTTTGAATAACTAATAAAATGTCCACTGCATTTCAGTTCCATTTTTCCTCTTAAACCAGGGAAGGAATGATTTCTAACTAGCACTGAGTGAGCCTTTAAGAACTAAATCCCATTCATATTAGATGGTAAGGGGGTTATACTCACAGGTCTCTGAGAATACTGATATACCTATGTCTGCAATAGGTGACAAGATCTGGCCAAATTTGGAAAGACAAAAAGAAAACACTGAACACCATGTGAATGTGAATGCCTTTAACAACCAAGTATTTAAAACTTATCTCAACAGTACAGTTGCTACAAGGAGCTAATGACTGACTTTTGCTTCACTTCTATAGGACTCTGAGGAGGAAGAAAATGAGCTGGAAGCTATTAATAGGAAGCTAATAAGTTCACAGCCTTATGTACCTGTGGAGTTTGCTGACTTCAGTGTTTACAATGCCAGCTTGGAGAACAGGGAATGGTTTTCCTCTAAAGTAGATCTGTCAAACTCACGGGTCTTGGAGAAAGAAGTGTCCCGTAGCCCTACCACCAGCAGTATTACCAGTGGCTACTTTTCCCACAGTGCCTCCAATGCCACCCTGTCTGACATGGTGGTCCCTTCTAGTGACAGCTCAGACCAGCTGGCCATTCAGACAAAGGATGCAGACTCCACCGAGCACTCCACACCATCGCTTGTGCATGATTTCAGGCCATCCTCAAACAAAGAGTTGACAGAAGTCGAAAAAGGCTTGGTAAAGGACAAGATAATTATGGTGCCGCTCAAGGAAAACAGTGCCTTAGTCAAAGGGAGCCCATCATCCCAGAGCATCCCTGAGAAAAACTCCAAATCACTGTGCAGGACTGGCTCATGTTCAGAACTAGATGGCTCAGTTCAGAACTGCCCCAGCAAAATTAGCCAGCCAGCCAGGGGATTCTGCCCCAGGGAGGTGACGGTAGAACACACCACCAGCATCCTTGAAGACCATTCTTTCACAGAATTTATGGGAGTGTCAGAGGGAAAAGATTTTGATGGTTTGACAGATTCTTCTGCTGGAGAGCTTTCCAGTAGGAGGAACCTACCAAATAAAACAGGCAGCAAGACTGTCTCCGATGGGCTCCACCACCCCAGCCAGCTGCATTCCAAGTTAGAGAATGACCAGGTAATAATTCCAGAGGCAGCCCTTTGGGTTATGTGCTGTCGATGAGTATGTCTAACTGTATGCCAACCCCAGAGGCCCTTCACCACAGCAACTTGGTAGGAAATATTCATCCAGATGTTTCTGACAGCAAAGATGAGCCCACAAAGAAGCAGGCTCACTTCCTGCACAGCTGTCTCTGTCGGAGAGCAAGTCTGTTTTGGGAACTAGAATGCAACTGTGAAATTATAGGACCAGTGGATTTTCTTTACCTGGTATATGGGTTGGTATTGAATTAAGTGTTAAGATGGATAAGGATCAATCTCATATTCATTCCCTGAGATGTTTAGTTACCAGCTTTCCCAAAGTATTCTGGTAGCATCTACCATATTTCATCAGATCTGTGATTCCTTTGATTGTTATATGATCCATTATTTTTTGTATCATTAAGAAAAAATACTGCCAGGTAAACTTTATCATATCAACAGTTGTAAGACATCCCAATTTCAGAGATGGTAAAATGTGGAAAGAAAAACATATATATCGTAGAATTGGAAAAAGACAGTCGTTTGGTGCCCATAGGTGAAAAGTGCTTTGGGGTGGTATAGGCAAATTCCACCAGCAGTTGAAGTTTGGACTTTGGAAGTAACTCAGGTTAGTTTATAATATTGGTTAATTTCCTCTTTTTTTTTTGAGATGGAGTATCACTTTCACTCTGTCACCCAGGCTGCAGTACAGTGACACGATCTTGGCTCCTTGCAACCTCCACCTCCCTGGCTCAAGTAATCCTCCTGCCTCAGCCTCCTATGTAGCTGGGACTACAGGCACGTGCCAGCACACCTGGCTAATTTTTTTGTATTTTCACCATGTTGGCCAGGCTGGTCTCAAACTTCTGACGTCAGGTGATCCATCTGCCTTGGCCTCCCAAAGTGCTGGGATTACAGGCGTGAGCCACTGTGCCTGATCAATACTGGTTAATTTTCATATGAGAACAAAATGAGCTTTTGCCACTATTCCTAAGGAAAATCACAAATTACATAAATAAGAGATATTCTGCTTCTGAGTATTCTGCTCTGAAGTGCCACCATTGATTCGCCTTCACATTCATTTGTTTGGTCCCCTAACTGTAAAAGGTATGGGAGAGTCATGGTTTAGCAAAATAAAGAACTGACAGAGCTAGAAAGAGGCTTGGTAAAAGTAAGATAATCATGGTGCTACTCTATCCCTTTGTTTTGCTGAGCAAGTTATTCCATTGATGTGGCTTTTTGTCCCAACGCTTTTGCCCCTGCTTTCCATACCAGCCCTTAAAATTTCAGTGTATGGTCATTTATACAGCATACTCATTACTGAACTGCCAAAACCTAAACAGTCATCTCTGACAAGAAGAAAAAGACTTCCTTTCCTGACATAAGAATAATAATGGTCACTCACCACTGTTCTTGAAAGCAATACATGCATTTGTTTAGGTCTTCAACTTTCTTTACCTGGACTAAAGCAGAAGCTGCACGGCTGGTATACATCAGCTTGTCAACCCTTGTTTGTCAAGAAGGCCAGTGTCAAAGACTCTTTAATTCTTTGGTGTAAGATTAGGTTTGCTTCGGCCGGACACAGTGGCTCACGCCTGTAATCCCAGCACTTTGAGAGGCCAAGACGGGCGAATCATGAGGTCAGGAGATCGAGACCATCCTGGCTAACACGACGAAACCCCATCTCTACTACAAATACAAAAAATTAGCCAGGCGTGGTGGCGGGCATCTGTAGTCCCAGCTACTCAGGAGGCTGAAGCAGGAGAATGGTGTGAACCCAGGAGGTGGAGCTTGCAGTGAGCCGAGATCACACCACTGCACTCCAGCCTAGGCGAGAGTGCAAGACTCCATCTCAAAAAAAAAAAAAAAAAGATTAGGTTTGCTTCTCAAACCTAAAGGTGCTACAAACTCTAGGGGCAAGGAGGGTGTGGCAGGCCTCTTAAAAATTCATATTCATGGCCGGGCATGGTGGCTTATGCCTGTAATCCCAGCATTTTGGAAGGATGAGGCGGATGGATTGCCAGAGGTCAGGAGTTTGAGACCAGCCTGGCTAAATGGTGAAACCCCATCTCTACTAAAAATACAAAAATTAGCCAGGCATGGTGGCACACGCTTGTAGTCCCAGCTACTCGGGAGGCTGAGGCAGGAGAATCACTTGAACCCGGGAGGCGGAGGTTGCAGTGAGCCAAGATCGCACCACTGCACTCCAGCCTGGACAATAGAGCAAGACTCCGTCTCAAAAAAAAAAAATTCAAATTCACCTGGGCTTGGTGACTTGCACCTGTAGTTCCAGCTATTCTGGAGGCTGAGGTGGGAAGATCACTGGAGCCCAAGAGCTCAAGACCAGTCTGGACAACAGAGCGAGATCCTATCTCTGTTTAAATAATTTTAAAAATTAAAATTAAAAAAAAAATTCAAATTCCCAGGAGTCACTGCCCTCCAGCCCTAAGATTTTGCTTTATACAGTGTGCAATAGGGGAAATAAGGTATTCACAAAACCTTCCTTCCTCCCCATCCCCTTGTACCCCCATAGAGTAATAGGAGACGGGGTATCTGAGGGCCATACTGTGGGAAGCACTGCCCATGGAAGAGGGAGGAGGAGCAACAACCCCCTTTTTGTTTTCATTGCCTAGATTATTTAGAACCCAACAGGAAAAGATAAGGATTGGAAAGTTTCCAGAATAATGCGTTCCTCCCAGAGATCATGGTTTAAAGTGAAGTTTACAAATGTTATATCAAGATGATGGGATTATAGAGATTTTTCTCCTTTAAAGAGTTTTTAGCCGAGCGAGTGCAGTGGCTCACGCCTGTAATCCCAGCACTTTTGGAGGCTGAGGTGGGTGGATCACCTGAGGTCGCAAGTTTGAGACCAGCCTGACCAACATGGAGAAACTCTGTCTCTACTGAAAACACAAAATTAGCTGGAAGTGGTAGCACATGCCTATAATCCCAGCTACTCAGAAGGCTGAGGCAGGAGAATCTCTCGAACCTGGGAGGCGGAAGTTGCAGTGAGCCGAGATCGCGCCATTGCACTCCAGCCTGGGCAACAAGAGCAAAACTCTATCTCAAAAAAAAAAAAAATTTTTTTTGGAGCCGGGCACAGTGGCCTGTAGTCCTAACACGTTGGGAGTCCATGACAGGAGAATTGCATGAGCCCAGGAGTTTGACACCATCCTGGGCAACATAGCAAGACCCTGTCTCTACAAAAATTTAAGATTTTTTGATTTATAATGTTTTTACTACATTGGTTTTAACAAGTTGTTTTGACAGTTTAAAATTTTTTCTGAGAGGCCGGGTGTGGTGGCTCACGCCTGTAATCCCAGTACTTTGGGAGGCTGAGGCAGGAGAATGGCGTCAACCCAGGAGGTGGAGCTTGCGGTGAGCTGAGATCGCACCACTGCACTCCAGCCTGGGTGACAGAGCGAGATGCCGTCTCAAAAAAAGAAAAAAAAATTTCTGAGAACCATAGTTTGACTTTTGTTCAAACCCCTGATATGACTTAGACTGCACATCCAGAAGTTACTTTTTTTTTTTTTTTTTTTTTAACTTTTACTTTGGGTGTTACTGTCATTACTTTTCCTAGAAACATCACCTCGGGGCTTCTACAGTGTGAATTCCAGCACTGGATTCCATAATAAAACCAATCCTGTGGGTCCCTTTAGGAAGAGCCCCTTGTGGTGGTTGTGGACTGGGCTGAGAGTGGGTGCTGTGGGTGAGGTGGGCGGATGGGGATGAGAAGCATCAACTCACCAGCCTCTGCATTCCAGGGAGGCACGACCTCACGGTGAGAGCCGCAAGCACCCCTTCCTCAGGCCACAGCTTGGCGTCTTTGTTCACCTGGTTACCTTGGGCAAGAACCAGCCCCATCTTTAAAACGCGCTGCCGCCTGGCTGGACCTCAGACCAGAAGCTGGAGAATCTACGCCGTGCACTTCCTGGGCCACCTCCTTTCCCCTCCCCAGCGGGAGAAGCGGCACTTTGTCACTTGGGTGAATCAACAGCCTCTGCTTTTTCCAGAAAGCAAGAGAACTGAAAATCCCGGATTAACTAAGTGACAGTATTTTTGTTTGCACTTACTACACACCTCCACTGTATAGAAACCTCTGCAGATTTCAAGAGACTTTATTCTTGTACAATTTTAATCAGTTCTTACTGTAGAATCTGGAGTCAATGCTCTAATCTGTTTTTTATAAATAATATATATTATGTATATGAAATGTGTATCTATAGTATGTCTGGAGACAGACAAGGCTGCACACTAAAATGCAGATAAAGGTGATTTGTAGAAAATCATAAGGTACTGGACTTTGTTACAAAGCAACTTGGGCGATCTCTTATAACATGAGCAGATGAAAAATATTTTATTGCCAGCCGGGCACGGTGGCTCAAGCCTGTAATCCCAGCACTTTGGGAGGCTGAGACGGGCGGATCACAAGGTCAGGAGATCGAGACCATCCTGGCTAACACGGTGAAACCCCGTCTCTACTAAAAAATACAAAAAACTAGCCGGGCGAGGTGGCGGGCGCCTGTGGTCCCAGCTACTCCGGAGGCTGAGGCAGGAGAATGGCGTAAACCCGGGAGGCGGAGCTTGCAGTGAGCTGAGATCCGGCCACTGCACTCCAGCCTGGGCGACAGAGCCAGACTCAGTCTCAAAAAAAAAGAAAAAAAAAAAAAAATTTTATTGCCTAAGAATGAGCTTGCAAATCCCTCTTTGCAGAAAAGGTTATAGAATGCTGTTCTTTATAACCAAAGAACTTACATAAGACAACATTTTTGCTGTCCACTCTTTTGTATGAACATGTATGTTTGACTGCAAGTTTGGTGCCATAATTCCCTTGGCTACCAAGCCACGTGCTGCCGTTCTCTGTCCTTTGTTTCATAAGCACACTGAGAAATCTCACAGCTATATTCTTTGGTCTTCCACCTGCCCCACCACCTGCTGACTTGACATTGTATTATAACTGTTGACAGTGACTGGGGCTCTGACTCCGTAGTTGCCTGGACCGTGGCTCAGCCCAGCTGGGCAGGTGGAATGAAAAGAGCAGTATTACTGTAAGAAAACACAAGGACAGCCAGGAGTTGTGGTGGGGTGGGTGGGGTGGGAGGTGTTGATTTTTGTGTGTTTTTGTGTGTGTGGTTTTGTTTTGGATTGGTAGGTTTCACTGTGGTGTGGTTTTGCTGTTGTTATTTTGCTTGATTCTGGAAAATGCTGAGGAGACAGACTGAGCTATGAAGTGCAACGGTTCACACTTTACCATGTTTGCAGGAGATGATCGAATACAGATGACCCTGCTGTCATGTCTTCATTTGTAAAATTCTCCTACGAATGGAGACATTGAAGGATTATGTGTATGGAAATTTTTACAAAAGTCCTTTCTGTACCTATTCTGTAGATGCCTGTATAATCGGTCTGGATGTACAGCTATAAATGTGTTGTGAGAGCAAGAGAGAGAGAATGCGTACATAGCCTGCTGTACCTTTTTTCTTTTAAGTTCTTCGAGTTGGTAAATGAGTAAGATATTGGAAACCTTAATGAAAAGCTGCTGTTCATGATTTGTGTGTATAGTGAGCTGACTGTAGTATTTTACTATTGTCTGTTAAAAAAAGAAAAACTGTAATTTATATCCCCTTTCAACTTTATTGTGTTTAATTGGTACAGATTTCTGTGTGTGTGTGTGTGTGTGTGTGTTTTAGAATACAAACCGTGTAATTCAGATTTTAAAACATCAATTGTTTGTCTTTAATAACCCTGCCTTTAGTTTCAAATCTAACTTACCATATTTCTATGTGTGCATGTCTCTGTAGTGTTAATAATAATATCAGCTAGCATTTATTATGGGTCAACTGTGTATTAGGCACTGTTCTAAACATTTGATATTCATTATCTCATTTAATCCTCACAGCAACAGACCCATAGGTACTGTGGACATTAAGTGTTTGACAGGTGGAAAACTGAGGCAGAGAAGTTACTGATGGAGCTGTAGCAAAGCCAGGATGCAGGCCACACTTTGCTTGTCAGTCTCTGTGTTCAGCCTGGTGACATGTCATGGACGGACAGGCCTCTTGAAAACTGGGCACCTTCAGAGGACAGAAGGGTGTGGTGAGTGTCACAAGTTCCAGACAGACCAATCCCATCGTGGTGGAGGGGGGCTATCTGGAGCAGGTAGGACATGGTATGTTACACCTGTTAACGATGCTTAAATCTTTACAGCAAGCAGCAGTGCCCTGCCACCTGTGAAATAGTGGCTAAAAGTAGCTTATCATAAAAATCTTATCTAAAAACAGAATTATTACAGAATCTTTTCAGAAAAATCTCAG